>NW_027045215.1:0-366648 GCF_963576615.1 Watersipora subatra | reverse complement strand
TTCCAATTTCAACCAAACATGCTAGAAATGTTCCAATTGAGCTAATTAGCTTATTGTGAGAATATTACAAACGTCTGACAAAACTGAAAAATGTAAATTTCCAATTTCAACCAAACATGCTAGAAATGCTCCAATTGAGCTAATTAGCTTATTGTGAGAATATTACAAACGTCTGACAAAACTGAAAAATGTAAATTTCTAATTTCAACTAAACATGCTAGAAATGCTCCAATTGAGCTAATTAGCTTATTGTGAGAATATTGCAATTGTCTGACAAAAGTGAAAAATGTAAATTTCCAATTTCAACCAAACATGCTAGAAATGCTCCAATTGAGCTAATTAGCTTATTGTGAGAATATTGCAATTGTCTGACAAAAGTGAAAAATGTAAATTTCCAATTTCAACCAAACATGCTAGAAATGCTCCAATTGAGCTAATTAGCTTATTGTGAGAATATTACAAAGGTCTGACAAAAGTGAAAAATTTAAAATTCCAATTTCAATCAAACATGCTAGAAATGCTCCAATTGCGCAAATAAGCCTACTGTAAGAATTTTACAAACGTCTGACAAAACTGAAAATTTAAATTTTCAATTTCAACCAAACATGCTAGAAATGCTCCAATTGAGCTAATTAGCTTATTGTGAGAATATTGCAATTGTTTGACAAAAGTGAAAAATGTAAATTTCCAATTTCAACCAAACATGCTAGAAATGCTCCAATTGAGCTAATTAGCTTATTGTGAGAATATTACAAACGTCTGACAAAACTGAAAATTTAAATTTTCAATTTCAACCAAACATGCTAGAAATGCTCCAATTGAGCTAATTAGCTTATTGTGAGAATATTGCAATTGTTTGACAAAAGTGAAAAATGTAAATTTCCAATTTCAACCAAACATGCTAGAAATGCTCCAATTGAGCTAATTAGCTTACTGTGAGAGTATTGCAATTGTCTGACAAAAGTGAAAAATGTAAATTTCCAATTTCAACCAAACATGCTAGAAATGTTCCAATTGAGCTAATTAGCTTATTGTGAGAATATTACAAACGTCTGACAAAAGTGAAAAATGTAATTTTCCAATTTCAACCAAACATGCTAGAAATGCTCCAATTGAGCTAATTAGCTTATTGTGAGAATATTGCAATTGTCTGACAAAAGTGAAAAATGTAAATTTCCATTTTCAACTAAACATGCTAGAAATGCTCCAATTGAGCTAATTAGCTTATTGTGAGAATATTGCAATTGTCTGACAAAAGTGAAAAATGTACATTTCCAATTTCAACCAAACATGCTAGAAATGCTCCAATTGAGCTAATTAGCTTATTGTGAGAATATTGCAATTGACTGACAAAAGTGAAAAATGTAAATTTCCAATTTCAACCAAACATGCTAGAAATGCTCCAATTGAGCTAATTAGCTTATTGTGAGAATATTACAAAGGTCTGACAAAACTGAAAAATGTAAATTTCCAATTTCAACCAAACATGCTAGAAATGCTCCAATTGAGCTAATTAGCTTATTGTGAGAATATTACAAACGTCTGACAAAAGTGAAAAATGTAAATTTCCAATTTCAACCAAACATGCTAGAAATGCTCCAATTGAGCTAATTAGCTTATTGTGAGAATATTACAAACGTCTGACAAAACTGAAAAATGTAAATTTCCAATTTCAACCAAACATGCTAGAAATGCTCCAATTGAGCAAATTAGCTTATTGTGAGAATATTACAAACGTCTGACAAAACTAAAAAATGTAAATTTCCAATTTCAACCAAACATGCTAGAAATGTTCCAATTGAGCTAATTAGCTTATTGTGAGAATATTACAAACGTCTGACAAAACTGAAAAATGTAAATTTCCAATTTCAACCAAACATGCTAGAAATGCTCCAATTGAGCTAATTAGCTTATTGTGAGAATATTACAAACGTCTGACAAAACTGAAAAATGTAAATTTCTAATTTCAACTAAACATGCTAGAAATGCTCCAATTGAGCTAATTAGCTTATTGTGAGAATATTGCAATTGTCTGACAAAAGTGAAAAATGTAAATTTCCAATTTCAACCAAACATGCTAGAAATGCTCCAATTGAGCTAATTAGCTTATTGTGAGAATATTGCAATTGTCTGACAAAAGTGAAAAATGTAAATTTCCAATTTCAACCAAACATGCTAGAAATGCTCCAATTGAGCTAATTAGCTTATTGTGAGAATATTACAAAGGTCTGACAAAAGTGAAAAATTTAAAATTCCAATTTCAATCAAACATGCTAGAAATGCTCCAATTGCGCAAATAAGCCTACTGTAAGAATTTTACAAACGTCTGACAAAACTGAAAATTTAAATTTTCAATTTCAACCAAACATGCTAGAAATGCTCCAATTGAGCTAATTAGCTTATTGTGAGAATATTGCAATTGTTTGACAAAAGTGAAAAATGTAAATTTCCAATTTCAACCAAACATGCTAGAAATGCTCCAATTGAGCTAATTAGCTTATTGTGAGAATATTACAAACGTCTGACAAAACTGAAAATTTAAATTTTCAATTTCAACCAAACATGCTAGAAATGCTCCAATTGAGCTAATTAGCTTATTGTGAGAATATTGCAATTGTTTGACAAAAGTGAAAAATGTAAATTTCCAATTTCAACCAAACATGCTAGAAATGCTCCAATTGAGCTAATTAGCTTACTGTGAGAGTATTGCAATTGTCTGACAAAAGTGAAAAATGTAAATTTCCAATTTCAACCAAACATGCTAGAAATGCTCCAATTAAGCTAAAATAGCCTATTGTGAGAATATTGCAATTGTCTGACAAAAGCGAAAAATGTAAATTTCCAATTTCAACCAAACATGCTAGAAATGCTCCAATTGAGCTAATTAGCTTATTGTGAGAATATTACAAACGTCTGACAAAAGTGAAAAATGTAAATTTCCAATTTCAACCAAACATGCTAGAAATGCTCAAATTGCGCATATAAGCCTACTGTAAGAATTTTACAAACGTCTGACAAAACTGAAAAATTTAAATTTCCAATTTCAACCAAACATGCTAGAAATGCTCCAATTGAGCTAATTAGCTTATTGTGAGAATATTACAAACGTCTGACAAAACTGAAAAATGTAATTTTCCAATTTCAACCAAACATGCTAGAAATGCTCCAATTGAGCTAATTAGCTTATTGTGAGAATATTGCAATTGTCTGACAAAAGTGAAAAATGTAAATTTCCAATTTCAACCAAACATGCTAGAAATGCTCCAATTGAGCTAATTAGCTTATTGTGAGAATATTGCAATTGTCTGACAAAAGTGAAAAATGTAAATTTCCAATTTCAACCAAACATGCTAGAAATGCTCCAATTGAGCTAATTAGCTTATTGTGAGAATATTGCAATTGTCTGACAAAAGTGAAAAATGTAAATTTCCAATTTCAACCAAACATGCTAGAAATGCTCCAATTGAGCTAATTAGCTTATTGTGAGAATATATCAAACGGCTGACAAGACTGAAAAATGTTAATTACAAACGTCTGACAAAACTGAAAATTTAAAATTTCAATTTCAACCAAACATGCTAGAAATGCTCCAATTGAGCTAATTAGCTTATTGTGAGAATATTGCAATTGTATGACAAAAGCGAAAAATGTAAATTTCCAATTTCAACCAAACATGCTAAAAATGCTCCAATTGAGCTAATTAGCTTATTGTGAGAATATTACAAACGTCTGACAAAAGTGAAAAATGTAAAATTCCAATTTCAACCAAACATGCTAGAAATGCTCCAATTGAGCTAATTAGCTTATTGTGAGAATATTACAAACGTCTGACAAAACTGAAAAATGTAAATTGCCAATTTCAACCAAACATGCTAGAAATGCTCCAATTGAGCTAATTTGCTTATTGTGAGAATATTACAAACGTCTGACAAAAGTAAAAATTGTAAATTTCTGATTTCAACCAAACATGCTAGAAATGCTCCAATTGAGCTAATTAGCTTATTGTGAGAATATTACAAACGTCTGACAAAACTGAAAAATGTAAATTTCCAATTTCAACCAAACATGCTAGAAATGCTCCAATTGAGCTAATTAGCTTATTGTGAGAATATTACAAACGTCTGACAAAACTGAAAAATGTAAATTTCCAATTTCAACCAAACATGCTAGAAATGCTCCAATTGAGCTAATTAGCTTATTGTGAGAATATTACAAACGTATGACAAAACTGAAAAATGTAAATTTCCAATTTCAACTAAACATGCTAGAAATGCTCCAACTGAGCTAATTAGCTTATTGTGAGAATATTGCAATTGTCTGACAAAAGTGAAAAATGTAAATTTCCAATTTCAACCAAACATGCTAGAAATGCTCCAATTGAGCTAATTAGCTTATTGTGAGAATATTGCAATTGTCTGACAAAAGTGAAAAATGTAAAGTTCCAATTTCAACCAAACATGCTAGAAATGCTCCAATTGAGCTAATTAGCTTATTGTGAGAATATTACAAACGTCTGACAAAACTGAAAAATGTAAATTTCCAATTTCAACCAAACATGCTAGAAATGCTCAAATTGAGCTAATTAGCTTATTGTTAGAATATTACAAACGTCTGACAAAGCTGAAAAATGTAAACTTCCAATTTCAACCAAACATGCTAGAAATGCTCCAATTGAGCTAATTAGCTTATTGTGAGAATATTGCAATTGTCTGACAAAAGTGAAAAATGTAAATTTCCAATTTCAACCAAACATGCTAGAAATGCTCCAATTGAGCTAATTAGCTTATTGTGAGAATATTACAAACGTCTGACAAAACTGAAAAATGTAAATTTCCAATTTCAACCAATCATGCTAGAAATGCTCAAATTGCGCAAATAAGCCTACTGTAAGAATTTTACAAACCCCTGACAAAACTGAAAAATGTAAATTTCCAATTTCAACCAAACATGCTAGAAATGCTCCAATTGAGCTAATTAGCTTATTGTGAGAATATTGCAATTGTCTGACAAAAGTGAAAAATGCAAATTTCAATTTCAACTAAACATGCTAGAAATGCTCCAATTGAGCTAATTAGCTTATTTTGAGAATATTACAAACGTCTGACAAAAGTGAAAAATGTAAAATTCCAATTTCAACCAAACATGCTAGAAATGCTCCAATTGAGCTAATTAGCTTATTGTGAGAATATTACAAACGTCTGACAAAACTGAAAAATGTAAATTGCCAATTTAAACCAAACATGCTAGAAATGCTCCAATTGAGCTAATTAGCTTATTGTGAGAATATTGCAATTGTCTGACAAAAGCGAAAAATGTAAATTTCCAATTTCAACCAAACATGCTAGAAATGCTCCAATTGAGCTAATTTGCTTATTGTGAGAATATTACAAACGTCTGACAAAAGTAAAAATTGTAAATTTCTGATTTCAACCAAACATGCTAGAAATGCTCCAATTGAGCTAATTAGCTTATTGTGAGAATATTACAAACGTCTGACAAAACTGAAAATGTAAATTTCCAATTTCAACCAAACATGCTAGAAATGCTCCAATTGAGCTAATTAGCTTATTGTGAGAATATTACAAACAACTGACAAAACTGAAAAATTTAAAATTCCAATTTCAATCAAACATGCTAGAAATGCTCCAATTGCGCAAATAAGCCTACTGTAAGAATTTTACAAACGTCTGACAAAACTAAAAATTTAAATTTTCAATTTCAACCAAACATGCTAGAAATGCTCCAATTGAGCTAATTAGCTTATTGTGAGAATATTGCAATTGTTTGACAAAAGTGAAAAATGTAAATTTCCAATTTCAACCAAACATGCTAGAAATGCTCCAATTGAGCTAATTAGCTTATTGTGAGAATATTGCAATTGTTTGACAAAAGTGAAAAATGTAAATTTCCAATTTCAACCAAACATGCTAGAAATGCTCCAATTGAGCTAATTAGCTTATTGTGAGAATATTACAAACGTCTGACAAAAGTGAAAAATTTAAAATTCCAATTTTAATCAAACATGCTAGAAATGCTCCAATTGCGCAAATAAGCCTACTGTAAGAATTTTACAAACGTCTGACAAAACTGAAAATTTAAATTTTGAATTTTAACCAAACATGCTAGAAATGCTCCAATTGAGCTAATTAGCTTATTGTGAGAATATTGCAATTGTTTGACAAAAGTGAAAAATGTAAATTTCCAATTTCAACCAAACATGCTAAAAATGCTCAAATTGCGCATATAAGCCTACTGTAAGAATTTTACAAACGTCTGAAAAAACTGAAAAATGTAAATTTCCAATTTCAACCAAACATGCTAGAAATGCACAAATTGCGCATATAAGCCTTTTGTAAGAATTTTACAAACGTCTGACAAAACTGAAAAACTTAAATTTCCAATTTCAACCAAACATGCTAGAAATGCTCCAATTGAGCTAATTAGCTTATTGTGAGAATATTGCAATTGTCTGACAAAAGTGAAAAATGTAAATTTCCAATTTCAACCAAACATGCTAGAAATGCTCCAATTGAGCTAATTAGCTTATTGTGAGAATATTGCAATTGTCTGACAAAAGTGAAAAATGTAAATTTCCAATTTCAACCAAACATGCTAGAAATGCTCCAATTGAGCTAATTAGCTTATTGTGAGAATATATCAAACGGCTGACAAGACTGAAAAATGTTAATTACAAACGTCTGACAAAACTGAAAATTTAAAATTTCAATTTCAACCAAACATGCTAGAAATGCTCCAATTGAGCTAATTAGCTTATTGTGAGAATATTGCAATTGTATGACAAAAGCGAAAAATGTAAATTTCCAATTTCAACCAAACATGCTAAAAATGCTCCAATTGAGCTAATTAGCTTATTGTGAGAATATTACAAACGTCTGACAAAAGTGAAAAATGTAAAATTCCAATTTCAACCAAACATGCTAGAAATGCTCCAATTGAGCTAATTAGCTTATTGTGAGAATATTACAAACGTCTGACAAAACTGAAAAATGTAAATTGCCAATTTCAACCAAACATGCTAGAAATGCTCCAATTGAGCTAATTTGCTTATTGTGAGAATATTACAAACGTCTGACAAAAGTAAAAATTGTAAATTTCTGATTTCAACCAAACATGCTAGAAATGCTCCAATTGAGCTAATTAGCTTATTGTGAGAATATTACAAACGTCTGACAAAACTGAAAAATGTAAATTTCCAATTTCAACCAAACATGCTAGAAATGCTCCAATTGAGCTAATTAGCTTATTGTGAGAATATTACAAACGTATGACAAAACTGAAAAATGTAAATTTCCAATTTCAACTAAACATGCTAGAAATGCTCCAACTGAGCTAATTAGCTTATTGTGAGAATATTGCAATTGTCTGACAAAAGTGAAAAATGTAAATTTCCAATTTCAACCAAACATGCTAGAAATGCTCCAATTGAGCTAATTAGCTTATTGTGAGAATATTGCAATTGTCTGACAAAAGTGAAAAATGTAAAGTTCCAATTTCAACCAAACATGCTAGAAATGCTCCAATTGAGCTAATTAGCTTATTGTGAGAATATTACAAACGTCTGACAAAACTGAAAAATGTAAATTTCCAATTTCAACCAAACATGCTAGAAATGCTCAAATTGAGCTAATTAGCTTATTGTTAGAATATTACAAACGTCTGACAAAGCTGAAAAATGTAAACTTCCAATTTCAACCAAACATGCTAGAAATGCTCCAATTGAGCTAATTAGCTTATTGTGAGAATATTGCAATTGTCTGACAAAAGTGAAAAATGTAAATTTCCAATTTCAACCAAACATGCTAGAAATGCTCCAATTGAGCTAATTAGCTTATTGTGAGAATATTACAAACGTCTGACAAAACTGAAAAATGTAAATTTCCAATTTCAACCAATCATGCTAGAAATGCTCAAATTGCGCAAATAAGCCTACTGTAAGAATTTTACAAACCCCTGACAAAACTGAAAAATGTAAATTTCCAATTTCAACCAAACATGCTAGAAATGCTCCAATTGAGCTAATTAGCTTATTGTGAGAATATTGCAATTGTCTGACAAAAGTGAAAAATGCAAATTTCAATTTCAACTAAACATGCTAGAAATGCTCCAATTGAGCTAATTAGCTTATTTTGAGAATATTACAAACGTCTGACAAAAGTGAAAAATGTAAAATTCCAATTTCAACCAAACATGCTAGAAATGCTCCAATTGAGCTAATTAGCTTATTGTGAGAATATTACAAACGTCTGACAAAACTGAAAAATGTAAATTGCCAATTTAAACCAAACATGCTAGAAATGCTCCAATTGAGCTAATTAGCTTATTGTGAGAATATTGCAATTGTCTGACAAAAGCGAAAAATGTAAATTTCCAATTTCAACCAAACATGCTAGAAATGCTCCAATTGAGCTAATTTGCTTATTGTGAGAATATTACAAACGTCTGACAAAAGTAAAAATTGTAAATTTCTGATTTCAACCAAACATGCTAGAAATGCTCCAATTGAGCTAATTAGCTTATTGTGAGAATATTACAAACGTCTGACAAAACTGAAAATGTAAATTTCCAATTTCAACCAAACATGCTAGAAATGCTCCAATTGAGCTAATTAGCTTATTGTGAGAATATTACAAACAACTGACAAAAGTGAAAAATTTAAAATTCCAATTTCAATCAAACATGCTAGAAATGCTCCAATTGCGCAAATAAGCCTACTGTAAGAATTTTACAAACGTCTGACAAAACTAAAAATTTAAATTTTCAATTTCAACCAAACATGCTAGAAATGCTCCAATTGAGCTAATTAGCTTATTGTGAGAATATTGCAATTGTTTGACAAAAGTGAAAAATGTAAATTTCCAATTTCAACCAAACATGCTAGAAATGCTCCAATTGAGCTAATTAGCTTATTGTGAGAATATTGCAATTGTTTGACAAAAGTGAAAAATGTAAATTTCCAATTTCAACCAAACATGCTAGAAATGCTCCAATTGAGCTAATTAGCTTATTGTGAGAATATTACAAACGTCTGACAAAAGTGAAAAATTTAAAATTCCAATTTTAATCAAACATGCTAGAAATGCTCCAATTGCGCAAATAAGCCTACTGTAAGAATTTTACAAACGTCTGACAAAACTGAAAATTTAAATTTTGAATTTTAACCAAACATGCTAGAAATGCTCCAATTGAGCTAATTAGCTTATTGTGAGAATATTGCAATTGTTTGACAAAAGTGAAAAATGTAAATTTCCAATTTCAACCAAACATGCTAAAAATGCTCAAATTGCGCATATAAGCCTACTGTAAGAATTTTACAAACGTCTGACAAAACTGAAAAATGTAAATTTCCAATTTCAACCAAACATGCTAGAAATGCACAAATTGCGCATATAAGCCTTTTGTAAGAATTTTACAAACGTCTGACAAAACTGAAAAACTTAAATTTCCAATTTCAACCAAACATGCTAGAAATGCTCCAATTGAGCTAATTAGCTTATTGTGAGAATATTACAAACGTCTGACAAAACTGAAAAATGTAAATTTCCAATTTCAACCAAACATGCTAGAAATGCTCCAATTGAGCTAATTAGCTTATTGTGAGAATTTTGCAATTGTCTGACAAAAGTGAAAAATGTAAATTTCCAATTTTAACCAAACATGCTAGAAATGCTCCAATTGAGCTAATTAGCTTATTGTGAGAATATTACAAACGTCTGACCAAACTGAAAAATGTAAATTTCCAATTTCAACAAAACATGCTAGAAATGCTCCAATTGAGCTAATTAGCTTATTGTGTGAATATTACAAATGTCTGACAAAACTGAAAAATGTAAATTTCCAATTTCAACTAAACATGCTAGAAATGTTCCAATTGAGCTAATTAGCTTATTGTGAGAAAATTACAAACGTCTGACAAAAGTGAAAAATGTAAATTTCCAATTTCAACCAAACATGCTAGAAATGCTCCGATTGAGCTAATTAGCTTATTGTGAGAATATTGCAATTGTCTGACAAAAGTGAAAAATGTAAATTTCCAATTTCAACCAAACATGCTAGAAATGCTCCAATTGAGCTAATTAGCTTATTGTGAGAATATTACAAACGTCTGACAAAAGTGAAAAATGTAAATTTCCAATTTCAACTAAACATGCTAGAAATGTTCCAATTGAGCTAATTAGCTTATTGAGAGAATATTACAAACGTCTGACAAAAGTGAAAAATGTAATTTTCCAATTTCAACCAAACATGCTAGAAATGCTCCAATTGAGCTAATTAGCTTATTGTGAGAATATTGCAATTGTCTGACAAAAGTGAAAAATGTAAATTTCCAATTTCAACCAAACATGCTAGAAATGCTCCAATTGAGCTAATTAGCTTATTGTGAGAATATTGCAATTGTCTGACAAAAGTGAAAAATGTAAATTTCCAATTTCAACCAAACATGCTAGAAATGCTCCAATTGAGCTAATTAGCTTATTGTGAGAATATTACAAACGTCTGACAAAACTGAAAAATGTAAATTTCCAATTTCAACCAAACATGCTAGAAATGCTCCAATTGAGCTAATTAGCTTATTGTGAGAATATTGCAATTGTCTGACAAAAGTGAAAAATGTAAATTTCCAATTTCAACCAAACATGCTAGAAATGCTCCAATTGAGCTAATTAGCTTATTGTGAGAATATTACAAACGTCTGACAAAACTGAAAAATGTAAATTTCCAATTTCAACCAAACATGCTAGAAATGCTCCATTTGAGCTAATTAGCTTATTGTGAGAATATTACAAACGTCTGACAAAAGTGAAAAATGTAAATTTCCAATTTCAACCAAACATGCTAGAAATGTTCCAATTGAGCTAATTAGCTTATTGAGAGAATATTACAAACGTCTGACAAAAGTGAAAAATGTAATTTTCCAATTTCAACCAAACATGCTAGAAATGCTCCAATTGAGCTAATTAGCTTATTGTGAGAATATTGCAATTGTCTGACAAAAGTGAAAAATGTAAATTTCCAATTTCAACCAAACATGCTAGAAATGCTCCAATTGAGCTAATTAGCTTATTGTGAGAATATTGCAATTGTCTGACAAAAGTGAAAAATGTAAATTTCCAATTTCAACCAAACATGCTAGAAATGCTCCAATTGAGCTAATTAGCTTATTGTGAGAATATTACAAACGTCTGACAAAACTGAAAAATGTAAATTTCCAATTTCAACCAAACATGCTAGAAATGCTCCAATTGAGCTAATTAGCTTATTGTGAGAATATTGCAATTGTCTGACAAAAGTGAAAAATGTAAATTTCCAATTTCAACCAAACATGCTAGAAATGCTCCAATTGAGCTAATTAGCTTATTGTGAGAATTTTACAAACGTCTGACAAAACTGATAAATGTAAATTTCCAACTTCAACCAAACATGCTAGAAATGCTCCAATTGAGCTAATTAGCTTATTGTGAGAATATTACAAACGTCTGACAAAACTGAAAAATGTAAATTTCCAATTTCAACAAACATGCTAGAAATGCTCCAATTGAGCTAATTAGCTTATTGTGAGAATATTACAAACGTCTGACAAAAGTGAAAAATGTAAATTTCCAATTTCAACCAAACATGCTAGAAATGCTCCAATTGAGCTAATTAGCTTATTGTGAGAATATTGCAATTGTCTGACAAAAGCGAAAAATGTAAATTTCCAATTTCAACCAAACATGCTAGAAATGCTCCAATTGAGCTAATTAGCTTATTGTAAGAATATTACAAACGTCTGACAAAAGTGAAAAATGTAAATTTCCAATTTTAATCAAACATGCTAGAAATGCTCCAATTGCGCAAATAAGCCTACTGTAAGAATTTTACAAACGTCTGACAAAACTGAAAAATTAAATTTTGAATTTCAACCAAACATGCTAGAAATGCTCCAATTGAGCTAATTAGCTTATTGTGAGAATATTGCAATTGTTTGACAAAAGTGAAAAATGTAAATTTCCAATTTCAACCAAACATGCTAGAAATGCTCCAATTGAGCTAATTAGCTTATTGTGAGAATATTACAAACGTCTGACAAAAGTGAAAAATGTAAATTTCCAATTTCAACCAAACATGCTAGAAATGCTCCAATTGAGCTAATTAGCTTATTGTGAGAATATTACAAACGTCTGACAAAACTGAAAAATGTAAATTTCCAATTTCAACCAAACATGCTAGAAATGCTCCAATTGAGCTAATTAGCTTATTGTGAGAATATTACAAACAACTGACAAAAGTGAAAAATGTAAATTTCCAATTTCAACCAAACATGCTAGAAATGTTCCAATTGAGCTAATTAGCTTATTGTGAGAATATTGCAATTGTCTGACAAAAGTGAAAAATGTAATTTTCCAATTTCAACCAAACATGCTAGAAATGCTCCAATTGAGCTAATTAGCTTAGTGTGAGAATATTGCAATTGTCTGACAAAAGTGAAAAATGTAAATTTCCAATTTCAACCAAACATGCTAGAAATGCTCCAATTGAGCTAATTAGCTTATTGTGAGAATATTACAAACGTCTGACAAAACTGAAAAATGTAAATTTCCAAGTTCAACCAAACATGCTAGAAATGCTCCAATTGAGCTAATTAGCTTATTGTGAGAATATTACAAACGTCTGACAAAACTGAAAAATGTAAATTTCCAATTTCAACCAAACATGCTAGAAATGCTCCAATTGAGCTAATTAGCTTATTGTGAGAATATTACAAACGTCTGACAAAACTGAAAAATGTAAATTTCCAATTTCAACTAAACATGCTAGAAATGCTCCAATTGAGCTAATTAGCTTATTGTGAGAATATTGCAATTGTCTGACAAAAGTGAAAAATGTAAATTTCCAATTTCAACCAAACATGCTAGAAATGCTCCAATTGAGCTAATTAGCTTATTGTGAGAATATTGCAATTGTCTGACAAAAGTGAAAAATGTAAAGTTCCAATTTCAACCAAACATGCTAGAAATGCTCCAATTGAGCTAATTAGCTTATTGTGAGAATATTACAAACGTCTGACAAAACTGAAAAATGTAAATTTCCAATTTCAACCAAACATGCTAGAAATGCTCAAATTGAGCTAATTAGCTTATTGTTAGAATATTACAAACGTCTGACAAAGCTGAAAAATGTAAACTTCCAATTTCAACCAAACATGCTAGAAATGCTCCAATTGAGCTAATTAGCTTATTGTGAGAATATTGCAATTGTCTGACAAAAGTGAAAAATGTAAATTTCCAATTTCAACCAAACATGCTAGAAATGCTCCAATTGAGCTAATTAGCTTATTGTGAGAATATTACAAACGTCTGACAAAACTGAAAAATGTAAATTTCCAATTTCAACCAAACATGCTAGAAATGCTCAAATTGCGCAAATAAGCCTACTGTAAGAATTTTACAAACGTCTGACAAAACTGAAAAATGTAAATTTCCAATTTCAACCAAACATGCTAGAAATGCACAAATTGCGCATATAAGCCTTTTGTAAGAATTTTACAAACGTCTGACAAAACTGAAAAACTTAAATTTCCAATTTCAACCAAACATGCTAGAAATGCTCCAATTGAGCTAATTAGCTTATTGTGAGAATATTACAAACGTCTGACAAAACTGAAAAATGTAAATTTCCAATTTCAACCAAACATGCTAGAAATGCTCCAATTGAGCTAATTAGCTTATTGTGAGAATTTTGCAATTGTCTGACAAAAGTGAAAAATGTAAATTTCCAATTTTAACCAAACATGCTAGAAATGCTCCAATTGAGCTAATTAGCTTATTGTGAGAATATTACAAACGTCTGACCAAACTGAAAAATGTAAATTTCCAATTTCAACAAAACATGCTAGAAATGCTCCAATTGAGCTAATTAGCTTATTGTGTGAATATTACAAATGTCTGACAAAACTGAAAAATGTAAATTTCCAATTTCAACTAAACATGCTAGAAATGTTCCAATTGAGCTAATTAGCTTATTGTGAGAAAATTACAAACGTCTGACAAAAGTGAAAAATGTAAATTTCCAATTTCAACCAAACATGCTAGAAATGCTCCGATTGAGCTAATTAGCTTATTGTGAGAATATTGCAATTGTTTGACAAAAGTGAAAAATGTAAATTTCCAATTTCAACCAAACATGCTAGAAATGCTCCAATTGAGCTAATTAGCTTATTGTGAGAATATTACAAACGTCTGACAAAAGTGAAAAATGTAAATTTCCAATTTCAACTAAACATGCTAGAAATGTTCCAATTGAGCTAATTAGCTTATTGAGAGAATATTACAAACGTCTGACAAAAGTGAAAAATGTAATTTTCCAATTTCAACCAAACATGCTAGAAATGCTCCAATTGAGCTAATTAGCTTATTGTGAGAATATTGCAATTGTCTGACAAAAGTGAAAAATGTAAATTTCCAATTTCAACCAAACATGCTAGAAATGCTCCAATTGAGCTAATTAGCTTATTGTGAGAATATTGCAATTGTCTGACAAAAGTGAAAAATGTAAATTTCCAATTTCAACCAAACATGCTAGAAATGCTCCAATTGAGCTAATTAGCTTATTGTGAGAATATTACAAACGTCTGACAAAACTGAAAAATGTAAATTTCCAATTTCAACCAAACATGCTAGAAATGCTCCAATTGAGCTAATTAGCTTATTGTGAGAATATTGCAATTGTCTGACAAAAGTGAAAAATGTAAATTTCCAATTTCAACCAAACATGCTAGAAATGCTCCAATTGAGCTAATTAGCTTATTGTGAGAATATTACAAACGTCTGACAAAACTGAAAAATGTAAATTTCCAATTTCAACCAAACATGCTAGAAATGCTCCATTTGAGCTAATTAGCTTATTGTGAGAATATTACAAACGTCTGACAAAAGTGAAAAATGTAAATTTCCAATTTCAACCAAACATGCTAGAAATGTTCCAATTGAGCTAATTAGCTTATTGAGAGAATATTACAAACGTCTGACAAAAGTGAAAAATGTAATTTTCCAATTTCAACCAAACATGCTAGAAATGCTCCAATTGAGCTAATTAGCTTATTGTGAGAATATTGCAATTGTCTGACAAAAGTGAAAAATGTAAATTTCCAATTTCAACCAAACATGCTAGAAATGCTCCAATTGAGCTAATTAGCTTATTGTGAGAATATTGCAATTGTCTGACAAAAGTGAAAAATGTAAATTTCCAATTTCAACCAAACATGCTAGAAATGCTCCAATTGAGCTAATTAGCTTATTGTGAGAATATTACAAACGTCTGACAAAACTGAAAAATGTAAATTTCCAATTTCAACCAAACATGCTAGAAATGCTCCAATTGAGCTAATTAGCTTATTGTGAGAATATTGCAATTGTCTGACAAAAGTGAAAAATGTAAATTTCCAATTTCAACCAAACATGCTAGAAATGCTCCAATTGAGCTAATTAGCTTATTGTGAGAATTTTACAAACGTCTGACAAAACTGATAAATGTAAATTTCCAACTTCAACCAAACATGCTAGAAATGCTCCAATTGAGCTAATTAGCTTATTGTGAGAATATTACAAACGTCTGACAAAACTGAAAAATGTAAATTTCCAATTTCAACAAACATGCTAGAAATGCTCCAATTGAGCTAATTAGCTTATTGTGAGAATATTACAAACGTCTGACAAAAGTGAAAAATGTAAATTTCCAATTTCAACCAAACATGCTAGAAATGCTCCAATTGAGCTAATTAGCTTATTGTGAGAATATTGCAATTGTCTGACAAAAGCGAAAAATGTAAATTTCCAATTTCAACCAAACATGCTAGAAATGCTCCAATTGAGCTAATTAGCTTATTGTAAGAATATTACAAACGTCTGACAAAAGTGAAAAATGTAAATTTCCAATTTTAATCAAACATGCTAGAAATGCTCCAATTGCGCAAATAAGCCTACTGTAAGAATTTTACAAACGTCTGACAAAACTGAAAAATTAAATTTTGAATTTCAACCAAACATGCTAGAAATGCTCCAATTGAGCTAATTAGCTTATTGTGAGAATATTGCAATTGTTTGACAAAAGTGAAAAATGTAAATTTCCAATTTCAACCAAACATGCTAGAAATGCTCCAATTGAGCTAATTAGCTTATTGTGAGAATATTACAAACGTCTGACAAAAGTGAAAAATGTAAATTTCCAATTTCAACCAAACATGCTAGAAATGCTCCAATTGAGCTAATTAGCTTATTGTGAGAATATTACAAACGTCTGACAAAACTGAAAAATGTAAATTTCCAATTTCAACCAAACATGCTAGAAATGCTCCAATTGAGCTAATTAGCTTATTGTGAGAATATTACAAACAACTGACAAAAGTGAAAAATGTAAATTTCCAATTTCAACCAAACATGCTAGAAATGTTCCAATTGAGCTAATTAGCTTATTGTGAGAATATTGCAATTGTCTGACAAAAGTGAAAAATGTAATTTTCCAATTTCAACCAAACATGCTAGAAATGCTCCAATTGAGCTAATTAGCTTAGTGTGAGAATATTGCAATTGTCTGACAAAAGTGAAAAATGTAAATTTCCAATTTCAACCAAACATGCTAGAAATGCTCCAATTGAGCTAATTAGCTTATTGTGAGAATATTACAAACGTCTGACAAAACTGAAAAATGTAAATTTCCAAGTTCAACCAAACATGCTAGAAATGCTCCAATTGAGCTAATTAGCTTATTGTGAGAATATTACAAACGTCTGACAAAACTGAAAAATGTAAATTTCCAATTTCAACCAAACATGCTAGAAATGCTCCAATTGAGCTAATTAGCTTATTGTGAGAATATTACAAACGTCTGACAAAACTGAAAAATGTAAATTTCCAATTTCAACTAAACATGCTAGAAATGCTCCAATTGAGCTAATTAGCTTATTGTGAGAATATTGCAATTGTCTGACAAAAGTGAAAAATGTAAATTTCCAATTTCAACCAAACATGCTAGAAATGCTCCAATTGAGCTAATTAGCTTATTGTGAGAATATTGCAATTGTCTGACAAAAGTGAAAAATGTAAAGTTCCAATTTCAACCAAACATGCTAGAAATGCTCCAATTGAGCTAATTAGCTTATTGTGAGAATATTACAAACGTCTGACAAAACTGAAAAATGTAAATTTCCAATTTCAACCAAACATGCTAGAAATGCTCAAATTGAGCTAATTAGCTTATTGTTAGAATATTACAAACGTCTGACAAAGCTGAAAAATGTAAACTTCCAATTTCAACCAAACATGCTAGAAATGCTCCAATTGAGCTAATTAGCTTATTGTGAGAATATTGCAATTGTCTGACAAAAGTGAAAAATGTAAATTTCCAATTTCAACCAAACATGCTAGAAATGCTCCAATTGAGCTAATTAGCTTATTGTGAGAATATTACAAACGTCTGACAAAACTGAAAAATGTAAATTTCCAATTTCAACCAAACATGCTAGAAATGCTCAAATTGCGCAAATAAGCCTACTGTAAGAATTTTACAAACGTCTGACAAAACTGAAAAATGTAAATTTCCAATTTCAACCAAACATGCTAGAAATGCTCCAATTGAGCTAATTAGCTTATTGTGAGAATATTGCAATTGTCTGACAAAAGTGAAAAATGCAAATTTCAATTTCAACTAAACATGCTAGAAATGCTCCAATTGAGCTAATTAGCTTATTTTGAGAATATTGCAAACGTCTGACAAAAGTGAAAAATGTAAAATTCCAATTTCAACCAAACATGCTACAAATGCTCCAATTGAGCTAATTAGCTTATTGTGAGAATATTACAAACGTCTGACAAAACTGAAAAATGTAAATTGCCAATTTAAACCAAACATGCTAGAAATGCTCCAATTGAGCTAATTAGCTTATTGTGAGAATATTGCAATTGTCTGACAAAAGCGAAAAATGTAAATTTCCAATTTCAACCAAACATGCTAGAAATGCTCCAATTGAGCTAATTTGCTTATTGTGAGAATATTACAAACGTCTGACAAAAGTAAAAATTGTAAATTTCTGATTTCAACCAAACATGCTAGAAATGCTCTAATTGAGCTAATTAGCTTATTGTGAGAATATTACAAACGTCTGACAAAACTGAAAATGTAAATTTCCAATTTCAACCAAACATGCTAGAAATGCTCCAATTGAGCTAATTAGCTTATTGTGAGAATATTACAAACAACTGACAAAAGTGAAAAATTTAAAATTCCAATTTCAATCAAACATGCTAGAAATGCTCCAATTGCGCAAATAAGCCTACTGTAAGAATTTTACAAACGTCTGACAAAACTAAAAATTTAAATTTTCAATTTCAACCAAACATGCTAGAAATGCTCCAATTGAGCTAATTAGCTTATTGTGAGAATATTGCAATTGTTTGACAAAAGTGAAAAATGTAAATTTCCAATTTCAACCAAACATGCTAGAAATGCTCCAATTGAGCTAATTAGCTTATTGTGAGAATATTGCAATTGTTTGACAAAAGTGAAAAATGTAAATTTCCAATTTCAACCAAACATGCTAGAAATGTTCCAATTGAGCTAATTAGCTTATTGTGAGAATATTGCAAATGTCTGACAAAAGTGAAAAATGTAAATTTCCAATTTCAACCAAACATGCTAGAAATGCTCCAATTGAGCTAATTAGCTTATTGGGAGAATATTACAAACGTCTGACAAAACTGAAAAAAGGAAATTTCCAATTTCAACCAAACATGCTAGAAAGGCTCCAATTGAGCTAATTAGCTTATTGTGAGAATATTACAAACAACTGACAAAAGTGAAAAATTTAAAATTCCAATTTCAATCAAACATGCTAGAAATGCTCCAATTGAGCTAATTAGCTTATTGTGAGAATTTTACAAACGTCTGACAAAACTGATAAATGTAAATTTCCAACTTCAACCAAACATGCTAGAAATGCTCCAATTGAGCTAATTAGCTTATTGTGAGAATATTACAAACGTCTGACAAAACTGAAAAATGTAAATTTCCAATTTCAACAAACATGCTAGAAATGCTCCAATTGAGCTAATTAGCTTATTGTGAGAATATTACAAACGTCTGACAAAAGTGAAAAATGTAAATTTCCAATTTCAACCAAACATGCTAGAAATGCTCCAATTGAGCTAATTAGCTTATTGTGAGAATATTGCAATTGTCTGACAAAAGCGAAAAATGTAAATTTCCAATTTCAACCAAACATGCTAGAAATGCTCCAATTGAGCTAATTAGCTTATTGTGAGAATATTACAAACGTCTGACAAAAGTGAAAAATGTAAATTTCCAATTTTAATCAAACATGCTAGAAATGCTCCAATTGCGCAAATAAGCCTACTGTAAGAATTTTACAAACGTCTGACAAAACTGAAAAATGTAAATTTCCAATTTCAACCAAACATGCTAGAAATGCTCCAATTGAGCTAATTAGCTTATTGTGAGAATATTACAAACGTCTGACAAAACTGAAAAATGTAAATTTCCAATTTCAACCAAACATGCTAGAAATGCTCCAATTGAGCTAATTAGCTTATTGTGAGAATATTACAAACAACTGACAAAAGTGAAAAATGTAAATTTCCAATTTCAACCAAACATGCTAGAAATGTTCCAATTGAGCTAATTAGCTTATTGTGAGAATATTGCAATTGTCTGACAAAAGTGAAAAATGTAATTTTCCAATTTCAACCAAACATGCTAGAAATGCTCCAATTGAGCTAATTAGCTTAGTGTGAGAATATTGCAATTGTCTGACAAAAGTGAAAAATGTAAATTTCCAATTTCAACCAAACATGCTAGAAATGCTCCAATTGAGCTAATTAGCTTATTGTGAGAATATTACAAACGTCTGACAAAACTGAAAAATGTAAATTTCCAAGTTCAACCAAACATGCTAGAAATGCTCCAATTGAGCTAATTAGCTTATTGTGAGAATATTACAAACGTCTGACAAAACTGAAAAATGTAAATTTCCAATTTCAACCAAACATGCTAGAAATGCTCCAATTGAGCTAATTAGCTTATTGTGAGAATATCACAAACGTCTGACAAAACTGAAAAATGTAAATTTCCAATTTCAACTAAACATGCTAGAAATGCTCCAATTGAGCTAATTAGCTTATTGTGAGAATATTGCAATTGTCTGACAAAAGTGAAAAATGTAAATTTCCAATTTCAACCAAACATGCTAGAAATGCTCCAATTGAGCTAATTAGCTTATTGTGAGAATATTGCAATTGTCTGACAAAAGTGAAAAATGTAAAGTTCCAATTTCAACCAAACATGCTAGAAATGCTCCAATTGAGCTAATTAGCTTATTGTGAGAATATTACAAACGTCTGACAAAACTGAAAAATGTAAATTTCCAATTTCAACCAAACATGCTAGAAATGCTCAAATTGAGCTAATTAGCTTACTGTTAGAATATTACAAACGTCTGACAAAGCTGAAAAATGTAAACTTCCAATTTCAACCAAACATGCTAGAAATGCTCCAATTGAGCTAATTAGCTTATTGTGAGAATATTGCAATTGTCTGACAAAAGTGAAAAATGTAAATTTCCAATTTCAACCAAACATGCTAGAAATGCTCCAATTGAGCTAATTAGCTTATTGTGAGAATATTACAAACGTCTGACAAAACTGAAAAATGTAAATTTCCAATTTCAACCAAACATGCTAGAAATGCTCAAATTGCGCAAATAAGCCTACTGTAAGAATTTTACAAACGTCTGACAAAACTGAAAAATGTAAATTTCCAATTTCAACCAAACATGCTAGAAATGCTCCAATTGAGCTAATTAGCTTATTGTGAGAATATTGCAATTGTCTGACAAAAGTGAAAAATGCAAATTTCAATTTCAACTAAACATGCTAGAAATGCTCCAATTGAGCTAATTAGCTTATTTTGAGAATATTGCAAACGTCTGACAAAAGTGAAAAATGTAAAATTCCAATTTCAACCAAACATGCTACAAATGCTCCAATTGAGCTAATTAGCTTATTGTGAGAATATTACAAACGTCTGACAAAACTGAAAAATGTAAATTGCCAATTTAAACCAAACATGCTAGAAATGCTCCAATTGAGCTAATTAGCTTATTGTGAGAATATTGCAATTGTCTGACAAAAGCGAAAAATGTAAATTTCCAATTTCAACCAAACATGCTAGAAATGCTCCAATTGAGCTAATTTGCTTATTGTGAGAATATTACAAACGTCTGACAAAAGTAAAAATTGTAAATTTCTGATTTCAACCAAACATGCTAGAAATGCTCTAATTGAGCTAATTAGCTTATTGTGAGAATATTACAAACGTCTGACAAAACTGAAAATGTAAATTTCCAATTTCAACCAAACATGCTAGAAATGCTCCAATTGAGCTAATTAGCTTATTGTGAGAATATTACAAACAACTGACAAAAGTGAAAAATTTAAAATTCCAATTTCAATCAAACATGCTAGAAATGCTCCAATTGCGCAAATAAGCCTACTGTAAGAATTTTACAAACGTCTGACAAAACTAAAAATTTAAATTTTCAATTTCAACCAAACATGCTAGAAATGCTCCAATTGAGCTAATTAGCTTATTGTGAGAATATTGCAATTGTTTGACAAAAGTGAAAAATGTAAATTTCCAATTTCAACCAAACATGCTAGAAATGCTCCAATTGAGCTAATTAGCTTATTGTGAGAATATTGCAATTGTTTGACAAAAGTGAAAAATGTAAATTTCCAATTTCAACCAAACATGCTAGAAATGTTCCAATTGAGCTAATTAGCTTATTGTGAGAATATTGCAAATGTCTGACAAAAGTGAAAAATGTAAATTTCCAATTTCAACCAAACATGCTAGAAATGCTCCAATTGAGCTAATTAGCTTATTGGGAGAATATTACAAACGTCTGACAAAACTGAAAAAAGGAAATTTCCAATTTCAACCAAACATGCTAGAAAGGCTCCAATTGAGCTAATTAGCTTATTGTGAGAATATTACAAACAACTGACAAAAGTGAAAAATTTAAAATTCCAATTTCAATCAAACATGCTAGAAATGCTCCAATTGAGCTAATTAGCTTATTGTGAGAATATTGCAATTGTTTGACAAAAGTGAAAAATGTAAATTTCCAATTTCAACCAAACATGCTAGAAATGCTCCAAATGCGAGAATAAGCTTACTGTAAGAAGTGTACAAACGTCTGACAAAACTGAAAAATGTAAATTTCCAATTTCAACCAAACATGCTAGAAATGCTCCAATTGAGCTAATTAGCTTATTGTGAGAATATTGCAATTGTTTGACAAAAGTGAAAAATGTAAATTTCCAATTTCAACCAAACATGCTAGAAATGCTCCAATTGAGCTAATTAGCTTATTGTGAGAATATTGCAATTGTTTGACAAAAGTGAAAAATGTAAATTTCCAATTTCAACCAAACATGCTAGAAATGTTCCAATTGAGCTAATTAGCTTATTGTGAGAATATTGCAATTGTCTGACAAAAGTGAAAAATGTAAATTTCCAATTTCAACCAAACATGCTAGAAATGCTCCAATTGAGCTAATTAGCTTATTGTGAGAATATTACAAACGTCTGACAAAAGTGAAAAATTTAAAATTCCAATTTTAATCAAACATGCTAGAAATGCTCCAATTGCGCAAATAAGCCTACTGTAAGAATTTTACAAACGTCTGACAAAACTGAAAATTTAAATTTTGAATTTTAACCAAACATGCTAGAAATGCTCCAATTGAGCTAATTAGCTTATTGTGAGAATATTGCAATTGTTTGACAAAAGTGAAAAATGTAAATTTCCAATTTCAACCAAACATGCTAAAAATGCTCAAATTGCGCATATAAGCCTACTGTAAGGATTTTACAAACGTCTGACAAAACTGGAAAATGTAAATTTCCAATTTCAACCAAACATGCTAGAAATGCACAAATTGCGCATATAAGCCTTTTGTAAGAATTTTACAAACGTCTGACAAAACTGAATAACTTAAATTTCCAATTTCAACCAAACATGCTAGAAATGCTCCAATTGAGCTAATTAGCTTATTGTGAGAATATTACAAACGTCTGACAAAACTGAAAAATGTAAATTTCCAATTTCAACCAAACATGCTAGAAATGCTCCAATTGAGCTAATTAGCTTATTGTGAGAATTTTGCAATTGTCTGACAAAAGTGAAAAATGTAAATTTCCAATTTCAACCAAACATGCTAGAAATGCTCCAATTGAGCTAATTAGCTTATTTTGAGAATATTACAAACGTCTGACAAAACTGAAAAATGTAAATTTCCAATTTCAACCAAACATGCTAGAAATGCTCCAATTGAGCTAATTAGCTTATTGTGAGAATATTACAAACAACTGACAAAAGTGAAAAATGTAAATTTCCAATTTCAACCAAACATGCTAGAAATGTTCCAATTGAGCTAATTAGCTTATTGTGAGAATATTGCAATTGTCTGACAAAAGTGAAAAATGTAAATTTCCAATTTCAACCAAACATGCTAGAAATGCTCCAATTGAGCTAATTAGCTTATTGTGAGAATATTGCAATTGTCTGACAAAAGTGAAAAATGTAAATTTCCAATTTCAACCAAACATGCTAGAAATGCTCCAATTGAGCTAATTAGCTTATTGTGAGAATATTACAAACGTCTGACAAAACTGAAAAATGTAAATTTCCAAGTTCAACCAAACATGCTAGAAATGCTCCAATTGAGCTAATTAGCTTATTGTGAGAATATTGCAATTGTCTGACAAAAGTGAAAAATGTAAATTTCCAATTTCAACCAAACATGCTACAAATGCTCCAATTGAGCTAATTAGCTTATTGTGAGAATATTACAAACGTCTGACAAAACTGAAAAATGTAAATTGCCAATTTAAACCAAACATGCTAGAAATGCTCCAATTGAGCTAATTAGCTTATTGTGAGAATATTGCAATTGTCTGACAAAAGCGAAAAATGTAAATTTCCAATTTCAACCAAACATGCTAGAAATGCTCCAATTGAGCTAATTTGCTTATTGTGAGAATATTACAAACGTCTGACAAAAGTAAAAATTGTAAATTTCTGATTTCAACCAAACATGCTAGAAATGCTCTAATTGAGCTAATTAGCTTATTGTGAGAATATTACAAACGTCTGACAAAACTGAAAATGTAAATTTCCAATTTCAACCAAACATGCTAGAAATGCTCCAATTGAGCTAATTAGCTTATTGTGAGAATATTACAAACAACTGACAAAAGTGAAAAATTTAAAATTCCAATTTCAATCAAACATGCTAGAAATGCTCCAATTGCGCAAATAAGCCTACTGTAAGAATTTTACAAACGTCTGACAAAACTAAAAATTTAAATTTTCAATTTCAACCAAACATGCTAGAAATGCTCCAATTGAGCTAATTAGCTTATTGTGAGAATATTGCAATTGTTTGACAAAAGTGAAAAATGTAAATTTCCAATTTCAACCAAACATGCTAGAAATGCTCCAATTGAGCTAATTAGCTTATTGTGAGAATATTGCAATTGTTTGACAAAAGTGAAAAATGTAAATTTCCAATTTCAACCAAACATGCTAGAAATGTTCCAATTGAGCTAATTAGCTTATTGTGAGAATATTGCAAATGTCTGACAAAAGTGAAAAATGTAAATTTCCAATTTCAACCAAACATGCTAGAAATGCTCCAATTGAGCTAATTAGCTTATTGGGAGAATATTACAAACGTCTGACAAAACTGAAAAAAGGAAATTTCCAATTTCAACCAAACATGCTAGAAAGGCTCCAATTGAGCTAATTAGCTTATTGTGAGAATATTGCAAACAACTGACAAAAGTGAAAAATTTAAAATTCCAATTTCAATCAAACATGCTAGAAATGCTCCAATTGAGCTAATTAGCTTATTGTGAGAATATTGCAATTGTTTGACAAAAGTGAAAAATGTAAATTTCCAATTTCAACCAAATATGCTAGAAATGCTCCAAATGCGAGAATAAGCTTACTGTAAGAAGTGTACAAACGTCTGACAAAACTGAAAAATGTAAATTTCCAATTTCAACCAAACATGCTAGAAATGCTCCAATTGAGCTAATTAGCTTATTGTGAGAATATTGCAATTGTTTGACAAAAGTGAAAAATGTAAATTTCCAATTTCAACCAAACATGCTAGAAATGCTCCAATTGAGCTAATTAGCTTATTGTGAGAATATTGCAATTGTTTGACAAAAGTGAAAAATGTAAATTTCCAATTTCAACCAAACATGCTAGAAATGTTCCAATTGAGCTAATTAGCTTATTGTGAGAATATTGCAATTGTCTGACAAAAGTGAAAAATGTAAATTTCCAATTTCAACCAAACATGCTAGAAATGCTCCAATTGAGCTAATTAGCTTATTGTGAGAATATTACAAACGTCTGACAAAAGTAAAAATTGTAAATTTCTGATTTCAACCAAACATGCTAGAAATGCTCTAATTGAGCTAATTAGCTTATTGTGAGAATATTACAAACGTCTGACAAAACTGAAAATGTAAATTTCCAATTTCAACCAAACATGCTAGAAATGCTCCAATTGAGCTAATTAGCTTATTGTGAGAATATTACAAACAACTGACAAAAGTGAAAAATTTAAAATTCCAATTTCAATCAAACATGCTAGAAATGCTCCAATTGCGCAAATAAGCCTACTGTAAGAATTTTACAAACGTCTGACAAAACTAAAAATTTAAATTTTCAATTTCAACCAAACATGCTAGAAATGCTCCAATTGAGCTAATTAGCTTATTGTGAGAATATTGCAATTGTTTGACAAAAGTGAAAAATGTAAATTTCCAATTTCAACCAAACATGCTAGAAATGCTCCAATTGAGCTAATTAGCTTATTGTGAGAATATTGCAATTGTCTGACAAAAGTGAAAAATGTAAATTTCCAATTTCAACCAAACATGCTAGAAATGCTCCAATTGAGCTAATTAGCTTATTGAGAGAATATTACAAACGTCTGACAAAACTGAAAAATGTGAATTTCCAATTTCAACCAAACATGCTAGAAATGCTCCAATTGAGCTAATTAGCTTATTGAGAGAATATTACAAACGTCTGACAAAAGTGAAAAATTTAAAATTCCAATTTTAATCAAACATGCTAGAAATGCTCCAATTGCGCAAATAAGCCTACTGTAAGAATTTTACAAACGTCTGACAAAACTGAAAATTTAAATTTTGAATTTTAACCAAACATGCTAGAAATGCTCCAATTGAGCTAATTAGCTTATTGTGAGAATATTGCAATTGTTTGACAAAAGTGAAAAATGTAAATTTCCAATTTCAACCAAACATGCTAAAAATGCTCAAATTGCGCATATAAGCCTACTGTAAGGATTTTACAAACGTCTGACAAAACTGGAAAATGTAAATTTCCAATTTCAACCAAACATGCTAGAAATGCACAAATTGCGCATATAAGCCTTTTGTAAGAATTTTACAAACGTCTGACAAAACTGAATAACTTAAATTTCCAATTTCAACCAAACATGCTAGAAATGCTCCAATTGAGCTAATTAGCTTATTGTGAGAATATTACAAACGTCTGACAAAACTGAAAAATGTAAATTTCCAATTTCAACCAAACATGCTAGAAATGCTCCAATTGAGCTAATTAGCTTATTGTGAGAATTTTGCAATTGTCTGACAAAAGTGAAAAATGTAAATTTCCAATTTCAACCAAACATGCTAGAAATGCTCCAATTGAGCTAATTAGCTTATTTTGAGAATATTACAAACGTCTGACAAAACTGAAAAATGTAAATTTCCAATTTCAACCAAACATGCTAGAAATGCTCCAATTGAGCTAATTAGCTTATTGTGAGAATATTACAAACAACTGACAAAAGTGAAAAATGTAAATTTCCAATTTCAACCAAACATGCTAGAAATGTTCCAATTGAGCTAATTAGCTTATTGTGAGAATATTGCAATTGTCTGACAAAAGTGAAAAATGTAAATTTCCAATTTCAACCAAACATGCTAGAAATGCTCCAATTGAGCTAATTAGCTTATTGTGAGAATATTGCAATTGTCTGACAAAAGTGAAAAATGTAAATTTCCAATTTCAACCAAACATGCTAGAAATGCTCCAATTGAGCTAATTAGCTTATTGTGAGAATATTACAAACGTCTGACAAAACTGAAAAATGTAAATTTCCAAGTTCAACCAAACATGCTAGAAATGCTCCAATTGAGCTAATTAGCTTATTGTGAGAATATTGCAATTGTCTGACAAAAGTGAAAAATGTAAATTTCCAATTTCAACCAAACATGCTACAAATGCTCCAATTGAGCTAATTAGCTTATTGTGAGAATATTACAAACGTCTGACAAAACTGAAAAATGTAAATTGCCAATTTAAACCAAACATGCTAGAAATGCTCCAATTGAGCTAATTAGCTTATTGTGAGAATATTGCAATTGTCTGACAAAAGCGAAAAATGTAAATTTCCAATTTCAACCAAACATGCTAGAAATGCTCCAATTGAGCTAATTTGCTTATTGTGAGAATATTACAAACGTCTGACAAAAGTAAAAATTGTAAATTTCTGATTTCAACCAAACATGCTAGAAATGCTCTAATTGAGCTAATTAGCTTATTGTGAGAATATTACAAACGTCTGACAAAACTGAAAATGTAAATTTCCAATTTCAACCAAACATGCTAGAAATGCTCCAATTGAGCTAATTAGCTTATTGTGAGAATATTACAAACAACTGACAAAAGTGAAAAATTTAAAATTCCAATTTCAATCAAACATGCTAGAAATGCTCCAATTGCGCAAATAAGCCTACCGTAAGAATTTTACAAACGTCTGACAAAACTAAAAATTTAAATTTTCAATTTCAACCAAACATGCTAGAAATGCTCCAATTGAGCTAATTAGCTTATTGTGAGAATATTGCAATTGTTTGACAAAAGTGAAAAATGTAAATTTCCAATTTCAACCAAACATGCTAGAAATGCTCCAATTGAGCTAATTAGCTTATTGTGAGAATATTGCAATTGTTTGACAAAAGTGAAAAATGTAAATTTCCAATTTCAACCAAACATGCTAGAAATGTTCCAATTGAGCTAATTAGCTTATTGTGAGAATATTGCAAATGTCTGACAAAAGTGAAAAATGTAAATTTCCAATTTCAACCAAACATGCTAGAAATGCTCCAATTGAGCTAATTAGCTTATTGGGAGAATATTACAAACGTCTGACAAAACTGAAAAAAGGAAATTTCCAATTTCAACCAAACATGCTAGAAAGGCTCCAATTGAGCTAATTAGCTTATTGTGAGAATATTGCAAACAACTGACAAAAGTGAAAAATTTAAAATTCCAATTTCAATCAAACATGCTAGAAATGCTCCAATTGAGCTAATTAGCTTATTGTGAGAATATTGCAATTGTTTGACAAAAGTGAAAAATGTAAATTTCCAATTTCAACCAAACATGCTAGAAATGCTCCAAATGCGAGAATAAGCTTACTGTAAGAAGTGTACAAACGTCTGACAAAACTGAAAAATGTAAATTTCCAATTTCAACCAAACATGCTAGAAATGCTCCAATTGAGCTAATTAGCTTATTGTGAGAATATTGCAATTGTTTGACAAAAGTGAAAAATGTAAATTTCCAATTTCAACCAAACATGCTAGAAATGCTCCAATTGAGCTAATTAGCTTATTGTGAGAATATTGCAATTGTTTGACAAAAGTGAAAAATGTAAATTTCCAATTTCAACCAAACATGCTAGAAATGTTCCAATTGAGCTAATTAGCTTATTGTGAGAATATTGCAATTGTCTGACAAAAGTGAAAAATGTAAATTTCCAATTTCAACCAAACATGCTAGAAATGCTCCAATTGAGCTAATTAGCTTATTGTGAGAATATTACAAACGTCTGACAAAAGTAAAAATTGTAAATTTCTGATTTCAACCAAACATGCTAGAAATGCTCTAATTGAGCTAATTAGCTTATTGTGAGAATATTACAAACGTCTGACAAAACTGAAAATGTAAATTTCCAATTTCAACCAAACATGCTAGAAATGCTCCAATTGAGCTAATTAGCTTATTGTGAGAATATTACAAACAACTGACAAAAGTGAAAAATTTAAAATTCCAATTTCAATCAAACATGCTAGAAATGCTCCAATTGCGCAAATAAGCCTACTGTAAGAATTTTACAAACGTCTGACAAAACTAAAAATTTAAATTTTCAATTTCAACCAAACATGCTAGAAATGCTCCAATTGAGCTAATTAGCTTATTGTGAGAATATTGCAATTGTTTGACAAAAGTGAAAAATGTAAATTTCCAATTTCAACCAAACATGCTAGAAATGCTCCAATTGAGCTAATTAGCTTATTGTGAGAATATTGCAATTGTTTGACAAAAGTGAAAAATGTAAATTTCCAATTTCAACCAAACATGCTAGAAATGTTCCAATTGAGCTAATTAGCTTATTGTGAGAATATTGCAAATGTCTGACAAAAGTGAAAAATGTAAATTTCCAATTTCAACCAAACATGCTAGAAATGCTCCAATTGAGCTAATTAGCTTATTGGGAGAATATTACAAACGTCTGACAAAACTGAAAAAAGGAAATTTCCAATTTCAACCAAACATGCTAGAAAGGCTCCAATTGAGCTAATTAGCTTATTGTGAGAATATTACAAACAACTGACAAAAGTGAAAAATTTAAAATTCCAATTTCAATCAAACATGCTAGAAATGCTCCAATTGAGCTAATTAGCTTATTGTGAGAATATTGCAATTGTTTGACAAAAGTGAAAAATGTAAATTTCCAATTTCAACCAAACATGCTAGAAATGCTCCAAATGCGAGAATAAGCTTACTGTAAGAAGTGTACAAACGTCTGACAAAACTGAAAAATGTAAATTTCCAATTTCAACCAAACATGCTAGAAATGCTCCAATTGAGCTAATTAGCTTATTGTGAGAATATTGCAATTGTTTGACAAAAGTGAAAAATGTAAATTTCCAATTTCAACCAAACATGCTAGAAATGCTCCAATTGAGCTAATTAGCTTATTGTGAGAATATTGCAATTGTTTGACAAAAGTGAAAAATGTAAATTTCCAATTTCAACCAAACATGCTAGAAATGTTCCAATTGAGCTAATTAGCTTATTGTGAGAATATTGCAATTGTCTGACAAAAGTGAAAAATGTAAATTTCCAATTTCAACCAAACATGCTAGAAATGCTCCAATTGAGCTAATTAGCTTATTGTGAGAATATTACAAACGTCTGACAAAAGTGAAAAATTTAAAATTCCAATTTTAATCAAACATGCTAGAAATGCTCCAATTGCGCAAATAAGCCTACTGTAAGAATTTTACAAACGTCTGACAAAACTGAAAATTTAAATTTTGAATTTTAACCAAACATGCTAGAAATGCTCCAATTGAGCTAATTAGCTTATTGTGAGAATATTGCAATTGTTTGACAAAAGTGAAAAATGTAAATTTCCAATTTCAACCAAACATGCTAAAAATGCTCAAATTGCGCATATAAGCCTACTGTAAGGATTTTACAAACGTCTGACAAAACTGAAAAATGTAAATTTCCAATTTCAACCAAACATGCTAGAAATGCACAAATTGCGCATATAAGCCTTTTGTAAGAATTTTACAAACGTCTGACAAAACTGAATAACTTAAATTTCCAATTTCAACCAAACATGCTAGAAATGCTCCAATTGAGCTAATTAGCTTATTGTGAGAATATTACAAACGTCTGACAAAACTGAAAAATGTAAATTTCCAATTTCAACCAAACATGCTAGAAATGCTCCAATTGAGCTAATTAGCTTATTGTGAGAATTTTGCAATTGTCTGACAAAAGTGAAAAATGTAAATTTCCAATTTCAACCAAACATGCTAGAAATGCTCCAATTGAGCTAATTAGCTTATTTTGAGAATATTACAAACGTCTGACAAAACTGAAAAATGTAAATTTCCAATTTCAACCAAACATGCTAGAAATGCTCCAATTGAGCTAATTAGCTTATTGTGAGAATATTACAAACAACTGACAAAAGTGAAAAATGTAAATTTCCAATTTCAACCAAACATGCTAGAAATGTTCCAATTGAGCTAATTAGCTTATTGTGAGAATATTGCAATTGTCTGACAAAAGTGAAAAATGTAAATTTCCAATTTCAACCAAACATGCTAGAAATGCTCCAATTGAGCTAATTAGCTTATTGTGAGAATATTGCAATTGTCTGACAAAAGTGAAAAATGTAAATTTCCAATTTCAACCAAACATGCTAGAAATGCTCCAATTGAGCTAATTAGCTTATTGTGAGAATATTACAAACGTCTGACAAAACTGAAAAATGTAAATTTCCAAGTTCAACCAAACATGCTAGAAATGCTCCAATTGAGCTAATTAGCTTATTGTGAGAATATTGCAATTGTCTGACAAAAGTGAAAAATGTAAATTTCCAATTTCAACCAAACATGCTAGAAATGTTCCAATTGAGCTAATTAGCTTATTGTGAGAATATTACAAACGTCTGACAAAACTGAAAAATGTAAATTTCCAATTTCAACCAAACATGCTAGAAATGCTCCATTTGAGCTAATTAGCTTTTTGTGAGAATATTACAAACGTCTGACAAAACTGAAAAATGTAAATTTCCAATTTCAACCAAACATGCTAGAAATGCTCCAATTGAGCTAATTAGCTTATTGTGAGAATATTACAAACAACTGACAAAAGTGAAGAATTTAAAATTCCAATTTCAATCAAACATGCTAGAAATGCTCAAATTGCGCAAATAAGCCTACTGTAAGAATTTTACAAACGTCTGACAAAACTGAAAATTCAAATTTTGAATTTTAACCAAACATGCTAGAAATGCTCCAATTGAGCTAATTAGCTTATTGTGAGAATATTGCAATTGTTTGACAAAAGTGAAAAATGTAAATTTCCAATTTCAACCAAACATGCTAAAAATGCTCAAATTGCGCATATAAGCCTACTGTAAGGATTTTACAAACGTCTGACAAAACTGAAAAATGTAAATTTCCAATTTCAACCAAACATGCTAGAAATGCACAAATTGCGCATATAAGCCTTTTGTAAGAATTTTACAAACGTCTGACAAAACTGAAAAACTTAAATTTCCAATTTCAACCAAACATGCTAGAAATGCTCCAATTGAGCTAATTAGCTTATTGTGAGAATATTACAAACGTCTGACAAAACTGAAAAATGTAAATTTCCAATTTCAACCAAACATGCTAGAAATGCTCCAATTGAGCTAATTAGCTTATTGTGAGAATTTTGCAATTGTCTGACAAAAGTGAAAAATGTAAATTTCCAATTTCAACCAAACATGCTAGAAATGCTCCAATTGAGCTAATTAGCTTATTGTGAGAATATTACAAACGTCTGACAAAAGTGAAAAATTTAAAATTCCAATTTTAGTCAAACATGCTAGAAATGCTCCAATTGCGCAAATAAGCCTACTGTAAGAATTTTACAAACGTCTGACAAAACTGAAAATTTAAATTTTGAATTTTAACCAAACATGCTAGAAATGCTCCAATTGAGCTAATTAGCTTATTGTGAGAATATTGCAATTGTTTGACAAAAGTGAAAAATGTAAATTTCTAATTTCAACCAAACATGCTAAAAATGCTCAAATTGCGCATATAAGCCTACTGTAAGGATTTTACAAACGTCTGACAAAACTGAAAAATGTAAATTTCCAATTTCAACCAAACATGCTAGAAATGCACAAATTGCGCATATAAGCCTTTTGTAAGAATTTTACAAACGTCTGACAAAACTGAATAACTTAATTTTCCAATTTCAACCAAACATGCTAGAAATGCTCCAATTGAGCTAATTAGCTTATTGTGAGAATATTACAAACGTCTGACAAAACTGAAAAATGTAAATTTCCAATTTCAACCAAACATGCTAGAAATGCTCCAATTGAGCTAATTAGCTTATTGTGAGAATTTTGCAATTGTCTGACAAAAGTGAAAAATGTAAATTTCCAATTTCAACCAAACATGCTAGAAATGCTCCAATTGAGCTAATTAGCTTATTGTGAGAATATTACAAACGTCTGACAAAACTGAAAAATGTAAATTTCCAATTTCAACCAAACATGCTAGAAATGCTCCAATTGAGCTAATTAGCTTATTGTGAGAATATTACAAACAACTGACAAAAGTGAAAAATGTAAATTTCCAATTTCAACCAAACATGCTAGAAATGTTCCAATTGAGCTAATTAGCTTATTGTGAGAATATTGCAATTGTCTGACAAAAGTGAAAAATGTAAATTTCCAATTTCAACCAAACATGCTAGAAATGCTCCAATTGAGCTAATTAGCTTATTGTGAGAATATTGCAATTGTCTGACAAAAGTGAAAAATGTAAATTTCCAATTTCAACCAAACATGCTAGAAATGCTCCAATTGAGCTAATTAGCTTATTGTGAGAATATTACAAACGTCTGACAAAACTGAAAAATGTAAATTTCCAAGTTCAACCAAACATGCTAGAAATGCTCCAATTGAGCTAATTAGCTTATTGTGAGAATATTGCAATTGTCTGACAAAAGTGAAAAATGTAAATTTCCAATTTCAACCAAACATGCTAGAAATGTTCCAATTGAGCTAATTAGCTTATTGTGAGAATATTACAAACGTCTGACAAAACTGAAAAATGTAAATTTCCAATTTCAACCAAACATGCTAGAAATGCTCCATTTGAGCTAATTAGCTTTTTGTGAGAATATTACAAACGTCTGACAAAAGTGAAAAATGTAAATCTCCAATTTCAACCAAACATGCTAGAAATGCTCCAATTGAGCTAATTAGCTTATTGTGAGAATATTACAAACGTCTGACAAAACTGAAAAATGTAAATTTCCAATTTCAACCAAACATGCTAGAAATGCTCCAATTGAGCTAATTAGCTTATTGTGAGAATATTACAAACAACTGACAAAAGTGAAGAATTTAAAATTCCAATTTCAATCAAACATGCTAGAAATGCTCAAATTGCGCAAATAAGCCTACTGTAAGAATTTTACAAACGTCTGACAAAACTGAAAATTTAAATTTTGAATTTTAACCAAACATGCTAGAAATGCTCCAATTGAGCTAATTAGCTTATTGTGAGAATATTGCAATTGTTTGACAAAAGTGAAAAATGTAAATTTCCAATTTCAACCAAACATGCTAAAAATGCTCAAATTGCGCATATAAGCCTACTGTAAGGATTTTACAAACGTCTGACAAAACTGAAAAATGTAAATTTCCAATTTCAACCAAACATGCTAGAAATGCACAAATTGCGCATATAAGCCTTTTGTAAGAATTTTACAAACGTCTGACAAAACTGAAAAACTTAAATTTCCAATTTCAACCAAACATGCTAGAAATGCTCCAATTGAGCTAATTAGCTTATTGTGAGAATATTACAAACGTCTGACAAAACTGAAAAATGTAAATTTCCAATTTCAACCAAACATGCTAGAAATGCTCCAATTGAGCTAATTAGCTTATTGTGAGAATTTTGCAATTGTCTGACAAAAGTGAAAAATGTAAATTTCCAATTTCAACCAAACATGCTAGAAATGCTCCAATTGAGCTAATTAGCTTATTGTGAGAATATTACAAACGTCTGACAAAACTGAAAAATGTAAATTTCCAATTTCAACCAAACATGCTAGAAATGCTCCAATTGAGCTAATTAGCTTATTGTGAGAATATTACAAACAACTGACAAAAGTGAAAAATGTAAATTTCCAATTTCAACCAAACATGCTAGAAATGTTCCAATTGAGCTAATTAGCTTATTGTGAGAATATTGCAATTGTCTGACAAAAGTGAAAAATGTAAATTTCCAATTTCAACCAAACATGCTAGAAATGCTCCAATTGAGCTAATTAGCTTATTGTGAGAATATTACAAACGTCTGACAAAAGTGAAAAATGTAAATTTCCAAGTTCAACCAAACATGCTAGAAATGCTCCAATTGAGCTAATTAGCTTATTGTGAGAATATTGCAATTGTCTGACAAAAGTGAAAAATGTAAATTTCCAATTTCAACCAAACATGCTAGAAATGTTCCAATTGAGCTAATTAGCTTATTGTGAGAATATTACAAACGTCTGACAAAACTGAAAAATGTAAATTTCCAATTTCAACCAAACATGCTAGAAATGCTCCATTTGAGCTAATTAGCTTTTTGTGAGAATATTACAAACGTCTGACAAAAGTGAAAAATGTAAATTTCCAATTTCAACCAAACATGCTAGAAATGCTCCAATTGAGCTAATTAGCTTATTGTGAGAATATTACAAACGTCTGACAAAACTGAAAAATGTAAATTTCCAATTTCAACCAAACATGCTAGAAATGCTCCAATTGAGCTAATTAGCTTATTGTGAGAATTTTGCAATTGTCTGACAAAAGTGAAAAATGTAAATTTCCAATTTCAACCAAACATGCTAGAAATGCTCCAATTGAGCTAATTAGCTTATTGTGAGAATATTACAAACGTCTGACAAAACTGAAAAATGTAAATTTCCAATTTCAACCAAACATGCTAGAAATGCTCCAATTGAGCTAATTAGCTTATTGTGAGAATATTACAAACAACTGACAAAAGTGAAAAATGTAAATTTCCAATTTCAACCAAACATGCTAGAAATGTTCCAATTGAGCTAATTAGCTTATTGTGAGAATATTGCAATTGTCTGACAAAAGTGAAAAATGTAAATTTCCAATTTCAACCAAACATGCTAGAAATGCTCCAATTGAGCTAATTAGCTTATTGTGAGAATATTGCAATTGTCTGACAAAAGTGAAAAATGTAAATTTCCAATTTCAACCAAACATGCTAGAAATGCTCCAATTGAGCTAATTAGCTTATTGTGAGAATATTACAAACGTCTGACAAAAGTGAAAAATGTAAATTTCCAAGTTCAACCAAACATGCTAGAAATGCTCCAATTGAGCTAATTAGCTTATTGTGAGAATATTGCAATTGTCTGACAAAAGTGAAAAATGTAAATTTCCAATTTCAACCAAACATGCTAGAAATGTTCCAATTGAGCTAATTAGCTTATTGTGAGAATATTACAAACGTCTGACAAAACTGAAAAATGTAAATTTCCAATTTCAACCAAACATGCTAGAAATGCTCCATTTGAGCTAATTAGCTTTTTGTGAGAATATTACAAACGTCTGACAAAAGTGAAAAATGTAAATTTCCAATTTCAACCAAACATGCTAGAAATGCTCCAATTGAGCTAATTAGCTTATTGTGAGAATATTACAAACGTCTGACAAAACTGAAAAATGTAAATTTCCAATTTCAACCAAACATGCTAGAAATGCTCCAATTGAGCTAATTAGCTTATTGTGAGAATATTACAAACAACTGACAAAAGTGAAGAATTTAAAATTCCAATTTCAATCAAACATGCTAGAAATGCTCAAATTGCGCAAATAAGCCTACTGTAAGAATTTTACAAACGTCTGACAAAACTGAAAATTTAAATTTTCAATTTCAACCAAACATGCTAGAAATGCTCCAATTGAGCTAATTAGCTTATTGTGAGAATATTGCAATTGTTTGACAAAAGTGAAAAATGTAAATTTCCAATTTCAACCAAACATGCTAGAAATGCTCCAATTGAGCTAATTAGCTTATTGTGAGAATATTGCAATTGTTTGACAAAAGTGAAAAATGTAAATTTCCAATTTCAACCAAACATGCTAGAAATGCTCCAATTGAGCTAATTAGCTTATTGTGAGAATATTACAAACGTCTGACAAAAGTGAAAAATTTAAAATTCCAATTTTAATCAAACATGCTAGAAATGCTCCAATTGCGCAAATAAGCCTACTGTAAGAATTTTACAAACGTCTGACAAAACTGAAAATTTAAATTTTGAATTTTAACCAAACATGCTAGAAATGCTCCAATTGAGCTAATTAGCTTATTGTGAGAATATTGCAATTGTTTGACAAAAGTGAAAAATGTAAATTTCCAATTTCAACCAAACATGCTAAAAATGCTCAAATTGCGCATATAAGCCTACTGTAAGGATTTTACAAACGTCTGACAAAACTGAAAAATGTAAATTTCCAATTTCAACCAAACATGCTAGAAATGCACAAATTGCGCATATAAGCCTTTTGTAAGAATTTTACAAACGTCTGACAAAACTGAATAACTTAAATTTCCAATTTCAACCAAACATGCTAGAAATGCTCCAATTGAGCTAATTAGCTTATTGTGAGAATATTACAAACGTCTGACAAAACTGAAAAATGTAAATTTCCAATTTCAACCAAACATGCTAGAAATGCTCCAATTGAGCTAATTAGCTTATTGTGAGAATTTTGCAATTGTCTGACAAAAGTGAAAAATGTAAATTTCCAATTTCAACCAAACATGCTAGAAATGCTCCAATTGAGCTAATTAGCTTATTTTGAGAATATTACAAACGTCTGACAAAACTGAAAAATGTAAATTTCCAATTTCAACCAAACATGCTAGAAATGCTCCAATTGAGCTAATTAGCTTATTGTGAGAATATTACAAACAACTGACAAAAGTGAAAAATGTAAATTTCCAATTTCAACCAAACATGCTAGAAATGTTCCAATTGAGCTAATTAGCTTATTGTGAGAATATTGCAATTGTCTGACAAAAGTGAAAAATGTAAATTTCCAATTTCAACCAAACATGCTAGAAATGCTCCAATTGAGCTAATTAGCTTATTGTGAGAATATTGCAATTGTCTGACAAAAGTGAAAAATGTAAATTTCCAATTTCAACCAAACATGCTAGAAATGCTCCAATTGAGCTAATTAGCTTATTGTGAGAATATTACAAACGTCTGACAAAACTGAAAAATGTAAATTTCCAAGTTCAACCAAACATGCTAGAAATGCTCCAATTGAGCTAATTAGCTTATTGTGAGAATATTGCAATTGTCTGACAAAAGTGAAAAATGTAAATTTCCAATTTCAACCAAACATGCTAGAAATGTTCCAATTGAGCTAATTAGCTTATTGTGAGAATATTACAAACGTCTGACAAAACTGAAAAATGTAAATTTCCAATTTCAACCAAACATGCTAGAAATGCTCCATTTGAGCTAATTAGCTTTTTGTGAGAATATTACAAACGTCTGACAAAACTGAAAAATGTAAATTTCCAATTTCAACCAAACATGCTAGAAATGCTCCAATTGAGCTAATTAGCTTATTGTGAGAATATTACAAACAACTGACAAAAGTGAAGAATTTAAAATTCCAATTTCAATCAAACATGCTAGAAATGCTCAAATTGCGCAAATAAGCCTACTGTAAGAATTTTACAAACGTCTGACAAAACTGAAAATTTAAATTTTGAATTTTAACCAAACATGCTAGAAATGCTCCAATTGAGCTAATTAGCTTATTGTGAGAATATTGCAATTGTTTGACAAAAGTGAAAAATGTAAATTTCCAATTTCAACCAAACATGCTAAAAATGCTCAAATTGCGCATATAAGCCTACTGTAAGGATTTTACAAACGTCTGACAAAACTGAAAAATGTAAATTTCCAATTTCAACCAAACATGCTAGAAATGCACAAATTGCGCATATAAGCCTTTTGTAAGAATTTTACAAACGTCTGACAAAACTGAAAAACTTAAATTTCCAATTTCAACCAAACATGCTAGAAATGCTCCAATTGAGCTAATTAGCTTATTGTGAGAATATTACAAACGTCTGACAAAACTGAAAAATGTAAATTTCCAATTTCAACCAAACATGCTAGAAATGCTCCAATTGAGCTAATTAGCTTATTGTGAGAATTTTGCAATTGTCTGACAAAAGTGAAAAATGTAAATTTCCAATTTCAACCAAACATGCTAGAAATGCTCCAATTGAGCTAATTAGCTTATTGTGAGAATATTACAAACGTCTGACAAAAGTGAAAAATTTAAAATTCCAATTTTAATCAAACATGCTAGAAATGCTCCAATTGCGCAAATAAGCCTACTGTAAGAATTTTACAAACGTCTGACAAAACTGAAAATTTAAATTTTGAATTTTAACCAAACATGCTAGAAATGCTCCAATTGAGCTAATTAGCTTATTGTGAGAATATTGCAATTGTTTGACAAAAGTGAAAAATGTAAATTTCCAATTTCAACCAAACATGCTAAAAATGCTCAAATTGCGCATATAAGCCTACTGTAAGGATTTTACAAACGTCTGACAAAACTGAAAAATGTAAATTTCCAATTTCAACCAAACATGCTAGAAATGCACAAATTGCGCATATAAGCCTTTTGTAAGAATTTTACAAACGTCTGACAAAACTGAATAACTTAATTTTCCAATTTCAACCAAACATGCTAGAAATGCTCCAATTGAGCTAATTAGCTTATTGTGAGAATATTACAAACGTCTGACAAAACTGAAAAATGTAAATTTCCAATTTCAACCAAACATGCTAGAAATGCTCCAATTGAGCTAATTAGCTTATTGTGAGAATTTTGCAATTGTCTGACAAAAGTGAAAAATGTAAATTTCCAATTTCAACCAAACATGCTAGAAATGCTCCAATTGAGCTAATTAGCTTATTGTGAGAATATTACAAACGTCTGACAAAACTGAAAAATGTAAATTTCCAATTTCAACCAAACATGCTAGAAATGCTCCAATTGAGCTAATTAGCTTATTGTGAGAATATTACAAACAACTGACAAAAGTGAAAAATGTAAATTTCCAATTTCAACCAAACATGCTAGAAATGTTCCAATTGAGCTAATTAGCTTATTGTGAGAATATTGCAATTGTCTGACAAAAGTGAAAAATGTAAATTTCCAATTTCAACCAAACATGCTAGAAATGCTCCAATTGAGCTAATTAGCTTATTGTGAGAATATTGCAATTGTCTGACAAAAGTGAAAAATGTAAATTTCCAATTTCAACCAAACATGCTAGAAATGCTCCAATTGAGCTAATTAGCTTATTGTGAGAATATTACAAACGTCTGACAAAACTGAAAAATGTAAATTTCCAAGTTCAACCAAACATGCTAGAAATGCTCCAATTGAGCTAATTAGCTTATTGTGAGAATATTGCAATTGTCTGACAAAAGTGAAAAATGTAAATTTCCAATTTCAACCAAACATGCTAGAAATGTTCCAATTGAGCTAATTAGCTTATTGTGAGAATATTACAAACGTCTGACAAAACTGAAAAATGTAAATTTCCAATTTCAACCAAACATGCTAGAAATGCTCCATTTGAGCTAATTAGCTTTTTGTGAGAATATTACAAACGTCTGACAAAAGTGAAAAATGTAAATTTCCAATTTCAACCAAACATGCTAGAAATGCTCCAATTGAGCTAATTAGCTTATTGTGAGAATATTACAAACGTCTGACAAAACTGAAAAATGTAAATTTCCAATTTCAACCAAACATGCTAGAAATGCTCCAATTGAGCTAATTAGCTTATTGTGAGAATATTACAAACAACTGACAAAAGTGAAGAATTTAAAATTCCAATTTCAATCAAACATGCTAGAAATGCTCAAATTGCGCAAATAAGCCTACTGTAAGAATTTTACAAACGTCTGACAAAACTGAAAATTTAAATTTTGAATTTTAACCAAACATGCTAGAAATGCTCCAATTGAGCTAATTAGCTTATTGTGAGAATATTGCAATTGTTTGACAAAAGTGAAAAATGTAAATTTCCAATTTCAACCAAACATGCTAAAAATGCTCAAATTGCGCATATAAGCCTACTGTAAGGATTTTACAAACGTCTGACAAAACTGAAAAATGTAAATTTCCAATTTCAACCAAACATGCTAGAAATGCACAAATTGCGCATATAAGCCTTTTGTAAGAATTTTACAAACGTCTGACAAAACTGAAAAACTTAAATTTCCAATTTCAACCAAACATGCTAGAAATGCTCCAATTGAGCTAATTAGCTTATTGTGAGAATATTACAAACGTCTGACAAAACTGAAAAATGTAAATTTCCAATTTCAACCAAACATGCTAGAAATGCTCCAATTGAGCTAATTAGCTTATTGTGAGAATTTTGCAATTGTCTGACAAAAGTGAAAAATGTAAATTTCCAATTTCAACCAAACATGCTAGAAATGCTCCAATTGAGCTAATTAGCTTATTGTGAGAATATTACAAACGTCTGACAAAACTGAAAAATGTAAATTTCCAATTTCAACCAAACATGCTAGAAATGCTCCAATTGAGCTAATTAGCTTATTGTGAGAATATTACAAACAACTGACAAAAGTGAAAAATGTAAATTTCCAATTTCAACCAAACATGCTAGAAATGTTCCAATTGAGCTAATTAGCTTATTGTGAGAATATTGCAATTGTCTGACAAAAGTGAAAAATGTAAATTTCCAATTTCAACCAAACATGCTAGAAATGCTCCAATTGAGCTAATTAGCTTATTGTGAGAATATTACAAACGTCTGACAAAAGTGAAAAATGTAAATTTCCAAGTTCAACCAAACATGCTAGAAATGCTCCAATTGAGCTAATTAGCTTATTGTGAGAATATTGCAATTGTCTGACAAAAGTGAAAAATGTAAATTTCCAATTTCAACCAAACATGCTAGAAATGTTCCAATTGAGCTAATTAGCTTATTGTGAGAATATTACAAACGTCTGACAAAACTGAAAAATGTAAATTTCCAATTTCAACCAAACATGCTAGAAATGCTCCATTTGAGCTAATTAGCTTTTTGTGAGAATATTACAAACGTCTGACAAAAGTGAAAAATGTAAATTTCCAATTTCAACCAAACATGCTAGAAATGCTCCAATTGAGCTAATTAGCTTATTGTGAGAATATTACAAACGTCTGACAAAACTGAAAAATGTAAATTTCCAATTTCAACCAAACATGCTAGAAATGCTCCAATTGAGCTAATTAGCTTATTGTGAGAATTTTGCAATTGTCTGACAAAAGTGAAAAATGTAAATTTCCAATTTCAACCAAACATGCTAGAAATGCTCCAATTGAGCTAATTAGCTTATTGTGAGAATATTACAAACGTCTGACAAAACTGAAAAATGTAAATTTCCAATTTCAACCAAACATGCTAGAAATGCTCCAATTGAGCTAATTAGCTTATTGTGAGAATATTACAAACAACTGACAAAAGTGAAAAATGTAAATTTCCAATTTCAACCAAACATGCTAGAAATGTTCCAATTGAGCTAATTAGCTTATTGTGAGAATATTGCAATTGTCTGACAAAAGTGAAAAATGTAAATTTCCAATTTCAACCAAACATGCTAGAAATGCTCCAATTGAGCTAATTAGCTTATTGTGAGAATATTGCAATTGTCTGACAAAAGTGAAAAATGTAAATTTCCAATTTCAACCAAACATGCTAGAAATGCTCCAATTGAGCTAATTAGCTTATTGTGAGAATATTACAAACGTCTGACAAAAGTGAAAAATGTAAATTTCCAAGTTCAACCAAACATGCTAGAAATGCTCCAATTGAGCTAATTAGCTTATTGTGAGAATATTGCAATTGTCTGACAAAAGTGAAAAATGTAAATTTCCAATTTCAACCAAACATGCTAGAAATGTTCCAATTGAGCTAATTAGCTTATTGTGAGAATATTACAAACGTCTGACAAAACTGAAAAATGTAAATTTCAAATTTCAACCAAACATGCTAGAAATGCTCCATTTGAGCTAATTAGCTTTTTGTGAGAATATTACAAACGTCTGACAAAAGTGAAAAATGTAAATTTCCAATTTCAACCAAACATGCTAGAAATGCTCCAATTGAGCTAATTAGCTTATTGTGAGAATATTACAAACGTCTGACAAAACTGAAAAATGTAAATTTCCAATTTCAACCAAACATGCTAGAAATGCTCCAATTGAGCTAATTAGCTTATTGTGAGAATATTACAAACAACTGACAAAAGTGAAGAATTTAAAATTCCAATTTCAATCAAACATGCTAGAAATGCTCAAATTGCGCAAATAAGCCTACTGTAAGAATTTTACAAACGTCTGACAAAACTGAAAATTTAAATTTTCAATTTCAACCAAACATGCTAGAAATGCTCCAATTGAGCTAATTAGCTTATTGTGAGAATATTGCAATTGTTTGACAAAAGTGAAAAATGTAAATTTCCAATTTCAACCAAACATGCTAGAAATGCTCCAATTGAGCTAATTAGCTTATTGTGAGAATTTTGCAATTGTCTGACAAAAGTGAAAAATGTAAATTTCCAATTTCAACCAAACATGCTAGAAATGCTCCAATTGAGCTAATTAGCTTATTTTGAGAATATTACAAACGTCTGACAAAACTGAAAAATGTAAATTTCCAATTTCAACCAAACATGCTAGAAATGCTCCAATTGAGCTAATTAGCTTATTGTGAGAATATTACAAACAACTGACAAAAGTGAAAAATGTAAATTTCCAATTTCAACCAAACATGCTAGAAATGTTCCAATTGAGCTAATTAGCTTATTGTGAGAATATTGCAATTGTCTGACAAAAGTGAAAAATGTAAATTTCCAATTTCAACCAAACATGCTAGAAATGCTCCAATTGAGCTAATTAGCTTATTGTGAGAATATTGCAATTGTCTGACAAAAGTGAAAAATGTAAATTTCCAATTTCAACCAAACATGCTAGAAATGCTCCAATTGAGCTAATTAGCTTATTGTGAGAATATTACAAACGTCTGACAAAACTGAAAAATGTAAATTTCCAAGTTCAACCAAACATGCTAGAAATGCTCCAATTGAGCTAATTAGCTTATTGTGAGAATATTGCAATTGTCTGACAAAAGTGAAAAATGTAAATTTCCAATTTCAACCAAACATGCTAGAAATGTTCCAATTGAGCTAATTAGCTTATTGTGAGAATATTACAAACGTCTGACAAAACTGAAAAATGTAAATTTCCATTTTCAACCAAACATGCTAGAAATGCTCCATTTGAGCTAATTAGCTTTTTGTGAGAATATTACAAACGTCTGACAAAACTGAAAAATGTAAATTTCCAATTTCAACCAAACATGCTAGAAATGCTCCAATTGAGCTAATTAGCTTATTGTGAGAATATTACAAACAACTGACAAAAGTGAAGAATTTAAAATTCCAATTTCAATCAAACATGCTAGAAATGCTCAAATTGCGCAAATAAGCCTACTGTAAGAATTTTACAAACGTCTGACAAAACTGAAAATTTAAATTTTGAATTTTAACCAAACATGCTAGAAATGTTCCAATTGAGCTAATTAGCTTATTGTGAGAATATTACAAACGTCTGACAAAACTGAAAAATGTAAATTTCAAATTTCAACCAAACATGCTAGAAATGCTCCATTTGAGCTAATTAGCTTTTTGTGAGAATATTACAAACGTCTGACAAAAGTGAAAAATGTAAATTTCCAATTTCAACCAAACATGCTAGAAATGCTCCAATTGAGCTAATTAGCTTATTGTGAGAATATTACAAACGTCTGACAAAACTGAAAAATGTAAATTTCCAATTTCAACCAAACATGCTAGAAATGCTCCAATTGAGCTAATTAGCTTATTGTGAGAATATTACAAACAACTGACAAAAGTGAAGAATTTAAAATTCCAATTTCAATCAAACATGCTAGAAATGCTCAAATTGCGCAAATAAGCCTACTGTAAGAATTTTACAAACGTCTGACAAAACTGAAAATTTAAATTTTGAATTTTAACCAAACATGCTAGAAATGCTCCAATTGAGCTAATTAGCTTATTGTGAGAATATTGCAATTGTTTGACAAAAGTGAAAAATGTAAATTTCCAATTTCAACCAAACATGCTAAAAATGCTCAAATTGCGCATATAAGCCTACTGTAAGGATTTTACAAACGTCTGACAAAACTGAAAAATGTAAATTTCCAATTTCAACCAAACATGCTAGAAATGCACAAATTGCGCATATAAGCCTTTTGTAAGAATTTTACAAACGTCTGACAAAACTGAAAAACTTAAATTTCCAATTTCAACCAAACATGCTAGAAATGCTCCAATTGAGCTAATTAGCTTATTGTGAGAATATTACAAACGTCTGACAAAACTGAAAAATGTAAATTTCCAATTTCAACCAAACATGCTAGAAATGCTCCAATTGAGCTAATTAGCTTATTGTGAGAATTTTGCAATTGTCTGACAAAAGTGAAAAATGTAAATTTCCAATTTCAACCAAACATGCTAGAAATGCTCCAATTGAGCTAATTAGCTTATTGTGAGAATATTACAAACGTCTGACAAAACTGAAAAATGTAAATTTCCAATTTCAACCAAACATGCTAGAAATGCTCCAATTGAGCTAATTAGCTTATTGTGAGAATATTACAAACAACTGACAAAAGTGAAAAATGTAAATTTCCAATTTCAACCAAACATGCTAGAAATGTTCCAATTGAGCTAATTAGCTTATTGTGAGAATATTGCAATTGTCTGACAAAAGTGAAAAATGTAAATTTCCAATTTCAACCAAACATGCTAGAAATGCTCCAATTGAGCTAATTAGCTTATTGTGAGAATATTACAAACGTCTGACAAAAGTGAAAAATGTAAATTTCCAAGTTCAACCAAACATGCTAGAAATGCTCCAATTGAGCTAATTAGCTTATTGTGAGAATATTGCAATTGTCTGACAAAAGTGAAAAATGTAAATTTCCAATTTCAACCAAACATGCTAGAAATGTTCCAATTGAGCTAATTAGCTTATTGTGAGAATATTACAAACGTCTGACAAAACTGAAAAATGTAAATTTCCAATTTCAACCAAACATGCTAGAAATGCTCCATTTGAGCTAATTAGCTTTTTGTGAGAATATTACAAACGTCTGACAAAAGTGAAAAATGTAAATTTCCAATTTCAACCAAACATGCTAGAAATGCTCCAATTGAGCTAATTAGCTTATTGTGAGAATATTACAAACGTCTGACAAAACTGAAAAATGTAAATTTCCAATTTCAACCAAACATGCTAGAAATGCTCCAATTGAGCTAATTAGCTTATTGTGAGAATTTTGCAATTGTCTGACAAAAGTGAAAAATGTAAATTTCCAATTTCAACCAAACATGCTAGAAATGCTCCAATTGAGCTAATTAGCTTATTGTGAGAATATTACAAACGTCTGACAAAACTGAAAAATGTAAATTTCCAATTTCAACCAAACATGCTAGAAATGCTCCAATTGAGCTAATTAGCTTATTGTGAGAATATTACAAACAACTGACAAAAGTGAAAAATGTAAATTTCCAATTTCAACCAAACATGCTAGAAATGTTCCAATTGAGCTAATTAGCTTATTGTGAGAATATTGCAATTGTCTGACAAAAGTGAAAAATGTAAATTTCCAATTTCAACCAAACATGCTAGAAATGCTCCAATTGAGCTAATTAGCTTATTGTGAGAATATTGCAATTGTCTGACAAAAGTGAAAAATGTAAATTTCCAATTTCAACCAAACATGCTAGAAATGCTCCAATTGAGCTAATTAGCTTATTGTGAGAATATTACAAACGTCTGACAAAAGTGAAAAATGTAAATTTCCAAGTTCAACCAAACATGCTAGAAATGCTCCAATTGAGCTAATTAGCTTATTGTGAGAATATTGCAATTGTCTGACAAAAGTGAAAAATGTAAATTTCCAATTTCAACCAAACATGCTAGAAATGTTCCAATTGAGCTAATTAGCTTATTGTGAGAATATTACAAACGTCTGACAAAACTGAAAAATGTAAATTTCAAATTTCAACCAAACATGCTAGAAATGCTCCATTTGAGCTAATTAGCTTTTTGTGAGAATATTACAAACGTCTGACAAAAGTGAAAAATGTAAATTTCCAATTTCAACCAAACATGCTAGAAATGCTCCAATTGAGCTAATTAGCTTATTGTGAGAATATTACAAACGTCTGACAAAACTGAAAAATGTAAATTTCCAATTTCAACCAAACATGCTAGAAATGCTCCAATTGAGCTAATTAGCTTATTGTGAGAATATTACAAACAACTGACAAAAGTGAAGAATTTAAAATTCCAATTTCAATCAAACATGCTAGAAATGCTCAAATTGCGCAAATAAGCCTACTGTAAGAATTTTACAAACGTCTGACAAAACTGAAAATTTAAATTTTCAATTTCAACCAAACATGCTAGAAATGCTCCAATTGAGCTAATTAGCTTATTGTGAGAATATTGCAATTGTTTGACAAAAGTGAAAAATGTAAATTTCCAATTTCAACCAAACATGCTAGAAATGCTCCAATTGAGCTAATTAGCTTATTGTGAGAATTTTGCAATTGTCTGACAAAAGTGAAAAATGTAAATTTCCAATTTCAACCAAACATGCTAGAAATGCTCCAATTGAGCTAATTAGCTTATTTTGAGAATATTACAAACGTCTGACAAAACTGAAAAATGTAAATTTCCAATTTCAACCAAACATGCTAGAAATGCTCCAATTGAGCTAATTAGCTTATTGTGAGAATATTACAAACAACTGACAAAAGTGAAAAATGTAAATTTCCAATTTCAACCAAACATGCTAGAAATGTTCCAATTGAGCTAATTAGCTTATTGTGAGAATATTGCAATTGTCTGACAAAAGTGAAAAATGTAAATTTCCAATTTCAACCAAACATGCTAGAAATGCTCCAATTGAGCTAATTAGCTTATTGTGAGAATATTGCAATTGTCTGACAAAAGTGAAAAATGTAAATTTCCAATTTCAACCAAACATGCTAGAAATGCTCCAATTGAGCTAATTAGCTTATTGTGAGAATATTACAAACGTCTGACAAAACTGAAAAATGTAAATTTCCAAGTTCAACCAAACATGCTAGAAATGCTCCAATTGAGCTAATTAGCTTATTGTGAGAATATTGCAATTGTCTGACAAAAGTGAAAAATGTAAATTTCCAATTTCAACCAAACATGCTAGAAATGTTCCAATTGAGCTAATTAGCTTATTGTGAGAATATTACAAACGTCTGACAAAACTGAAAAATGTAAATTTCCATTTTCAACCAAACATGCTAGAAATGCTCCATTTGAGCTAATTAGCTTTTTGTGAGAATATTACAAACGTCTGACAAAACTGAAAAATGTAAATTTCCAATTTCAACCAAACATGCTAGAAATGCTCCAATTGAGCTAATTAGCTTATTGTGAGAATATTACAAACAACTGACAAAAGTGAAGAATTTAAAATTCCAATTTCAATCAAACATGCTAGAAATGCTCAAATTGCGCAAATAAGCCTACTGTAAGAATTTTACAAACGTCTGACAAAACTGAAAATTTAAATTTTGAATTTTAACCAAACATGCTAGAAATGCTCCAATTGAGCTAATTAGCTTATTGTGAGAATATTGCAATTGTTTGACAAAAGTGAAAAATGTAAATTTCTAATTTCAACCAAACATGCTAAAAATGCTCAAATTGCGCATATAAGCCTACTGTAAGGATTTTACAAACGTCTGACAAAACTGAAAAATGTAAATTTCCAATTTCAACCAAACATGCTAGAAATGCACAAATTGCGCATATAAGCCTTTTGTAAGAATTTTACAAACGTCTGACAAAACTGAAAAACTTAAATTTCCAATTTCAACCAAACATGCTAGAAATGCTCCAATTGAGCTAATTAGCTTATTGTGAGAATATTACAAACGTCTGACAAAACTGAAAAATGTAAATTTCCAATTTCAACCAAACATGCTAGAAATGCTCCAATTGAGCTAATTAGCTTATTGTGAGAATTTTGCAATTGTCTGACAAAAGTGAAAAATGTAAATTTCCAATTTCAACCAAACATGCTAGAAATGCTCCAATTGAGCTAATTAGCTTATTGTGAGAATATTACAAACGTCTGACAAAAGTGAAAAATTTAAAATTCCAATTTTAATCAAACATGCTAGAAATGCTCCAATTGCGCAAATAAGCCTTACTGTAAGAATTTTACAAACGTCTGACAAAACTGAAAATTTAAATTTTGAATTTTAACCAAACATGCTAGAAATGCTCCAATTGAGCTAATTAGCTTATTGTGAGAATATTGCAATTGTTTGACAAAAGTGAAAAATGTAAATTTCCAATTTCAACCAAACATGCTAAAAATGCTCAAATTGCGCATATAAGCCTACTGTAAGGATTTTACAAACGTCTGACAAAACTGAAAAATGTAAATTTCCAATTTCAACCAAACATGCTAGAAATGCACAAATTGCGCATATAAGCCTTTTGTAAGAATTTTACAAACGTCTGACAAAACTGAATAACTTAATTTTCCAATTTCAACCAAACATGCTAGAAATGCTCCAATTGAGCTAATTAGCTTATTGTGAGAATATTACAAACGTCTGACAAAACTGAAAAATGTAAATTTCCAATTTCAACCAAACATGCTAGAAATGCTCCAATTGAGCTAATTAGCTTATTGTGAGAATTTTGCAATTGTCTGACAAAAGTGAAAAATGTAAATTTCCAATTTCAACCAAACATGCTAGAAATGCTCCAATTGAGCTAATTAGCTTATTGTGAGAATATTACAAACGTCTGACAAAACTGAAAAATGTAAATTTCCAATTTCAACCAAACATGCTAGAAATGCTCCAATTGAGCTAATTAGCTTATTGTGAGAATATTACAAACAACTGACAAAAGTGAAAAATGTAAATTTCCAATTTCAACCAAACATGCTAGAAATGTTCCAATTGAGCTAATTAGCTTATTGTGAGAATATTGCAATTGTCTGACAAAAGTGAAAAATGTAAATTTCCAATTTCAACCAAACATGCTAGAAATGCTCCAATTGAGCTAATTAGCTTATTGTGAGAATATTGCAATTGTCTGACAAAAGTGAAAAATGTAAATTTCCAATTTCAACCAAACATGCTAGAAATGCTCCAATTGAGCTAATTAGCTTATTGTGAGAATATTACAAACGTCTGACAAAACTGAAAAATGTAAATTTCCAAGTTCAACCAAACATGCTAGAAATGCTCCAATTGAGCTAATTAGCTTATTGTGAGAATATTGCAATTGTCTGACAAAAGTGAAAAATGTAAATTTCCAATTTCAACCAAACATGCTAGAAATGTTCCAATTGAGCTAATTAGCTTATTGTGAGAATATTACAAACGTCTGACAAAACTGAAAAATGTAAATTTCCAATTTCAACCAAACATGCTAGAAATGCTCCATTTGAGCTAATTAGCTTTTTGTGAGAATATTACAAACGTCTGACAAAAGTGAAAAATGTAAATTTCCAATTTCAACCAAACATGCTAGAAATGCTCCAATTGAGCTAATTAGCTTATTGTGAGAATATTACAAACGTCTGACAAAACTGAAAAATGTAAATTTCCAATTTCAACCAAACATGCTAGAAATGCTCCAATTGAGCTAATTAGCTTATTGTGAGAATATTACAAACAACTGACAAAAGTGAAGAATTTAAAATTCCAATTTCAATCAAACATGCTAGAAATGCTCAAATTGCGCAAATAAGCCTACTGTAAGAATTTTACAAACGTCTGACAAAACTGAAAATTTAAATTTTGAATTTTAACCAAACATGCTAGAAATGCTCCAATTGAGCTAATTAGCTTATTGTGAGAATATTGCAATTGTTTGACAAAAGTGAAAAATGTAAATTTCCAATTTCAACCAAACATGCTAAAAATGCTAAATTGCGCATATAAGCCTACTGTAAGGATTTTACAAACGTCTGACAAAACTGAAAAATGTAAATTTCCAATTTCAACCAAACATGCTAGAAATGCACAAATTGCGCATATAAGCCTTTTGTAAGAATTTTACAAACGTCTGACAAAACTGAAAAACTTAAATTTCCAATTTCAACCAAACATGCTAGAAATGCTCCAATTGAGCTAATTAGCTTATTGTGAGAATATTACAAACGTCTGACAAAACTGAAAAATGTAAATTTCCAATTTCAACCAAACATGCTAGAAATGCTCCAATTGAGCTAATTAGCTTATTGTGAGAATTTTGCAATTGTCTGACAAAAGTGAAAAATGTAAATTTCCAATTTCAACCAAACATGCTAGAAATGCTCCAATTGAGCTAATTAGCTTATTGTGAGAATATTACAAACGTCTGACAAAACTGAAAAATGTAAATTTCCAATTTCAACCAAACATGCTAGAAATGCTCCAATTGAGCTAATTAGCTTATTGTGAGAATATTACAAACAACTGACAAAAGTGAAAAATGTAAATTTCCAATTTCAACCAAACATGCTAGAAATGTTCCAATTGAGCTAATTAGCTTATTGTGAGAATATTGCAATTGTCTGACAAAAGTGAAAAATGTAAATTTCCAATTTCAACCAAACATGCTAGAAATGCTCCAATTGAGCTAATTAGCTTATTGTGAGAATATTACAAACGTCTGACAAAAGTGAAAAATGTAAATTTCCAAGTTCAACCAAACATGCTAGAAATGCTCCAATTGAGCTAATTAGCTTATTGTGAGAATATTGCAATTGTCTGACAAAAGTGAAAAATGTAAATTTCCAATTTCAACCAAACATGCTAGAAATGCTCCAATTGAGCTAATTAGCTTATTGTGAGAATATTACAAACGTCTGACAAAACTGAAAAATGTAAATTTCCAATTTCAACCAAACATGCTAGAAATGCTCCATTTGAGCTAATTAGCTTTTTGTGAGAATATTACAAACGTCTGACAAAAGTGAAAAATGTAAATTTCCAATTTCAACCAAACATGCTAGAAATGCTCCAATTGAGCTAATTAGCTTATTGTGAGAATATTACAAACGTCTGACAAAACTGAAAAATGTAAATTTCCAATTTCAACCAAACATGCTAGAAATGCTCCAATTGAGCTAATTAGCTTATTGTGAGAATTTTGCAATTGTCTGACAAAAGTGAAAAATGTAAATTTCCAATTTCAACCAAACATGCTAGAAATGCTCCAATTGAGCTAATTAGCTTATTGTGAGAATATTACAAACGTCTGACAAAACTGAAAAATGTAAATTTCCAATTTCAACCAAACATGCTAGAAATGCTCCAATTGAGCTAATTAGCTTATTGTGAGAATATTACAAACAACTGACAAAAGTGAAAAATGTAAATTTCCAATTTCAACCAAACATGCTAGAAATGTTCCAATTGAGCTAATTAGCTTATTGTGAGAATATTGCAATTGTCTGACAAAAGTGAAAAATGTAAATTTCCAATTTCAACCAAACATGCTAGAAATGCTCCAATTGAGCTAATTAGCTTATTGTGAGAATATTGCAATTGTCTGACAAAAGTGAAAAATGTAAAATTCCAATTTCAACCAAACATGCTAGAAATGCTCCAATTGAGCTAATTAGCTTATTGTGAGAATATTACAAACGTCTGACAAAAGTGAAAAATGTAAATTTCCAAGTTCAACCAAACATGCTAGAAATGCTCCAATTGAGCTAATTAGCTTATTGTGAGAATATTGCAATTGTCTGACAAAAGTGAAAAATGTAAATTTCCAATTTCAACCAAACATGCTAGAAATGTTCCAATTGAGCTAATTAGCTTATTGTGAGAATATTACAAACGTCTGACAAAACTGAAAAATGTAAATTTCCAATTTCAACCAAACATGCTAGAAATGCTCCATTTGAGCTAATTAGCTTTTTGTGAGAATATTACAAACGTCTGACAAAAGTGAAAAATGTAAATTTCCAATTTCAACCAAACATGCTAGAAATGCTCCAATTGAGCTAATTAGCTTATTGTGAGAATATTACAAACGTCTGACAAAACTGAAAAATGTAAATTTCCAATTTCAACCAAACATGCTAGAAATGCTCCAATTGAGCTAATTAGCTTATTGTGAGAATATTACAAACAACTGACAAAAGTGAAGAATTTAAAATTCCAATTTCAATCAAACATGCTAGAAATGCTCAAATTGCGCAAATAAGCCTACTGTAAGAATTTTACAAACGTCTGACAAAACTGAAAATTTAAATTTTCAATTTCAACCAAACATGCTAGAAATGCTCCAATTGAGCTAATTAGCTTATTGTGAGAATATTGCAATTGTTTGACAAAAGTGAAAAATGTAAATTTCCAATTTCAACCAAACATGCTAGAAATGCTCCAATTGAGCTAATTAGCTTATTGTGAGAATATTGCAATTGTTTGACAAAAGTGAAAAATGTAAATTTCCAATTTCAACCAAACATGCTAGAAATGTTCCAATTGAGCTAATTAGCTTATTGTGAGAATATTGCAATTGTCTGACAAAAGTGAAAAATGTAAATTTCCAATTTCAACCAAACATGCTAGAAATGCTCCAATTGAGCTAATTAGCTTATTGTGAGAATATTACAAACGTCTGACAGAAGTGAAAAATTTAAAATTCCAATTTTAATCAAACATGCTAGAAATGCTCCAATTGCGCAAATAAGCCTACTGTAAGAATTTTACAAACGTCTGACAAAACTGAAAATTTAAATTTTGAATTTCAACCAAACATGCTAGAAATGCTCCAATTGAGCTAATTAGCTTATTGTGAGAATATTACAAACGTCTGACAAAAGTGAAAAATGTAAATTTCCAATTTCAACCAAACATGCTAGAAATGTTCCAATTGAGCTAATTAGCTTATTGTGAGAATATTGCAATTGTCTGACAAAAGTGAAAAATGTAAATTTCCAATTTCAACCAAACATGCTAGAAATGCTCCAATTGAGCTAATTAGCTTATTGTGAGAATATTGCAATTGTCTGACAAAAGTGAAAAATGTAAATTTCCAATTTCAACCAAACATGCTAGAAATGCTCCAATTGAGCTAATTAGCTTATTGTGAGAATATTGCAATTGTCTGACAAAAGTGAAAAATGTAAATTTCCAATTTCAACCAAACATGCTAGAAATGTTCCAATTGAGCTAATTAGCTTATTGTGAGAATATTACAAACGTCTGACAAAACTGAAAAATGTAAATTTCCAATTTCAACCAAACATGCTAGAAATGCTCCATTTGAGCTAATTAGCTTTTTGTGAGAATATTACAAACGTCTGACAAAACTGATAAATGTAAATTTCCAATTTCAACCAAACATGCTAGAAATGCTCCAATTGAGCTAATTAGCTTATTGTGAGAATATTACAAACGTCTGACAAAACTGAAAAATGTAAATTTCCAATTTCAACCAAACATGCTAGAAATGCTCCAATTGAGCTAATTAGCTTATTGTGAGAATATTACAAACGTCTGGCAAAACTGAAAAATGTAAATTTCCAATTTCAACCAAACATGCTAGAAATGCTCCAATTGAGCTAATTAGCTTATTGTGAGAATATTGCAATTGTCTGACAAAAGTGAAAATTGTAAATTTCCAATTTCAACCAAACATGCTAGAAATGCTCCAATTGAGCTAATTAGCTTATTGTGAGAATATTACAAACGTCTGACAAAAGTGAAAAATGTAAATTTCCAATTTCAACCAAACATGCTAGAAATGCTCCATTTGAGCTAATTAGCTTATTGTGAGAATATTACAAACGTCTGACAAAAGTGAAAAATGTAAATTTCCAATTTCAACCAAACATGCTAGAAATGTTCCAATTGAGCTAATTAGCTTATTGAGAGAATATTACAAACGTCTGACAAAAGTGAAAAATGTAATTTTCCAATTTCAACCAAACATGCTAGAAATGCTCCAATTGAGCTAATTAGCTTATTGTGAGAATATTGCAATTGTCTGACAAAAGTGAAAAATGTAAATTTCCAATTTCAACCAAACATGCTAGAAATGCTCCAATTGAGCTAATTAGCTTATTGTGAGAATATTGCAATTGTCTGACAAAAGTGAAAAATGTAAATTTCCAATTTCAACCAAACATGCTAGAAATGCTCCAATTGAGCTAATTAGCTTATTGTGAGAATATTACAAACGTCTGACAAAACTGAAAAATGTAAATTTCCAAGTTCAACCAAACATGCTAGAAATGCTCCAATTGAGCTAATTAGCTTATTGTGAGAATATTGCAATTGTCTGACAAAAGTGAAAAATGTAAATTTCCAATTTCAACCAAACATGCTAGAAATGCTCCAATTGAGCTAATTAGCTTATTGTGAGAATATTACAAACGTCTGACAAAACTTAAAAATGTAAATTTCCAATTTCAACCAAACATGCTAGAAATGCTCCATTTGAGCTAATTAGCTTTTTGTGAGAATATTACAAACGTCTGACAAAACTGATAAATGTAAATTTCCAATTTCAACCAAACATGCTAGAAATGCTCCAATTGAGCTAATTAGCTTATTGTGAGAATATTACAAACGTCTGACAAAACTGAAAAATGTAAATTTCCAATTTCAACCAAACATGCTAGAAATGCTCCAATTGAGCTAATTAGCTTATTGTGAGAATATTGCAATTGTCTGACAAAAGCGAAAAATGTAAATTTCCAATTTCAACCAAACATGCTAGAAATGCTCCAATTGAGCTAATTAGCTTATTGTGAGAATATTGCAATTGTCTGACAAAAGCGAAAAATGTAAATTTCCAATTTCAACCAAACATGCTAGAAATGCTCCAATTGAGCTAATTAGCTTATTGTGAGAATATTACAAACGTCTGACAAAAGTGAAAAATGTAATTTTCCAATTTCAACCAAACATGCTAGAAATGCTCCATTTGAGCTAATTAGCTTTTTGTGAGAATATTACAAACGTCTGACAAAAGTGAAAAATGTAAATTTCCAATTTCAACCAAACATGCTAGAAATGCTCCATTTGAGCTAATTAGCTTATTGTGAGAATATTACAAACGTCTGACAAAACTGAAAAATGTAAATTTCCAAGTTCAACCAAACATGCTAGAAATGCTCCAATTGAGCTAATTAGCTTATTGTGAGAATATTGCAATTGTCTGACAAAAGTGAAAAATGTAAATTTCCAATTTCAACCAAACATGCTAGAAATGCTCCAATTGAGCTAATTAGCTTATTGTGAGAATATTACAAACGTCTGACAAAACTGAAAAATGTAAATTTCCAATTTCAACCAAACATGCTAGAAATGCTCCATTTGAGCTAATTAGCTTTTTGTGAGAATATTACAAACGTCTGACAAAACTGATAAATGTAAATTTCCAATTTCAACCAAACATGCTAGAAATGCTCCAATTGAGCTAATTAGCTTATTGTGAGAATATTACAAACGTCTGACAAAACTGAAAAATGTAAATTTCCAATTTCAACCAAACATGCTAGAAATGCTCCAATTGAGCTAATTAGCTTATTGTGAGAATATTACAAACGTCTGACAAAACTGAAAAATGTAAATTTCCAAGTTCAACCAAACATGCTAGAAATGCTCCAATTGAGCTAATTAGCTTATTGTGAGAATATTGCAATTGTCTGACAAAAGTGAAAAATGTAAATTTCCAATTTCAACCAAACATGCTAGAAATGCTCCAATTGAGCTAATTAGCTTATTGTGAGAATATTACAAACGTCTGACAAAACTGAAAAATGTAAATTTCCAATTTCAACCAAACATGCTAGAAATGTTCCAATTGAGCTAATTAGCTTATTGAGAGAATATTACAAACGTCTGACAAAAGTGAAAAATGTAATTTTCCAATTTCAACCAAACATGCTAGAAATGCTCCAATTGAGCTAATTAGCTAATTGTGAGAATATTGCAATTGTCTGACAAAAGTGAAAAATGTAAATTTCCAATTTCAACCAAACATGCTAGAAATGCTCCAATTGAGCTAATTAGCTTATTGTGAGAATATTGCAATTGTCTGACAAAAGTGAAAAATGTAAATTTCCAATTTCAACTAAACATGCTAGAAATGCTCCAATTGAGCTAATTAGCTTATTGTGAGAATATTACAAACGTCTGACAAAACTGAAAAATGTAAATTTCCAAGTTCAACCAAACATGCTAGAAATGCTCCAATTGAGCTAATTAGCTTATTGTGAGAATATTGCAATTGTCTGACAAAAGTGAAAAATGTAAATTTCCAATTTCAACCAAACATGCTAGAAATGCTCCAATTGAGCTAATTAGCTTATTGTGAGAATATTACAAACGTCTGACAAAACTGAAAAATGTAAATTTCCAATTTCAACCAAACATGCTAGAAATGCTCCATTTGAGCTAATTAGCTTATTGTGAGAATATTACAAACGTCTGACAAAAGTGAAAAAGGTAAATTTCCAATTTCAACCAAACATGCTAGAAATGCTCCAATTGAGCTAATTAGCTTATTGTGAGAATATTACAAACGTCTGACAAAACTGAAAAATGTAAATTTCCAATTTCAACCAAACATGCTAGAAATGCTCCAATTGAGCTAATTAGCTTATTGTGAGAATATTACAAACGTCTGACAAAACTGAAAAATGTAAATTTCCAATTTCAACCAAACATGCTAGAAATGCTCCAATTGAGCTAATTAGCTTATTGTGAGAATATTGCAATTGTCTGACAAAAGCGAAAAATGTAAATTTCCAATTTCAACCAAACATGCTAGAAATGCTCCAATTGAGCTAATTAGCTTATTGTGAGAATATTACAAACGTCTGACAAAAGTGAAAAATGTAAATTTCCAATTTCAACCAAACATGCTAGAAATGCTCAAATTGCGCATATAAGCCTACTGTAAGAATTTTACAAACGTTTGACAAAACTGAAAAATTTAAATTTCCAATTTCAATCAAACATGCTAGAAATGCTCCAATTGAGCTAATTAGCTTATTGAGAGAATATTGCAATTGTCTGACAAAAGTGAAAAATGTAAATTTCCAATTTCAACAAAACATGCTAGAAATGCTCCAATTGAGCTAATTAGCTTATTGTGAGAATATTACAAATGTCTGACAAAACTGAAAAATGTAAATTTCCAATTTCAACCAAACATGCTAGAAATGTTCCAATTGAGCTAATTAGCTTATTGTGAGAATATTACAAACGTCTGACAAAAGTGAAAAATGTAAATTTCCAATTTCAACCAAACATGCTAGAAATGCTCCGATTGAGCTTATTAGCTTATTGTGAGAATATTGCAATTGTCTGACAAAAGTGAAAAATGTAAATTTCCATTTTCAACCAAACATGCTAGAAATGCTCCAATTGAGCTAATTAGCTTATTGTGAGAATATTACAAACGTCTGACAAAACTGAAAAATGTAATTTTCCAATTTCAACTAAACATGCTAGAAATGCTCCAATTGAGCTAATTAGCTTATTGTGAGAATATTGCAATTGTCTGACAAAAGTGAAAAATGTAAATTTCCAATTTCAACCAAACATGCTAGAAATGCTCCAATTGAGCTAATTAGCTTATTGTGAGAATATTGCAATTGTCTGACAAAAGTGAAAAATGTAAATTTCCAATTTCAACCAAACATGCTAGAAATGCTCCAATTGAGCTAATTAGCTTATTGTGAGAATATTGCAATTGTCTGACAAAAGTGAAAAATGTAAATTTCCAATTTCAACCAAACATGCTAGAAATGCTCCAATTGAGCTAATTAGCTTATTGTGAGAATATATCAAACGGCTGACAAGACTGAAAAATGTAAATTACAAACGTCTGACAAAACTGAAAATTTAAATTTTCAATTTCAACCAAACATGCTAGAAATGCTCCAATTGAGCTAATTAGCTTATTGTGAGAATGTTGCAATTGTATGACAAAAGCGAAAAATGTAAATTTCCAATTTCAACCAAACATGCTAGAAATGCTCCAATTGAGCTAATTAGCTTATTGTGAGAATATTGCAATTGTTTGACAAAAGTAAAAAATGTAAATTTCCAATTTCAACCAAACATGCTAGAAATGTTCCAATTGAGCTAATTAGCTTATTGTGAGAATATTGCAATTGTCTGACAAAAGTGAAAAATGTAAATTTCCAATTTCAACCAAACATGCTAGAAATGCTCCAATTGAGCTAATTAGCTTATTGTGAGAATATTACAAACGTCTGACAAAAGTGAAAAATTTAAAATTCCAATTTTAATCAAACATGCTAGAAATGCTCCAATTGCGCAAATAAGCCTACTGTAAGAATTTTACAAACATCTGACAAAACTGAAAAATTAAATTTTGAATTTCAACCAAACATGTTAGAAATGCTCCAATTGAGCTAATTAGCTTATTGTGAGAATATTGCAATTGTTTGACAAAAGTGAAAAATGTAAATTTCCAATTTCAACCAAACATGCTAGAAATGCTCCAATTGAGCTAATTAGCTTATTGTGAGAATATTACAAACGTCTGACAAAAGTGAAAAATGTAAATTTCCAATTTCAACCAAACATGCTAGAAATGCTCAAATTGCGCATATAAGCCTACTGTAAGAATTTTACAAACGTCTGACAAAACTGAAAAATGTAAATTTCCAATTTCAACCAAACATGCTAGAAATGCTCAAATTGCGCAAATAAGCCTACTGTAAGAATTTTACAAACGTCTGACAAAACTGAAAATTTAAATTTTCAATTTCAACCAAACATGCTAGAAATGCTCCAATTGAGCTAATTAGCTTATTGTGAGAATATCACAAACGTCTGACAAAACTGAAAAATGTAAATTTCCAATTTCAACCAAACATGCTAGAAATGCTCCAATTGAGCTAATTAGCTTATTGTGAGAATAATACAAACAACTGACAATAGTGAAAAATTTAAAATTCCAATTTCAATCAAACATGCTAGAAATGCTCAAATTGCGCAAATAAGCCTACTGTAAGAATTTTACAAACGTCTGACAAAACTGAAAATTTAAATTTTCAATTTCAACCAAACATGCTAGAAATGCTCCAATTGAGCTAATTAGCTTATTGTGAGAATATTGCAATTGTTTGACAAAAGTGAAAAATGTAAATTTCCAATTTCAACCAAACATGCTAGAAATGCTCCAATTGAGCTAATTAGCTTATTGTGAGAATATTGCAATTGTTTGACAAAAGTGAAGAATGTAAATTTCCAATTTCAACCAAACATGCTAGAAATGTTCCAATTGAGCAAATTAGCTTATTGTGAGAATATTGCAATTGTCTGATAAAAGTGAAAAGTGTAAATTTCCAATTTCAACCAAACATGCTAGAAATGCTCCAATTGAGCTAATTAGCTTATTGTGAGAATATTACAAACGTCTGACAAAAGTGAAAAATTTAAAATTCCAATTTTAATCAAACATGCTAGAAATGCTCCAATTGCGCAAATAAGCCTACTGTAAGAATTTTACAAACGTCTGACAAAACTGAAAATTTAAATTTTGAATTTCAACCAAACATGCTAGAAATGCTCCAATTGAGCTAATTAGCTTATTGTGAGAATATTGCAATTGTTTGACAAAAGTGAAAAATGTAATTTTCCAATTTCAACCAAACATGCTAGAAATGCTCCAATTGAGCTAATTAGCTTATTGTGAGAATATTACAAACGTCTGACAAAAGTGAAAAATGTAAATTTCCAATTTCAACCAAACATGCTAGAAATGCTCCGATTGAGCTAATTAGCTTATTGTGAGAATATTGCAATTGTCTGACAAAAGTGAAAAATGTAAATTTCCAATTTCAACCAAACATGCTAGAAATGCTCCAATTGAGCTAATTAGCTTATTGTGAGAATATTACAAACGTCTGACAAAAGTGAAAAATGTAAATTTCCAATTTCAACCAAACATGCTAGAAATGTTCCAATTGAGCTAATTAGCTTATTGAGAGAATATTACAAACGTCTGACAAAAGTGAAAAATGTAATTTTCCAATTTTAACCAAACATGCTAGAAATGCTCCAATTGAGCTAATTAGCTTATTGTGAGAATATTGCAATTGTCTGACAAAAGTGAAAAATGTAAATTTCCAATTTCAACCAAACATGCTAGAAATGCTCCGATTGAGCTAATTAGCTTATTGTGAGAATATTGCAATTGTCTGACAAAAGTGAAAAATGTAAATTTCCAATTTCAACCAAACATGCTAGAAATGCTCCAATTGAGCTAATTAGCTTATTGTGAGAATATTACAAACGTCTGACAAAACTGAAAAATGTAAATTTCCAAGTTCAACCAAACATGCTAGAAATGCTCCAATTGAGCTAATTAGCTTATTGTGAGAATATTGCAATTGTCTGACAAAAGTGAAAAATGTAAATTTCCAATTTCAACCAAACATGCTAGAAATGTTCCAATTGAGCTAATTAGCTTATTGTGAGAATATTACAAACGTCTGACAAAACTGAAAAATGTAAATTTCCAATTTCAACCAAACATGCTAGAAATGCTCCATTTGAGCTAATTAGCTTTTTGTGAGAATATTACAAACGTCTGACAAAACTGATAAATGTAAATTTCCAATTTCAACCAAACATGCTAGAAATGCTCCAATTGAGCTAATTAGCTTATTGTGAGAATATTACAAACGTCTGACAAAACTGAAAAATGTAAATTTCCAATTTCAACCAAACATGCTAGAAATGCTCCAATTGAGCTAATTAGCTTATTGTGAGAATATTACAAACGTCTGACAAAACTGAAAAATGTAAATTTCCAATTTCAACCAAACATGCTAGAAATGCTCCAATTGAGCTAATTAGCTTATTGTGAGAATATTGCAATTGTCTGACAAAAGCGAAAAATGTAAATTTCCAATTTCAACCAAACATGCTAGAAATGCTCCAATTGAGCTAATTAGCTTATTGTGAGAATATTACAAACGTCTGACAAAAGTGAAAAATGTAAATTTCCAATTTCAACCAAACATGCTAGAAATGCTCAAATTGCGCATATAAGCCTACTGTAAGAATTTTACAAACGTCTGACAAAACTGAAAAATTTAAATTTCCAATTTCAATCAAACATGCTAGAAATGCTCCAATTGAGCTAATTAGCTTATTGAGAGAATATTGCAATTGTCTGACAAAAGTGAAAAATGTAAATTTCCAATTTCAACAAAACATGCTAGAAATGCTCCAATTGAGCTAATTAGCTTATTGTGAGAATATTACAAATGTCTGACAAAACTGAAAAATGTAAATTTCCAATTTCAACCAAACATGCTAGAAATGCTCCAATTGAGCTAATTAGCTTATTGTGAGAATATTACAAACGTCTGACAAAAGTGAAAAATGTAAATTTCCAATTTCAACCAAACATGCTAGAAATGCTCCAATTGAGCTAATTAGCTTATTGTGAGAATATTGCAATTGTCTGACAAAAGTGAAAAATGTAAATTTCCAATTTCAACCAAACATGCTAGAAATGCTCCAATTGCGCTAATTAGCTTATTGTGAGAATATTGCAATTGTCTGACAAAAGTGAAAAATGTAAATTTCCAATTTCAACCAAACATGCTAGAAATGCTCCAATTGAGCTAATTAGCTTATTGTGAGAATATTGCAATTGTCTGACAAAAGTGAAAAATGTAAATTTCCAATTTCAACCAAACATGCTAGAAATGCTCCAATTGAGCTAATTAGCTTATTGTGAGAATATTACAAACGTCTGACAAAACTGAAAAATGTAAATTTCCAAGTTCAACCAAACATGCTAGAAATGCTCCAATTGAGCTAATTAGCTTATTGTGAGAATATTGCAATTGTCTGACAAAAGTGAAAAATGTAAATTTCCAATTTCAACCAAACATGCTAGAAATGTTCCAATTGAGCTAATTAGCTTATTGTGAGAATATTACAAACGTCTGACAAAACTGAAAAATGTAAATTTCCAAGTTCAACCAAACATGCTAGAAATGCTCCAATTGAGCTAATTAGCTTATTGTGAGAATATTGCAATTGTCTGACAAAAGTGAAAAATGTAAACTTCCAATTTCAACCAAACATGCTAGAAATGTTCCAATTGAGCTAATTAGCTTATTGTGAGAATATTACAAACGTCTGAGAAAACTGAAAAATGTAAATTTCCAATTTCAACCAAACATGCTAGAAATGCTCCAATTGAGCTAATTAGCTTATTGTGAGAATATTACAAACGTCTGACAAAACTGATAAATGTAAATTTCCAATTTCAACCAAACATGCTAGAAATGCTCCAATTGAGCTAATTAGCTTATTGTGAGAATATTACAAACGTCTGACAAAACTGAAAAATGTAAATTTCCAATTTCAACCAAACATGCTAGAAATGCTCCAATTGAGCTAATTAGCTTATTGTGAGAATATTACAAACGTCTGACAAAACTGAAAAATGTAAATTTCCAATTTCAACCAAACATGCTAGAAATGCTCCAATTGAGCTAATTAGCTTATTGTGAGAATATTGCAATTGTCTGACAAAAGCGAAAAATGTAAATTTCCAATTTCAACCAAACATGCTAGAAATGCTCCAATTGAGCTAATTAGCTTATTGTGAGAATATTACAAACGTCTGACAAAAGTGAAAAATGTAAATTTCCAATTTCAACCAAACATGCTAGAAATGCTCAAATTGCGCATATAAGCCTACTGTAAGAATTTTACAAACGTCTGACAAAACTGAAAAATTTAAATTTCCAATTTCAATCAAACATGCTAGAAATGCTCCAATTGAGCTAATTAGCTTATTGAGAGAATATTGCAATTGTCTGACAAAAGTGAAAAATGTAAACTTCCAATTTCAACAAAACATGCTAGAAATGCTCCAATTGAGCTAATTAGCTTATTGTGAGAATATTACAAATGTCTGACAAAACTGAAAAATGTAAATTTCCAATTTCAACCAAACATGCTAGAAATGTTCCAATTGAGCTAATTAGCTTATTGTGAGAATATTACAAACGTCTGACAAAAGTGAAAAATGTAAATTTCCAATTTCAACCAAACATGCTAGAAATGCTCCGATTGAGCTAATTAGCTTATTGTGAGAATATTGCAATTGTCTGACAAAAGTGAAATATGTAAATTTCCAATTTCAACCAAACATGCTAGAAATGCTCCAATTGAGCTAATTAGCTTATTGTGAGAATATTACAAACGTCTGACAAAACTGAAAAATGTAATTTTCCAATTTCAACCAAACATGCTAGAAATGCTCCAATTGAGCTAATTAGCTTATTGTGAGAATATTGCAATTGTCTGACAAAAGTGAAAAATGTAAATTTCCAATTTCAACCAAACATGCTAAAAATGCTCCAATTGAGCTAATTAGCTTATTGTGAGAATATTGCAATTGTCTGACAAAATTGAAAAATGTAAATTTCCAATTTCAACCAAACATGCTAGAAATGCTCCAATTGAGCTAATTAGCTTATTGTGAGAATATTTCAATTGTCTGACAAAAGTGAAAAATGTAAATTTCCAATTTCAACCAAACATGCTAGAAATGCTCCAATTGAGCTAATTAGCTTATTGTGAGAATATTACAAATGTCTGACAAAACTGAAAAATGTAAATTTCCAATTTCAACCAAACATGCTAGAAATGTTCCAATTGAGCTAATTAGCTTATTGTGAGAATATTACAAACGTCTGACAAAAGTGAAAAATGTAAATTTCCAATTTCAACCAAACATGCTAGAAATGCTCCGATTGAGCTAATTAGCTTATTGTGAGAATATTACAAATGTCTGACAAAACTGAAAAATGTAAATTTCCAATTTCAACCAAACATGCTAGAAATGTTCCAATTGAGCTAATTAGCTTATTGTGAGAATATTACAAACGTCTGACAAAACTGAAAAATGTAAATTTCCAATTTCAACCAAACATGCTAGAAATGCTCCAATTGAGCTAATTAGCTTATTGTGAGAATAATACAAACAACTGACAAAAGTGAAAAATTTAAAATTCCAATTTCAATCAAACATGCTAGAAATGCTCAAATTGCGCAAATAAGCCTACTGTAAGAATTTTACAAACGTCTGACAAAACTGAAAATTTAAATTTTCAATTTCAACCAAACATGCTAGAAATGCTCCAATTGAGCTAATTAGCTTATTGTGAGAATATTGCAATTGTTTGACAAAAGTGAAAAATGTAAATTTCCAATTTCAACCAAACATGCTAGAAATGCTCCAATTGAGCTAATTAGCTTATTGTGAGAATATTGCAATTGTTTGACAAAAGTGAAAAATGTAAATTTCCAATTTCAACCAAACATGCTAGAAATGTTCCAATTGAGCAAATTAGCTTATTGTGAGAATATTGCAATTGTCTGATAAAAGTGAAAAATGTAAATTTCCAATTTCAACCAAACATGCTAGAAATGCTCCAATTGAGCTAATTAGCTTATTGTGAGAATATTACAAACGTCTGACAAAAGTGAAAAATTTAAAATTCCAATTTTAATCAAACATGCTAGAAATGCTCCAATTGCGCAAATAAGCCTACTGTAAGAATTTTACAAACGTCTGACAAAACTGAAAATTTAAATTTTGAATTTCAACCAAACATGCTAGAAATGCTCCAATTGAGCTAATTAGCTTATTGTGAGAATATTGCAATTGTTTGACAAAAGTGAAAAATGTAATTTTCCAATTTCAACCAAACATGCTAGAAATGCTCCAATTGAGCTAATTAGCTTATTGTGAGAATATTACAAACGTCTGACAAAAGTGAAAAATGTAAATTTCCAATTTCAACCAAACATGCTAGAAATGCTCCGATTGAGCTAATTAGCTTATTGTGAGAATATTGCAATTGTCTGACAAAAGTGAAAAATGTAAATTTCCAATTTCAACCAAACATGCTAGAAATGCTCCAATTGAGCTAATTAGCTTATTGTGAGAATATTACAAACGTCTGACAAAAGTGAAAAATGTAAATTTCCAATTTCAACCAAACATGCTAGAAATGTTCCAATTGAGCTAATTAGCTTATTGAGAGAATATTACAAACGTCTGACAAAAGTGAAAAATGTAATTTTCCAATTTTAACCAAACATGCTAGAAATGCTCCAATTGAGCTAATTAGCTTATTGTGAGAATATTGCAATTGTCTGACAAAAGTGAAAAATGTAAATTTCCAATTTCAACCAAACATGCTAGAAATGCTCCGATTGAGCTAATTAGCTTATTGTGAGAATATTGCAATTGTCTGACAAAAGTGAAAAATGTAAATTTCCAATTTCAACCAAACATGCTAGAAATGCTCCAATTGAGCTAATTAGCTTATTGTGAGAATATTACAAACGTCTGACAAAACTGAAAAATGAAAATTTCCAAGTTCAACCAAACATGCTAGAAATGCTCCAATTGAGCTAATTAGCTTATTGTGAGAATATTGCAATTGTCTGACAAAAGTGAAAAATGTAAATTTCCAATTTCAACCAAACATGCTAGAAATGTTCCAATTGAGCTAATTAGCTTATTGTGAGAATATTACAAACGTCTGACAAAACTGAAAAATGTAAATTTCCAATTTCAACCAAACATGCTAGAAATGCTCCATTTGAGCTAATTAGCTTTTTGTGAGAATATTACAAACGTCTGACAAAACTGATAAATGTAAATTTCCAATTTCAACCAAACATGCTAGAAATGCTCCAATTGAGCTAATTAGCTTATTGTGAGAATATTACAAACGTCTGACAAAACTGAAAAATGTAAATTTCCAATTTCAACCAAACATGCTAGAAATGCTCCAATTGAGCTAATTAGCTTATTGTGAGAATATTACAAACGTCTGACAAAACTGAAAAATGTAAATTTCCAATTTCAACCAAACATGCTAGAAATGCTCCAATTGAGCTAATTAGCTTATTGTGAGAATATTGCAATTGTCTGACAAAAGCGAAAAATGTAAATTTCCAATTTCAACCAAACATGCTAGAAATGCTCCAATTGAGCTAATTAGCTTATTGTGAGAATATTACAAACGTCTGACAAAAGTGAAAAATGTAAATTTCCAATTTCAACCAAACATGCTAGAAATGCTCAAATTGCGCATATAAGCCTACTGTAAGAATTTTACAAACGTCTGACAAAACTGAAAAATTTAAATTTCCAATTTCAATCAAACATGCTAGAAATGCTCCAATTGAGCTAATTAGCTTATTGAGAGAATATTGCAATTGTCTGACAAAAGTGAAAAATGTAAATTTCCAATTTCAACAAAACATGCTAGAAATGCTCCAATTGAGCTAATTAGCTTATTGTGAGAATATTACAAATGTCTGACAAAACTGAAAAATGTAAATTTCCAATTTCAACCAAACATGCTAGAAATGCTCCAATTGAGCTAATTAGCTTATTGTGAGAATATTACAAACGTCTGACAAAAGTGAAAAATGTAAATTTCCAATTTCAACCAAACATGCTAGAAATGCTCCAATTGAGCTAATTAGCTTATTGTGAGAATATTGCAATTGTCTGACAAAAGTGAAAAATGTAAATTTCCAATTTCAACCAAACATGCTAGAAATGCTCCAATTGCGCTAATTAGCTTATTGTGAGAATATTGCAATTGTCTGACAAAAGTGAAAAATGTAAATTTCCAATTTCAACCAAACATGCTAGAAATGCTCCAATTGAGCTAATTAGCTTATTGTGAGAATATTGCAATTGTCTGACAAAAGTGAAAAATGTAAATTTCCAATTTCAACCAAACATGCTAGAAATGCTCCAATTGAGCTAATTAGCTTATTGTGAGAATATTACAAACGTCTGACAAAACTGAAAAATGTAAATTTCCAAGTTCAACCAAACATGCTAGAAATGCTCCAATTGAGCTAATTAGCTTATTGTGAGAATATTGCAATTGTCTGACAAAAGTGAAAAATGTAAATTTCCAATTTCAACCAAACATGCTAGAAATGTTCCAATTGAGCTAATTAGCTTATTGTGAGAATATTACAAACGTCTGACAAAACTGAAAAATGTAAATTTCCAAGTTCAACCAAACATGCTAGAAATGCTCCAATTGAGCTAATTAGCTTATTGTGAGAATATTGCAATTGTCTGACAAAAGTGAAAAATGTAAATTTCCAATTTCAACCAAACATGCTAGAAATGTTCCAATTGAGCTAATTAGCTTATTGTGAGAATATTACAAACGTCTGAGAAAACTGAAAAATGTAAATTTCCAATTTCAACCAAACATGCTAGAAATGCTCCAATTGAGCTAATTAGCTTATTGTGAGAATATTACAAACGTCTGACAAAACTGATAAATGTAAATTTCCAATTTCAACCAAACATGCTAGAAATGCTCCAATTGAGCTAATTAGCTTATTGTGAGAATATTACAAACGTCTGACAAAACTGAAAAATGTAAATTTCCAATTTCAACCAAACATGCTAGAAATGCTCCAATTGAGCTAATTAGCTTATTGTGAGAATATTACAAACGTCTGACAAAACTGAAAAATGTAAATTTCCAATTTCAACCAAACATGCTAGAAATGCTCCAATTGAGCTAATTAGCTTATTGTGAGAATATTGCAATTGTCTGACAAAAGCGAAAAATGTAAATTTCCAATTTCAACCAAACATGCCAGAAATGCTCCAATTGAGCTAATTAGCTTATTGTGAGAATATTACAAACGTCTGACAAAAGTGAAAAATGTAAATTTCCAATTTCAACCAAACATGCTAGAAATGCTCAAATTGCGCATATAAGCCTACTGTAAGAATTTTACAAACGTCTGACAAAACTGAAAAATTTAAATTTCCAATTTCAATCAAACATGCTAGAAATGCTCCAATTGAGCTAATTAGCTTATTGAGAGAATATTGCAATTGTCTGACAAAAGTGAAAAATGTAAACTTCCAATTTCAACAAAACATGCTAGAAATGCTCCAATTGAGCTAATTAGCTTATTGTGAGAATATTACAAATGTCTGACAAAACTGAAAAATGTAAATTTCCAATTTCAACCAAACATGCTAGAAATGTTCCAATTGAGCTAATTAGCTTATTGTGAGAATATTACAAACGTCTGACAAAAGTGAAAAATGTAAATTTCCAATTTCAACCAAACATGCTAGAAATGCTCCGATTGAGCTAATTAGCTTATTGTGAGAATATTGCAATTGTCTGACAAAAGTGAAATATGTAAATTTCCAATTTCAACCAAACATGCTAGAAATGCTCCAATTGAGCTAATTAGCTTATTGTGAGAATATTACAAACGTCTGACAAAACTGAAAAATGTAATTTTCCAATTTCAACCAAACATGCTAGAAATGCTCCAATTGAGCTAATTAGCTTATTGTGAGAATATTGCAATTGTCTGACAAAAGTGAAAAATGTAAATTTCCAATTTCAACCAAACATGCTAAAAATGCTCCAATTGAGCTAATTAGCTTATTGTGAGAATATTGCAATTGTCTGACAAAATTGAAAAATGTAAATTTCCAATTTCAACCAAACATGCTAGAAATGCTCCAATTGAGCTAATTAGCTTATTGTGAGAATATTTCAATTGTCTGACAAAAGTGAAAAATGTAAATTTCCAATTTCAACCAAACATGCTAGAAATGCTCCAATTGAGCTAATTAGCTTATTGTGAGAATATTACAAATGTCTGACAAAACTGAAAAATGTAAATTTCCAATTTCAACCAAACATGCTAGAAATGTTCCAATTGAGCTAATTAGCTTATTGTGAGAATATTACAAACGTCTGACAAAAGTGAAAAATGTAAATTTCCAATTTCAACCAAACATGCTAGAAATGCTCCGATTGAGCTAATTAGCTTATTGTGAGAATATTGCAATTGTCTGACAAAAGTGAAATATGTAAATTTCCAATTTCAACCAAACATGCTAGAAATGCTCCAATTGAGCTAATTAGCTTATTGTGAGAATATTACAAACGTCTGACAAAACTGAAAAATGTAATTTTCCAATTTCAACCAAACATGCTAGAAATGCTCCAATTGAGCTAATTAGCTTATTGTGAGAATATTGCAATTGTCTGACAAAAGTGAAAAATGTAAATTTCCAATTTCAACCAAACATGCTAGAAATGCTCCGATTGAGCTAATTAGCTTATTGTGAGAATATTGCAATTGTCTGACAAAAGTGAAAAATGTAAATTTCCAATTTCAACCAAACATGCTAGAAATGCTCCAATTGAGCTAATTAGCTTATTGTGAGAATATTACAAACGTCTGACAAAAGTGAAAAATGTAAATTTCCAATTTCAACCAAACATGCTAGAAATGTTCCAATTGAGCTAATTAGCTTATTGAGAGAATATTACAAACGTCTGACAAAAGTGAAAAATGTAATTTTCCAATTTTAACCAAACATGCTAGAAATGCTCCAATTGAGCTAATTAGCTTATTGTGAGAATATTGCAATTGTCTGACAAAAGTGAAAAATGTAAATTTCCAATTTCAACCAAACATGCTAGAAATGCTCCGATTGAGCTAATTAGCTTATTGTGAGAATATTGCAATTGTCTGACAAAAGTGAAAAATGTAAATTTCCAATTTCAACCAAACATGCTAGAAATGCTCCAATTGAGCTAATTAGCTTATTGTGAGAATATTACAAACGTCTGACAAAACTGAAAAATGAAAATTTCCAAGTTCAACCAAACATGCTAGAAATGCTCCAATTGAGCTAATTAGCTTATTGTGAGAATATTGCAATTGTCTGACAAAAGTGAAAAATGTAAATTTCCAATTTCAACCAAACATGCTAGAAATGTTCCAATTGAGCTAATTAGCTTATTGTGAGAATATTACAAACGTCTGACAAAACTGAAAAATGTAAATTTCCAATTTCAACCAAACATGCTAGAAATGCTCCATTTGAGCTAATTAGCTTTTTGTGAGAATATTACAAACGTCTGACAAAACTGATAAATGTAAATTTCCAATTTCAACCAAACATGCTAGAAATGCTCCAATTGAGCTAATTAGCTTATTGTGAGAATATTACAAACGTCTGACAAAACTGAAAAATGTAAATTTCCAATTTCAACCAAACATGCTAGAAATGCTCCAATTGAGCTAATTAGCTTATTGTGAGAATATTACAAACGTCTGACAAAACTGAAAAATGTAAATTTCCAATTTCAACCAAACATGCTAGAAATGCTCCAATTGAGCTAATTAGCTTATTGTGAGAATATTGCAATTGTCTGACAAAAGCGAAAAATGTAAATTTCCAATTTCAACCAAACATGCTAGAAATGCTCCAATTGAGCTAATTAGCTTATTGTGAAAATATTACAAACGTCTGACAAAAGTGAAAAATGTAAATTTCCAATTTCAACCAAACATGCTAGAAATGCTCAAATTGCGCATATAAGCCTACTGTAAGAATTTTACAAACGTCTGACAAAACTGAAAAATTTAAATTTCCAATTTCAATCAAACATGCTAGAAATGCTCCAATTGAGCTAATTAGCTTATTGAGAGAATATTGCAATTGTCTGACAAAAGTGAAAAATGTAAATTTCCAATTTCAACAAAACATGCTAGAAATGCTCCAATTGAGCTAATTAGCTTATTGTGAGAATATTACAAATGTCTGACAAAACTGAAAAATGTAAATTTCCAATTTCAACCAAACATGCTAGAAATGCTCCAATTGAGCTAATTAGCTTATTGTGAGAATATTACAAACGTCTGACAAAAGTGAAAAATGTAAATTTCCAATTTCAACCAAACATGCTAGAAATGCTCCAATTGAGCTAATTAGCTTATTGTGAGAATATTGCAATTGTCTGACAAAAGTGAAAAATGTAAATTTCCAATTTCAACCAAACATGCTAGAAATGCTCCAATTGCGCTAATTAGCTTATTGTGAGAATATTGCAATTGTCTGACAAAAGTGAAAAATGTAAATTTCCAATTTCAACCAAACATGCTAGAAATGCTCCAATTGAGCTAATTAGCTTATTGTGAGAATATTGCAATTGTCTGACAAAAGTGAAAAATGTAAATTTCCAATTTCAACCAAACATGCTAGAAATGCTCCAATTGAGCTAATTAGCTTATTGTGAGAATATTACAAACGTCTGACAAAACTGAAAAATGTAAATTTCCAAGTTCAACCAAACATGCTAGAAATGCTCCAATTGAGCTAATTAGCTTATTGTGAGAATATTGCAATTGTCTGACAAAAGTGAAAAATGTAAATTTCCAATTTCAACCAAACATGCTAGAAATGTTCCAATTGAGCTAATTAGCTTATTGTGAGAATATTACAAACGTCTGACAAAACTGAAAAATGTAAATTTCCAAGTTCAACCAAACATGCTAGAAATGCTCCAATTGAGCTAATTAGCTTATTGTGAGAATATTGCAATTGTCTGACAAAAGTGAAAAATGTAAATTTCCAATTTCAACCAAACATGCTAGAAATGTTCCAATTGAGCTAATTAGCTTATTGTGAGAATATTACAAACGTCTGAGAAAACTGAAAAATGTAAATTTCCAATTTCAACCAAACATGCTAGAAATGCTCCAATTGAGCTAATTAGCTTATTGTGAGAATATTACAAACGTCTGACAAAACTGATAAATGTAAATTTCCAATTTCAACCAAACATGCTAGAAATGCTCCAATTGAGCTAATTAGCTTATTGTGAGAATATTACAAACGTCTGACAAAACTGAAAAATGTAAATTTCCAATTTCAACCAAACATGCTAGAAATGCTCCAATTGAGCTAATTAGCTTATTGTGAGAATATTACAAACGTCTGACAAAACTGAAAAATGTAAATTTCCAATTTCAACCAAACATGCTAGAAATGCTCCAATTGAGCTAATTAGCTTATTGTGAGAATATTGCAATTGTCTGACAAAAGCGAAAAATGTAAATTTCCAATTTCAACCAAACATGCCAGAAATGCTCCAATTGAGCTAATTAGCTTATTGTGAGAATATTACAAACGTCTGACAAAAGTGAAAAATGTAAATTTCCAATTTCAACCAAACATGCTAGAAATGCTCAAATTGCGCATATAAGCCTACTGTAAGAATTTTACAAACGTCTGACAAAACTGAAAAATTTAAATTTCCAATTTCAATCAAACATGCTAGAAATGCTCCAATTGAGCTAATTAGCTTATTGAGAGAATATTGCAATTGTCTGACAAAAGTGAAAAATGTAAACTTCCAATTTCAACAAAACATGCTAGAAATGCTCCAATTGAGCTAATTAGCTTATTGTGAGAATATTACAAATGTCTGACAAAACTGAAAAATGTAAATTTCCAATTTCAACCAAACATGCTAGAAATGTTCCAATTGAGCTAATTAGCTTATTGTGAGAATATTACAAACGTCTGACAAAAGTGAAAAATGTAAATTTCCAATTTCAACCAAACATGCTAGAAATGCTCCGATTGAGCTAATTAGCTTATTGTGAGAATATTGCAATTGTCTGACAAAAGTGAAATATGTAAATTTCCAATTTCAACCAAACATGCTAGAAATGCTCCAATTGAGCTAATTAGCTTATTGTGAGAATATTGCAATTGTCTGACAAAAGTGAAATATGTAAATTTCCAATTTCAACCAAACATGCTAGAAATGCTCCAATTGCGCTAATTAGCTTATTGTGAGAATATTGCAATTGTCTGACAAAAGTGAAAAATGTAAATTTCCAATTTCAACCAAACATGCTAGAAATGCTCCAATTGAGCTAATTAGCTTATTGTGAGAATATTGCAATTGTCTGACAAAAGTGAAAAATGTAAATTTCCAATTTCAACCAAACATGCTAGAAATGCTCCAATTGAGCTAATTAGCTTATTGTGAGAATATTACAAACGTCTGACAAAACTGAAAAATGTAAATTTCCAAGTTCAACCAAACATGCTAGAAATGCTCCAATTGAGCTAATTAGCTTATTGTGAGAATATTGCAATTGTCTGACAAAAGTGAAAAATGTAAATTTCCAATTTCAACCAAACATGCTAGAAATGTTCCAATTGAGCTAATTAGCTTATTGTGAGAATATTACAAACGTCTGACAAAACTGAAAAATGTAAATTTCCAAGTTCAACCAAACATGCTAGAAATGCTCCAATTGAGCTAATTAGCTTATTGTGAGAATATTGCAATTGTCTGACAAAAGTGAAAAATGTAAATTTCCAATTTCAACCAAACATGCTAGAAATGTTCCAATTGAGCTAATTAGCTTATTGTGAGAATATTACAAACGTCTGAGAAAACTGAAAAATGTAAATTTCCAATTTCAACCAAACATGCTAGAAATGCTCCAATTGAGCTAATTAGCTTATTGTGAGAATATTACAAACGTCTGACAAAACTGATAAATGTAAATTTCCAATTTCAACCAAACATGCTAGAAATGCTCCAATTGAGCTAATTAGCTTATTGTGAGAATATTACAAACGTCTGACAAAACTGAAAAATGTAAATTTCCAATTTCAACCAAACATGCTAGAAATGCTCCAATTGAGCTAATTAGCTTATTGTGAGAATATTACAAACGTCTGACAAAACTGAAAAATGTAAATTTCCAATTTCAACCAAACATGCTAGAAATGCTCCAATTGAGCTAATTAGCTTATTGTGAGAATATTGCAATTGTCTGACAAAAGCGAAAAATGTAAATTTCCAATTTCAACCAAACATGCCAGAAATGCTCCAATTGAGCTAATTAGCTTATTGTGAGAATATTACAAACGTCTGACAAAAGTGAAAAATGTAAATTTCCAATTTCAACCAAACATGCTAGAAATGCTCAAATTGCGCATATAAGCCTACTGTAAGAATTTTACAAACGTCTGACAAAACTGAAAAATTTAAATTTCCAATTTCAATCAAACATGCTAGAAATGCTCCAATTGAGCTAATTAGCTTATTGAGAGAATATTGCAATTGTCTGACAAAAGTGAAAAATGTAAACTTCCAATTTCAACAAAACATGCTAGAAATGCTCCAATTGAGCTAATTAGCTTATTGTGAGAATATTACAAATGTCTGACAAAACTGAAAAATGTAAATTTCCAATTTCAACCAAACATGCTAGAAATGTTCCAATTGAGCTAATTAGCTTATTGTGAGAATATTACAAACGTCTGACAAAAGTGAAAAATGTAAATTTCCAATTTCAACCAAACATGCTAGAAATGCTCCGATTGAGCTAATTAGCTTATTGTGAGAATATTGCAATTGTCTGACAAAAGTGAAATATGTAAATTTCCAATTTCAACCAAACATGCTAGAAATGCTCCAATTGAGCTAATTAGCTTATTGTGAGAATATTACAAACGTCTGACAAAACTGAAAAATGTAATTTTCCAATTTCAACCAAACATGCTAGAAATGCTCCAATTGAGCTAATTAGCTTATTGTGAGAATATTGCAATTGTCTGACAAAAGTGAAAAATGTAAATTTCCAATTTCAACCAAACATGCTAAAAATGCTCCAATTGAGCTAATTAGCTTATTGTGAGAATATTGCAATTGTCTGACAAAATTGAAAAATGTAAATTTCCAATTTCAACCAAACATGCTAGAAATGCTCCAATTGAGCTAATTAGCTTATTGTGAGAATATTTCAATTGTCTGACAAAAGTGAAAAATGTAAATTTCCAATTTCAACCAAACATGCTAGAAATGCTCCAATTGAGCTAATTAGCTTATTGTGAGAATATTACAAATGTCTGACAAAACTGAAAAATGTAAATTTCCAATTTCAACCAAACATGCTAGAAATGTTCCAATTGAGCTAATTAGCTTATTGTGAGAATATTACAAACGTCTGACAAAAGTGAAAAATGTAAATTTCCAATTTCAACCAAACATGCTAGAAATGCTCCGATTGAGCTAATTAGCTTATTGTGAGAATATTGCAATTGTCTGACAAAAGTGAAATATGTAAATTTCCAATTTCAACCAAACATGCTAGAAATGCTCCAATTGAGCTAATTAGCTTATTGTGAGAATATTACAAACGTCTGACAAAACTGAAAAATGTAATTTTCCAATTTCAACCAAACATGCTAGAAATGCTCCAATTGAGCTAATTAGCTTATTGTGAGAATATTGCAATTGTCTGACAAAAGTGAAAAATGTAAATTTCCAATTTCAACCAAACATGCTAGAAATGCTCCAATTGAGCTAATTAGCTTATTGTGAGAATATTGCAATTGTCTGACAAAATTGAAAAATGTAAATTTCCAATTTCAACCAAACATGCTTGAAATGCTCCAATTGAGCTAATTAGCTTATTGTGAGAATATTTCAATTGTCTGACAAAAGTGAAAAATGTAAATTTCCAATTTCAACCAAACATGCTAGAAATGCTCCAATTGAGCTAATTAGCTTATTGTGAGAATATATCAAACGGCTGACAAGACTGAAAAATGTTAATTACAAACGTCTGACAAAACTGAAAATTTAAATTTTCAATTTCAACCAAACATGCTAGAAATGCTCCAATTGAGCTCATTAGCTTATTGTGAGAATGTTGCAATTGTATGACAAAAGCGAAAAATGTAAATTTCCAATTTCAACCAAACATGCTAGAAATGCTCCAATTGAGCTAATTAGCTTATTGTGAGAATATTACAAACGTCTGACAAAACTGAAAAATGTAAATTTCCAATTTCAACCAAACATGCTAGAAATGCTCCAATTGAGCTAATTAGCTTATTGTGAGAATATTACAAACGTCTGACAAAACTGAAAAATGTAAATTTCCAATTTCAACCAAACATGCTAGAAATGCTCCAATTGAGCTAATTAGCTTATTGTGAGAATATTACAAACGTCTGACAAAACTGAAAAAAGGAAATTTCCAATTTCAACCAAACATGCTAGAAATGCTCCAATTGAGCTAGTTAGCTTATTGTGAGAATATTGCAATTGTCTGACAAAAGTGAAAAATGTAAATTTCCAATTTCAACCAAACATGCTAGAAATGCTCCAATTGAGCTAATTAGCTTATTGTGAGAATATTACAAACGTCTGACAAAACTGAAAAATGTAAATTTCCAAGTTCAACCAAACATGCTAGAAATGCTCCAATTGAGCTAATTAGCTTATTGTGAGAATATTGCAATTGTCTGACAAAAGTGAAAAATGTAAATTTCCAATTTCAACCAAACATGCTAGAAATGTTCCAATTGAGCTAATTAGCTTATTGTGAGAATATTACAAACGTCTGACAAAACTGAAAAATGTAAATTTCCAATTTCAACCAAACATGCTAGAAATGCTCCATTTGAGCTAATTAGCTTTTTGTGAGAATATTACAAACAACTGACAAAACTGATAAATGTAAATTTCCAATTTCAACCAAACATGCTAGAAATGCTCCAATTGAGCTAATTAGCTTATTGTGAGAATATTACAAACGTCTGACAAAACTGAAAAATGTAAATTTCCAATTTCAACCAAACATGCTAGAAATGCTCCAATTGAGCTAATTAGCTTATTGTGAGAATATTACAAACGTCTGACAAAACTGAAAAATGTAAATTTCCAATTTCAACCAAACATGCTATAAATGCTCCAATTGAGCTAATTAGCTTATTGTGAGAATATTGCAATTGTCTGACAAAAGCGAAAAATGTAAATTTTCAATTTCAACCAAACATGCTAGAAATGCTCCAATTGAGCTAATTAGCTTATTGTGAGAATATTACAAACGTCTGACAAAAGTGAAAAATGTAAATTTCCAATTTCAACCAAACATGCTAGAAATGCTCAAATTGCGCATATAAGCCTACTGTAAGAATTTTACAAACGTCTGACAAAACTGAAAAATTTAAATTTCCAATTTCAATCAAACATGCTAGAAATGCTCCAATTGAGCTAATTAGCTTATTGAGAGAATATTGCAATTGTCTGACAAAAATGAAAAATGTAAATTTCCAATTTCAACAAAACATGCTAGAAATGCTCCAATTGAGCTAATTAGCTTATTGTGAGAATATTACAAATGTCTGACAAAACTGAAAAATGTAAATTTCCAATTTCAACCAAACATGCTAGAAATGCTCCAATTGAGCTAATTAGCTTATTGTGAGAATATTACAAACGTCTGACAAAAGTGAAAACTGTAAATTTCCAATTTCAACCAAACATGCTAGAAATGCTCCAATTGAGCTAATTAGCTTATTGTGAGAATATTGCAATTGTCTGACAAAAGTGAAAAATGTAAATTTCCAATTTCAACCAAACATGCTAGAAATGCTCCAATTGCGCTAATTAGCTTATTGTGAGAATATTGCAATTGTCTGACAAAAGTGAAAAATGTAAATTTCCAATTTCAACCAAACATGCTAGAAATGCTCCAATTGAGCTAATTAGCTTATTGTGAGAATATTACAAATGTCTGACAAAACTGAAAAATGTAAATTTCCAATTTCAACCAAACATGCTAGAAATGTTCCAATTGAGCTAATTAGCTTATTGTGAGAATATTACAAACGTCTGACAAAAGTGAAAAATGTAAATTTCCAATTTCAACCAAACATGCTAGAAATGCTCCGATTGAGCTAATTAGCTTATTGTGAGAATATTGCAATTGTCTGACAAAAGTGAAATATGTAAATTTCCAATTTCAACCAAACATGCTAGAAATGCTCCAATTGAGCTAATTAGCTTATTGTGAGAATATTACAAACGTCTGACAAAACTGAAAAATGTAATTTTCCAATTTCAACCAAACATGCTAGAAATGCTCCAATTGAGCTAATTAGCTTATTGTGAGAATATTGCAATTGTCTGACAAAAGTGAAAAATGTAAATTTCCAATTTCAACCAAACATGCTAGAAATGCTCCAATTGAGCTAATTAGCTTATTGTGAGAATATTGCAATTGTCTGACAAAATTGAAAAATGTAAATTTCCAATTTCAACCAAACATGCTAGAAATGCTCCAATTGAGCTAATTAGCTTATTGTGAGAATATTTCAATTGTCTGACAAAAGTGAAAAATGTAAATTTCCAATTTCAACCAAACATGCTAGAAATGCTCCAATTTAGCTAATTAGCTTATTGTGAGAATATTACAAATGTCTGACAAAACTAAAAAATGTAAGTTTCCAATTTCAACCAAACATGCTAGAAATGTTCCAATTGAGCTAATTAGCTTATTGTGAGAATATTACAAACGTCTGACAAAAGTGAAAAATGTAAATTTCCAATTTCAACCAAACATGCTAGAAATGCTCCGATTGAGCTAATTAGCTTATTGTGAGAATATTGCAATTGTCTGACAAAAGTGAAATATGTAAATTTCCAATTTCAACCAAACATGCTAGAAATGCTCCAATTGAGCTAATTAGCTTATTGTGAGAATATTACAAACGTCTGACAAAACTGAAAAATGTAATTTTCCAATTTCAACCAAACATGCTAGAAATGCTCCAATTGAGCTAATTAGCTTATTGGGAGAATATTGCAATTGTCTGACAAAAGTGAAAAATGTAAATTTCCAATTTCAACCAAACATGCTAGAAATGCTCCAATTGAGCTAATTAGCTTATTGTGAGAATATTGCAATTGTCTGACAAAATTGAAAAATGTAAATTTCCAATTTCAACCAAACATGCTAGAAATGCTCCAGTTGAGCTAATTAGCTTATTGTGAGAATATTTCAATAGTCTGACAAAAGTGAAAAATGTAAATTTCCAATTTCAACCAAACATAACAGAAATGCTCCAATTGAGCTAATTAGCTTATTGTGAGAATATATCAAACGGCTGACAAGACTGAAAAATGTTAATTACAAACGTCTGACAAAACTGAAAATTTAAATTTTCAATTTCAACCAAACATGCTAGAAATGCTCCAATTGAGCTAATTAGCTTATTGTGAGAATGTTGCAATTGTATGACAAAAGCGAAAAATGTAAATTTCCAATTTCAACCAAACATGCTAGAAATGCTCCAATTGAGCTAATTAGCTTATTGTGAGAATATTACAAACGTCTGACAAAAGTGAAAAATGTAAATTTCCAATTTCAACCAAACATGCTAGAAATGCTCCAATTGAGCTAATTAGCTTATTGTGAGAATATTACAAACGTCTGACAAAACTGAAAAATGTAAATTGCCAATTTTAACCAAACATGCTAGAAATGCTCCAATTGAGCTAATTAGCTTATTGTGAGAATATTGCAATTGTCTGACAAAAGCGGAAAATGTAAATTTCCAATTTCAACCAAACATGCTAGAAATGCTCCAATTGAGCTAATTTGCTTATTGTGAGAATATTACAAACGTCTGACAAAAGTAAAAATTGTAAATTTCTGATTTCAACCAAACATGCTAGAAATGCTCCAATTGAGCTAATTAGCTTATTGTGAGAATATTACAAACGTCTGACAAAACTGAAAAATGTAAATTTCCAATTTCAACCAAACATGCTAGAAATGCTCCAATTGAGCTAATTAGCTTATTGTGAGAATATTACAAACGTCTGACAAAACTGAAAAATGTAAATTTCCAATTTCAACCAAACATGCTAGAAATGCTCCAATTGAGCTAATTAGCTTATTGTGAGAATATTACAAACGTCTGACAAAACTGAAAAAAGGAAATTTCCAATTTCAACCAAACATGCTAGAAATGCTCCAATTGAGCTAATTAGCTTATTGTGAGAATATTACAAACAACTGACAAAAGTGAAAAATTTAAAATTCCAATTTCAATCAAACATGCTAGAAATGCTCCAATTGCGCAAATAAGCCTACTGTAAGAATTTTACAAACGTCTGACAAAACTGAAAATTTAAATTTTCAATTTCAACCAAACATGCTAGAAATGCTCCAATTGAGCTAATTAGCTTATTGTGAGAATATTACAAACGTCTGACAAAACTGAAAAATGTAAATTTCCAATTTCAACCAAACATGCTAGAAATGCTCCAATTGAGCTAATTAGCTTATTGTGAGAATATTACAAACGTCTGACAAAACTGAAAAAAGGAAATTTCCAATTTCAACCAAACATGCTAGAAATGCTCCAATTGAGCTAATTTGCTTATTGTGAGAATATTACAAACGTCTGACAAAAGTAAAAATTGTAAATTTCTGATTTCAACCAAACATGCTAGAAATGCTCCAATTGAGCTAATTAGCTTATTGTGAGAATATTACAAACGTCTGACAAAACTGAAAAATGTAAATTTCCAATTTCAACCAAACATGCTAGAAATGCTCCAATTGAGCTAATTAGCTTATTGTGAGAATATTACAAACGTCTGACAAAACTGAAAAATGTAAATTTCCAATTTCAACCAAACATGCTAGAAATGCTCCAATTGAGCTAATTAGCTTATTGTGAGAATATTGCAATTGTCTGACAAAAGCGGAAAATGTAACTTTCCAATTTCAACCAAACATGCTAGAAATGCTCCAATTGAGCTAATTAGCTTATTGTGAGAATATTACAAACAACTGACAAAAGTGAAAAATTTAAAATTCCAATTTCAATCAAACATGCTAGAAATGCTCCAATTGCGCAAATAAGCCTACTGTAAGAATTTTACAAACGTCTGACAAAACTGAAAATTTAAATTTTCAATTTCAACCAAACATGCTAGAAATGCTCCAATTGAGCTAATTAGCTTATTGTGAGAATATTGCAATTGTTTGACAAAAGTGAAAAATGTAAATTTCCAATTTCAACCAAACATGCTAGAAATGCTCCAATTGAGCTAATTAGCTTATTGTGAGAATATTGCAATTGTTTGACAAAAGTGAAAAATGTAAATTTCCAATTTCAACCAAACATGCTAGAAATGTTCCAATTGAGCTAATTAGCTTATTGTGAGAATATTGCAATTGTCTGACAAAAGTGAAAAATGTAAATTTCCAATTTCAACCAAACATGCTAGAAATGCTCCAATTGCGCAAATAAGCCTACTGTAAGAATTTTACAAACGTCTGACAAAACTGAAAATTTAAATTTTGAATTTTAACCAAACATGCTAGAAATGCTCCAATTGAGCTAATTAGCTTATTGTGAGAATATTGCAATTGTTTGACAAAAGTGAAAAATGTAAATTTCCAATTTCAACCTAACATGCTAGAAATGTTCCAATTGAGCTAATTAGCTTATTGAGAGAATATTACAAACGTCTGACAAAAGTGAAAAATGTAATTTTCCAATTTCAACCAAACATGCTAGAAATGCTCCAATTGAGCTAATTAGCTTATTGTGAGAATATTGCAATTGTCTGACAAAAGTGAAAAATGTAAATTTCCAATTTCAACCAAACATGCTAGAAATGCTCCAATTGAGCTAATTAGCTTATTGTGAGAATATTACAAACGTCTGACAAAACTGAAAAATGTAAATTTCCAATTTCAACCAAACATGCTAGAAATTCTCCATTTGAGCTAATTAGCTTTTTGTGAGAATATTACAAACGTCTGACAAAACTGAAAAATGTAAATTTCCAATTTCAACCAAACATGCTAGAAATGCTCCAATTGAGCTAATTAGCTTATTGTGAGAATATTACAAACGTCTGACAAAACTGAAAAATGTAAATTTCCAATTTCAACCAAACATGCTAGAAATGCTCCAATTGAGCTAATTAGCTTATTGTGAGAATATTACAAACGTCTGACAAAAGTGAAAAATGTAAATTTCCAATTTCAACCAAACATGCTAGAAATGCTCCAATTGAGCTAATTAGCTTATTGTGAGAATATTGCAATTGTCTGACAAAAGCGAAAAATGTAAATTTCCAATTTCAACCAAACATGCTAGAAATGCTCCAATTGAGCTAATTAGCTTATTGTGAGAATATTACAAACGTCTGACAAAAGTGAAAAATGTAAATTTCCAATTTCAACCAAACATGCTAGAAATGCTCAAATTGCGCATATAAGCCTACTGTAAGAATTTTACAAACGTCTGAAAAAACTGAAAAATTTAAATTTCCAATTTCAACCAAACATGCTAGAAATGCTCCAATTGAGCTAATTAGCTTATTGAGAGAATATTGCAATTGTCTGACAAAAGTGAAAAATGTAAATTTCCAATTTCAACAAAACATGCTAGAAATGCTCCAATTGAGCTAATTAGCTTATTGTGAGAATATTACAAATGTCTGACAAAACTGAAAAATGTAAATTTCCAATTTCAACCAAACATGCTAGAAATGCTCCAATTGAGCTAATTAGCTTATTGTGAGAATATTACAAACGTCTGACAAAAGTGAAAAATGTAAATTTCCAATTTCAACCAAACATGCTAGAAATGCTCCGATTGAGCTAATTAGCTTATTGTGAGAATATTGCAATTGTCTGACAAAAGTGAAATATGTAAATTTCCAATTTCAACCAAACATGCTAGAAATGCTCCAATTGAGCTAATTAGCTTATTGTGAGAATATTACAAACGTCTGACAAAACTGAAAAATGTAATTTTCCAATTTCAACCAAACATGCTAGAAATGCTCCAATTGAGCTAATTAGCTTATTGTGAGAATATTGCAATTGTCTGACAAAAGTGAAAAATGTAAATTTCCAATTTCAACCAAACATGCTAGAAATGCTCCAACTGAGCTAATTAGCTTATTGTGAGAATATTGCAATTGTCTGACAAAAGTGAAAAATGTAAATTTCCAATTTCAACAAAACATGCTAGAAATGCTCCAATTGAGCTAATTAGCTTATTGTGAGAATATTGCAATTGTCTGACAAAAGTGAAAAATGTAAATTTCCAATTTCAACCAAACATGCTAGAAATGCTCCAATTGAGCTAATTAGCTTATTGTGAGAATATATCAAACGGCTGACAAGACTGAAAAATGTTAATTACAAACGTCTGACAAAACTGAAAATTTAAATTTTCAATTTCAACCAAACATGCTAGAAATGCTCCAATTGAGCTAATTAGCTTATTGTGAGAATGTTGCAATTGTATGACAAAAGCGAAAAATGTAAATTTCCAATTTCAACCAAACATGCTAGAAATGCTCCAATTGAGCTAATTAGCTTATTGTGAGAATATTGCAATTGTCTGACAAAAGTGAAAAATGTAAATTTCCAATTTCAACCAAACATGCTAGAAATGCTCCAATTGAGCTAATTAAGCTCATTGTGAGAATATATCAAACGGCTGACAAGACTGAAAAATGTTAATTACAAACGTCTGACAAAACTGAAAATTTAAATTTTCAATTTCAACCAAACATGCTAGAAAAACTCCAATTGAGCTAATTAGCTTATTGTGAGAATGTTGCAATTGTATGACAAAAGCGAAAAATGTAAATTTCCAATTTCAACCAAACATGCTAGAAATGCTCCAATTGAGCTAATTAGCTTATTGTGAGAATATTACAAACGTCTGACAAAAGTGAAAAATGTAAATTTCCAATTTCAACCAAACATGCTAGAAATGCTCCAATTGAGCTAATTAGCTTATTGTGAGAATATTACAAACGTCTGACAAAACTGAAAAATGTAAATTGCCAATTTTAACCAAACATGCTAGAAATGCTCCAATTGAGCTAATTAGCTTATTGTGAGAATATTGCAATTGTCTGACAAAAGCGGAAAATGTAAATTTCCAATTTCAACCAAACATGCTAGAAATGCTCCAATTGAGCTAATTTGCTTATTGTGAGAATATTACAAACGTCTGACAAAAGTAAAAATTGTAAATTTCTGATTTCAACCAAACATGCTAGAAATGCTCCAATTGAGCTAATTAGCTTATTGTGAGAATATTACAAACAACTGACAAAAGTGAAAAATTTAAAATTCCAATTTCAATCAAACATGCTAGAAATGCTCCAATTGCGCAAATAAGCCTACTGTAAGAATTTTACAAACGTCTGACAAAACTGAAAATTTAAATTTTCAATTTCAACCAAACATGCTAGAAATGCTCCAATTGAGCTAATTAGCTTATTGTGAGAATATTGCAATTGTTTGACAAAAGTGAAAAATGTAAATTTCCAATTTTAACCAAACATGCTAGAAATGCTCCAATTGAGCTAATTAGCTTATTGTGAGAATATTGCAATTGTTTGACAAAAGTGAAAAATGTAAATTTCCAATTTCAACCAAACATGCTAGAAATGTTCCAATTGAGCTAATTAGCTTATTGTGAGAATATTGCAATTGTCTGACAAAAGTGAAAAATGTAAATTTCCAATTTCAACCAAACATGCTAGAAATGCTCCAATTGAGCTAATTAGCTTATTGTGAGAATATTACAAACGTCTGACAAAAGTGAAAAATTTAAAATTCCAATTTTAATCAAACATGCTAGAAATGCTCCAATTGCGCAAATAAGCCTACTGTAAGAATTTTACAAACGTCTGACAAAACTGAAAATTTAAATTTTGAATTTTAACCAAACATGCTAGAAATGCTCCAATTGAGCTAATTAGCTTATTGTGAGAATATTGCAATTGTTTGACAAAAGTGAAAAATGTAAATTTCCAATTTCAACCAAACATGCTAGAAATGTTCCAATTGAGCTAATTAGCTTATTGAGAGAATATTACAAACGTCTGACAAAAGTGAAAAATGTAATTTTCCAATTTCAACCAAACATGCTAGAAATGCTCCAATTGAGCTAATTAGCTTATTGTGAGAATGTTGCAATTGTATGACAAAAGCGAAAAATGTAAATTTCCAATTTCAACCAAACATGCTAGAAATGCTCCAATTGAGCTAATTAGCTTATTGTGAGAATATTACAAACGTCTGACAAAAGTGAAAAATGTAAATTTCCAATTTCAACCAAACATGCTAGAAATGCTCCAATTGAGCTAATTAGCTTATTGTGAGAATATTACAAACGTCTGACAAAACTGAAAAATGTAAATTGCCAATTTTAACCAAACATGCTAGAAATGCTCCAATTGAGCTAATTAGCTTATTGTGAGAATATTGCAATTGTCTGACAAAAGCGGAAAATGTAAATTTCCAATTTCAACCAAACATGCTAGAAATGCTCCAATTGAGCTAATTTGCTTATTGTGAGAATATTACAAACGTCTGACAAAAGTAAAAATTGTAGATTTCTGATTTCAACCAAACATGCTAGAAATGCTCCAATTGAGCTAATTAGCTTATTGTGAGAATATTACAAACAACTGACAAAAGTGAAAAATTTAAAATTCCAATTTCAATCAAACATGCTAGAAATGCTCCAATTGCGCAAATAAGCCTACTGTAAGAATATTACAAACGTCTGACAAAACTGAAAAATGTAAATTTCCAATTTCAACCAAACATGCTAGAAATGCTCCAATTGAGCTAATTAGCTTATTGTGAGAATATTACAAACGTCTGACAAAACTGAAAAATGTAAATTTCCAATTTCAACCAAACATGCTAGAAATGCTCCAATTGAGCTAATTAGCTTATTGTGAGAATATTGCAATTGTCTGACAAAAGCGGAAAATGTAAATTTCCAATTTCAACCAAACATGCTAGAAATGCTCCAATTGAGCTAATTAGCTTATTGTGAGAATATTACAAACAACTGACAAAAGTGAAAAATTTAAAATTCCAATTTCAATCAAACATGCTAGAAATGCTCCAATTGCGCAAATAAGCCTACTGTAAGAATTTTACAAACGTCTGACAAAACTGAAAATTTAAATTTTCAATTTCAACCAAACATGCTAGAAATGCTCCAATTGAGCTAATTAGCTTATTGTGAGAATATTGCAATTGTTTGACAAAAGTGAAAAATGTAAATTTCCAATTTCAACCAAACATGCTAGAAATGCTCCAATTGAGCTAATTAGCTTATTGTGAGAATATTGCAATTGTTTGACAAAAGTGAAAAATGTAAATTTCCAATTTCAACCAAACATGCTAGAAATGTTCCAATTGAGCTAATTAGCTTATTGTGAGAATATTGCAATTGTCTGACAAAAGTGAAAAATGTAAATTTCCAATTTCAACCAAACATGCTAGAAATGCTCCAATTGAGCTAATTAGCTTATTGTGAGAATATTACAAACGTCTGACAAAAGTGAAAAATTTAAAATTCCAATTTTAATCAAACATGCTAGAAATGCTCCAATTGCGCAAATAAGCCTACTGTAAGAATTTTACAAACGTCTGACAAAACTGAAAATTTAAATTTTGAATTTTAACCAAACATGCTAGAAATGCTCCAATTGAGCTAATTAGCTTATTGTGAGAATATTGCAATTGTTTGACAAAAGTGAAAAATGTAAATTTCCAATTTCAACCAAACATGCTAGAAATGTTCCAATTGAGCTAATTAGCTTATTGAGAGAATATTACAAACGTCTGACAAAAGTGAAAAATGTAATTTTCCAATTTCAACCAAACATGCTAGAAATGCTCCAATTGAGCTAATTAGCTTATTGTGAGAATATTGCAATTGTCTGACAAAAGTGAAAAATGTAAATTTCCAATTTCAACCAAACATGCTAGAAATGCTCCAATTGAGCTAATTAGCTTATTGTGAGAATATTACAAACGTCTGACAAAACTGAAAAATGTAAATTTCCAATTTCAACCAAACATGCTAGAAATTCTCCATTTGAGCTAATTAGCTTTTTGTGAGAATATTACAAACGTCTGACAAAACTGAAAAATGTAAATTTCCAATTTCAACCAAACATGCTAGAAATGCTCCAATTGAGCTAATTAGCTTATTGTGAGAATATTACAAACGTCTGACAAAACTGAAAAATGTAAATTTCCAATTTCAACCAAACATGCTAGAAATGCTCCAATTGAGCTAATTAGCTTATTGTGAGAATATTACAAACGTCTGACAAAACTGAAAAATGTAAATTTCCAATTTCAACCAAACATGCTAGAAATGCTCCAATTGAGCTAATTAGCTTATTGTGAGAATATTGCAATTGTCTGACAAAAGCGAAAAATGTAAATTTCCAATTTCAACCAAACATGCTAGAAATGCTCCAATTGAGCTAATTAGCTTATTGTGAGAATATTACAAACGTCTGACAAAAGTGAAAAATGTAAATTTCCAATTTCAACCAAACATGCTAGAAATGCTCAAATTGCGCATATAAGCCTACTGTAAGAATTTTACAAACGTCTGAAAAAACTGAAAAATTTAAATTTCCAATTTCAACCAAACATGCTAGAAATGCTCCAATTGAGCTAATTAGCTTATTGAGAGAATATTGCAATTGTCTGACAAAAGTGAAAAATGTAAATTTCCAATTTCAACAAAACATGCTAGAAATGCTCCAATTGAGCTAATTAGCTTATTGTGAGAATATTACAAATGTCTGACAAAACTGAAAAATGTAAATTTCCAATTTCAACCAAACATGCTAGAAATGCTCCAATTGAGCTAATTAGCTTATTGTGAGAATATTACAAACGTCTGACAAAAGTGAAAAATGTAAATTTCCAATTTCAACCAAACATGCTAGAAATGCTCCGATTGAGCTAATTAGCTTATTGTGAGAATATTGCAATTGTCTGACAAAAGTGAAATATGTAAATTTCCAATTTCAACCAAACATGCTAGAAATGCTCCAATTGAGCTAATTAGCTTATTGTGAGAATATTACAAACGTCTGACAAAACTGAAAAATGTAATTTTCCAATTTCAACCAAACATGCTAGAAATGCTCCAATTGAGCTAATTAGCTTATTGTGAGAATATTGCAATTGTCTGACAAAAGTGAAAAATGTAAATTTCCAATTTCAACCAAACATGCTAGAAATGCTCCAACTGAGCTAATTAGCTTATTGTGAGAATATTGCAATTGTCTGACAAAAGTGAAAAATGTAAATTTCCAATTTCAACAAAACATGCTAGAAATGCTCCAATTGAGCTAATTAGCTTATTGTGAGAATATTGCAATTGTCTGACAAAAGTGAAAAATGTAAATTTCCAATTTCAACCAAACATGCTAGAAATGCTCCAATTGAGCTAATTAGCTTATTGTGAGAATATATCAAACGGCTGACAAGACTGAAAAATGTTAATTACAAACGTCTGACAAAACTGAAAATTTAAATTTTCAATTTCAACCAAACATGCTAGAAATGCTCCAATTGAGCTAATTAGCTTATTGTGAGAATGTTGCAATTGTATGACAAAAGCGAAAAATGTAAATTTCCAATTTCAACCAAACATGCTAGAAATGCTCCAATTGAGCTAATTAGCTTATTGTGAGAATATTGCAATTGTCTGACAAAAGTGAAAAATGTAAATTTCCAATTTCAACCAAACATGCTAGAAATGCTCCAATTGAGCTAATTAAGCTCATTGTGAGAATACAGTGGTGATACAAATTATGGAACCGCCTTTGAGTTTTAATACATAATGCGCTATAATGGCCCTCAAATTAGTTATATTCAGTCCAGATATAAAAAGTTATATATCATTAGAAAGGAAATTTTATCAGCTGTCACATTGTTTAATTTTTTTCTGCATTCAAACATAATTCCATCGTTAGTGCAGTTAATAGTCCAACTAGTCAGGGTGTCTCATAACAAGTCATTTTTTTCAAATACATTAGTCTGGTGAATGATGTCTAGAATTTCCAAATTCTTTGATCTGCCCAGTTTAACAATCATCTAAGACAACAATTGCATTAAGTGAGACGTTGTGCATTACGCAACATAACCCAAATAGTATTGAAAAGTCCTTCTGCTCTCAGTAAAAGTCATTCTAATAACTTCATCATCATGCCTCAATATCTCACGAAAGAAAAGCGTGCTGTAATAATTCACCTTCATCGACAAGGGAAATCGCAGAGGGAAATTGCAAGGGAGGTAGATTGCTCTAAGAAAGTTGTATTTACAACAATCTGCAGATGAAAGGAAACTGGTCAAGTTGAAGAAAGGGCTGGTAGGGGAAGGAAAAAGCTAGCAACAGATCGAGTGACCAGACGCCTAGTGAGACTTTTTTTGATTGATAGACATTTAACCAGTTCTCTGTTAGCCAAAAAGTTAAAAAAATCAACAGGTACAGAGTTAGCACCATCAACTGTTCACAAATCATTGAGAGATAATGGCTTACGAGGCTGTAAAGCTTGTAAAAAACCTTTGTTATCACCTCGACAAAGAAAGGCTCGTCTACAATGGGCAAAAGGTCATGTGAATTGGTCACCAGAAAACTGGAGAGCAGTATTATTCTGCGATGAGAGCACACTTACTGTGTAAAATCACTCTGGCGACAATTATATAAGAAGGAGTCCTGGTGAAAAGTTTAAACCAGAATGTATTTTACCTACGATAAAGCATCCCACCTCAGCAATGGTGTGGGGTTGTTTCTCCACTGCTGGTCCTGGTAGATTACATTTGGTTGATGGTATGACAAATGCAGAAAAATATTGTGGAGTACTACAAAGTGTGAGGATACCATCTGCTAGAAGTCTGTTTGATAGAGAGTGGCTGTTCCAGCAAGATAATGCTCCATGCCACACAGCCAGAAGAGCAAAGAAGTGGTTTGCTGACAATAGCGTTAATACTTTGACTTGGCCTGCTCAGTCACTAGACCTTAACCCAATTAAAAATTTGTGGAGCAGAATAGGCAATCCCGTAACTAAAGACAAACCATCTAATAAAAGAAGATTGATGGAGCTTATTGTGCAATCCTGGCATCGAATAGTGACACCTGAAGAGCTTCAGACGCTGACAGATAGTATGCCTAGGCGCTGCCGAGCAGTGATTGAAAACAAAGGCTGGCCAACCAAGCATTGATCATCTTAAGGACCAAAACAGCTCTTTTCGAGGCTACAAAACCCTGTCTTTAAGTTAATTCCCAATAAAAGCCATTTCAAAGAAAAAAATTTGATATTTAATGACTTTTGGTCGGACACTATTTAATAGAAATGACAACTGTACGGTAACTCTCTGACAGCTTTCAGTAAACCTCTAATAATATTTTTATAGAATATACAATGTGGTTGTAATTTAAGTTTATCAAAAAGCCAACATTGTGACAATTCAAATGATATATAATTTTTTATAGTTATGTAAAATTTTGATTGTAGAAAAAATAAAAACAACTCAGAATTCATTGTTATGTAACGAAAATTAGAGGCGGTTCCATAATTTGTATCACCACTGTATATCAAACGGCTGACAAGACTGAAAAATGTTAATTACAAACGTCTGACAAAACTGAAAATTTAAATTTTCAATTTCAACCAAACATGCTAGAAAAACTCCAATTGAGCTAATTAGCTTATTGTGAGAATGTTGCAATTGTATGACAAAAGCGAAAAATGTAAATTTCCAATTTCAACCAAACATGCTAGAAATGCTCCAATTGAGCTAATTAGCTTATTGTGAGAATATTACAAACGTCTGACAAAAGTGAAAAATGTAAATTTCCAATTTCAACCAAACATGCTAGAAATGCTCCAATTGAGCTAATTAGCTTATTGTGAGAATATTACAAACGTCTGACAAAACTGAAAAATGTAAATTGCCAATTTTAACCAAACATGCTAGAAATGCTCCAATTGAGCTAATTAGCTTATTGTGAGAATATTGCAATTGTCTGACAAAAGCGGAAAATGTAAATTTCCAATTTCAACCAAACATGCTAGAAATGCTCCAATTGAGCTAATTTGCTTATTGTGAGAATATTACAAACGTCTGACAAAAGTAAAAATTGTAAATTTCTGATTTCAACCAAACATGCTAGAAATGCTCCAATTGAGCTAATTAGCTTATTGTGAGAATATTACAAACAACTGACAAAAGTGAAAAATTTAAAATTCCAATTTCAATCAAACATGCTAGAAATGCTCCAATTGCGCAAATAAGCCTACTGTAAGAATTTTACAAACGTCTGACAAAACTGAAAATTTAAATTTTCAATTTCAACCAAACATGCTAGAAATGCTCCAATTGAGCTAATTAGCTTATTGTGAGAATATTGCAATTGTTTGACAAAAGTGAAAAATGTAAATTTCCAATTTTAACCAAACATGCTAGAAATGCTCCAATTGAGCTAATTAGCTTATTGTGAGAATATTGCAATTGTTTGACAAAAGTGAAAAATGTAAATTTCCAATTTCAACCAAACATGCTAGAAATGTTCCAATTGAGCTAATTAGCTTATTGTGAGAATATTGCAATTGTCTGACAAAAGTGAAAAATGTAAATTTCCAATTTCAACCAAACATGCTAGAAATGCTCCAATTGAGCTAATTAGCTTATTGTGAGAATATTACAAACGTCTGACAAAAGTGAAAAATTTAAAATTCCAATTTTAATCAAACATGCTAGAAATGCTCCAATTGCGCAAATAAGCCTACTGTAAGAATTTTACAAACGTCTGACAAAACTGAAAATTTAAATTTTGAATTTTAACCAAACATGCTAGAAATGCTCCAATTGAGCTAATTAGCTTATTGTGAGAATATTGCAATTGTTTGACAAAAGTGAAAAATGTAAATTTCCAATTTCAACCAAACATGCTAGAAATGTTCCAATTGAGCTAATTAGCTTATTGAGAGAATATTACAAACGTCTGACAAAAGTGAAAAATGTAATTTTCCAATTTCAACCAAACATGCTAGAAATGCTCCAATTGAGCTAATTAGCTTATTGTGAGAATGTTGCAATTGTATGACAAAAGCGAAAAATGTAAATTTCCAATTTCAACCAAACATGCTAGAAATGCTCCAATTGAGCTAATTAGCTTATTGTGAGAATATTACAAACGTCTGACAAAAGTGAAAAATGTAAATTTCCAATTTCAACCAAACATGCTAGAAATGCTCCAATTGAGCTAATTAGCTTATTGTGAGAATATTACAAACGTCTGACAAAACTGAAAAATGTAAATTGCCAATTTTAACCAAACATGCTAGAAATGCTCCAATTGAGCTAATTAGCTTATTGTGAGAATATTGCAATTGTCTGACAAAAGCGGAAAATGTAAATTTCCAATTTCAACCAAACATGCTAGAAATGCTCCAATTGAGCTAATTTGCTTATTGTGAGAATATTACAAACGTCTGACAAAAGTAAAAATTGTAAATTTCTGATTTCAACCAAACATGCTAGAAATGCTCCAATTGAGCTAATTAGCTTATTGTGAGAATATTACAAACAACTGACAAAAGTGAAAAATTTAAAATTCCAATTTCAATCAAACATGCTAGAAATGCTCCAATTGCGCAAATAAGCCTACTGTAAGAATTTTACAAACGTCTGACAAAACTGAAAATTTAAATTTTCAATTTCAACCAAACATGCTAGAAATGCTCCAATTGAGCTAATTAGCTTATTGTGAGAATATTGCAATTGTTTGACAAAAGTGAAAAATGTAAATTTCCAATTTCAACCAAACATGCTAGAAATGCTCCAATTGAGCTAATTAGCTTATTGTGAGAATATTGCAATTGTTTGACAAAAGTGAAAAATGTAAATTTCCAATTTCAACCAAACATGCTAGAAATGTTCCAATTGAGCTAATTAGCTTATTGTGAGAATATTGCAATTGTCTGACAAAAGTGAAAAATGTAAATTTCCAATTTCAACCAAACATGCTAGAAATGCTCCAATTGAGCTAATTAGCTTATTGTGAGAATATTACAAACGTCTGACAAAAGTGAAAAATTTAAAATTCCAATTTTAATCAAACATGCTAGAAATGCTCCAATTGCACAAATAAGCCTACTGTAAGAATTTTACAAACGTCTGACAAAACTGAAAATTTAAATTTTGAATTTTAACCAAACATGCTAGAAATGCTCCAATTGAGCTAATTAGCTTATTGTGAGAATATTGCAATTGTTTGACAAAAGTGAAAAATGTAAATTTCCAATTTCAACCAAACATGCTAGAAATGTTCCAATTGAGCTAATTAGCTTATTGAGAGAATATTACAAACGTCTGACAAAAGTGAAAAATGTAATTTTCCAATTTCAACCAAACATGCTAGAAATGCTCCAATTGAGCTAATTAGCTTATTGTGAGAATATTGCAATTGTCTGACAAAAGTGAAAAATGTAAATTTCCAATTTCAACCAAACATGCTAGAAATGCTCCAATTGAGCTAATTAGCTTATTGTGAGAATATTACAAACGTCTGACAAAACTGAAAAATGTAAATTTCCAATTTCAACCAAACATGCTAGAAATTCTCCATTTGAGCTAATTAGCTTTTTGTGAGAATATTACAAACGTCTGACAAAACTGAAAAATGTAAATTTCCAATTTCAACCAAACATGCTAGAAATGCTCCAATTGAGCTAATTAGCTTATTGTGAGAATATTACAAACGTCTGACAAAACTGAAAAATGTAAATTTCCAATTTCAACCAAACATGCTAGAAATGCTCCAATTGAGCTAATTAGCTTATTGTGAGAATATTACAAACGTCTGACAAAACTGAAAAATGTAAATTTCCAATTTCAACCAAACATGCTAGAAATGCTCCAATTGAGCTAATTAGCTTATTGTGAGAATATTGCAATTGTCTGACAAAAGCGAAAAATGTAAATTTCCAATTTCAACCAAACATGCTAGAAATGCTCCAATTGAGCTAATTAGCTTATTGTGAGAATATTACAAACGTCTGACAAAAGTGAAAAATGTAAATTTCCAATTTCAACCAAACATGCTAGAAATGCTCAAATTGCGCATATAAGCCTACTGTAAGAATTTTACAAACGTCTGAAAAAACTGAAAAATTTAAATTTCCAATTTCAACCAAACATGCTAGAAATGCTCCAATTGAGCTAATTAGCTTATTGAGAGAATATTGCAATTGTCTGACAAAAGTGAAAAATGTAAATTTCCAATTTCAACAAAACATGCTAGAAATGCTCCAATTGAGCTAATTAGCTTATTGTGAGAATATTACAAATGTCTGACAAAACTGAAAAATGTAAATTTCCAATTTCAACCAAACATGCTAGAAATGCTCCAATTGAGCTAATTAGCTTATTGTGAGAATATTACAAACGTCTGACAAAAGTGAAAAATGTAAATTTCCAATTTCAACCAAACATGCTAGAAATGCTCCGATTGAGCTAATTAGCTTATTGTGAGAATATTGCAATTGTCTGACAAAAGTGAAATATGTAAATTTCCAATTTCAACCAAACATGCTAGAAATGCTCCAATTGAGCTAATTAGCTTATTGTGAGAATATTACAAACGTCTGACAAAACTGAAAAATGTAATTTTCCAATTTCAACCAAACATGCTAGAAATGCTCCAATTGAGCTAATTAGCTTATTGTGAGAATATTGCAATTGTCTGACAAAAGTGAAAAATGTAAATTTCCAATTTCAACCAAACATGCTAGAAATGCTCCAACTGAGCTAATTAGCTTATTGTGAGAATATTGCAATTGTCTGACAAAAGTGAAAAATGTAAATTTCCAATTTCAACCAAACATGCTAGAAATGCTCCAATTGAGCTAATTAGCTTATTGTGAGAATATTGCAATTGTCTGACAAAAGTGAAAAATGTAAATTTCCAATTTCAACCAAACATGCTAGAAATGCTCCAATTGAGCTAATTAGCTTATTGTGAGAATATATCAAACGGCTGACAAGACTGAAAAATGTTAATTACAAACGTCTGACAAAACTGAAAATTTAAATTTTCAATTTCAACCAAACATGCTAGAAATGCTCCAATTGAGCTAATTAGCTTATTGTGAGAATGTTGCAATTGTATGACAAAAGCGAAAAATGTAAATTTCCAATTTCAACCAAACATGCTAGAAATGCTCCAATTGAGCTAATTAGCTTATTGTGAGAATATTGCAATTGTCTGACAAAAGTGAAAAATGTAAATTTCCAATTTCAACCAAACATGCTAGAAATGCTCCAATTGAGCTAATTAGCTCATTGTGAGAATATATCAAACGGCTGACAAGACTGAAAAATGTTAATTACAAACGTCTGACAAAACTGAAAATTTAAATTTTCAATTTCAACCAAACATGCTAGAAAAACTCCAATTGAGCTAATTAGCTTATTGTGAGAATATTGCAATTGTCTGACAAAAGTGAAAAATGTAAATTTCCAATTTCAACCAAACATGCTAGAAATGCTCCAATTGAGCTAATTAGCTTATTGTGAGAATATTGCAATTGTCTGACAAAAGTGAAAAATGTAAATTTCCAATTTCAACCAAACATGCTAGAAATGCTCCAACTGAGCTAATTAGCTTATTGTGAGAATATTGCAATTGTCTGACAAAAGTGAAAAATGTAAATTTCCAATTTCAACCAAACATGCTAGAAATGCTCCAATTGAGCTAATTAGCTTATTGTGAGAATATTACAAACGTCTGACAAAACTGAAAAATGTAAATTGCCAATTTTAACCAAACATGCTAGAAATGCTCCAATTGAGCTAATTAGCTTATTGTGAGAATATTACAAACGTCTGACAAAAGTAAAAATTGTAAATTTCTGATTTCAACCAAACATGCTAGAAATGCTCCAATTGAGCTAATTAGCTTATTGTGAGAATATTACAAACGTCTGACAAAACTGAAAAATGTAAAATTCCAATTTCAACCAAACATGCTAGAAATGCTCCAATTGAGCTAATTAGCTTATTGTGAGAATATTACAAACGTCTGACAAAACTGAAAAATGTAAATTTCCAATTTCAACCAAACATGCTAGAAATGCTCCAATTGAGCTAATTAGCTTATTGTGAGAATATTACAAACGTCTGACAAAACTGAAAAAAGGAAATTTCCAATTTCAACCAAACATGCTAGAAATGCTCCAATTGAGCTAATTAGCTTATTGTGAGAATATTACAAACAACTGACAAAAGTGAAAAATTTAAAATTCCAATTTCAATCAAACATGCTAGAAATGCTCCAATTGCGCAAATAAGCCTACTGTAAGAATTTTACAAACGTCTGACAAAACTGAAAATTTAAATTTTCAATTTCAACCAAACATGCTAGAAATGCTCCAATTGAGCTAATTAGCTTATTGTGAGAATATTGCAATTGTTTGACAAAAGTGAAAAATGTAAATTTCCAATTTCAACCAAACATGCTAGAAATGCTCCAATTGAGCTAATTAGCTTATTGTGAGAATATTGCAATTGTCTGACAAAAGCGAAAAATGTAAATTTCCAATTTCAACCAAACATGCTAGAAATGCTCCAATTGAGCTAATTAGCTTATTGTGAGAATATTACAAATGTCTGACAAAACTGAAAAATGTAAATTTCCAATTTCAACCAAACATGCTAGAAATGCTCCAATTGAGCTAATTAGCTTATTGTGAGAATATTACAAACGTCTGACAAAAGTGAAAAATGTAAATTTCCAATTTCAACCAAACATGCTAGAAATGCTCCAATTGAGCTAATTAGCTTATTGTGAGAATATTGCAATTGTCTGACAAAAGTGAAAAATGTAAATTTCCAATTTCAACCAAACATGCTAGAAATGCTCCAATTGCGCTAATTAGCTTATTGTGAGAATATTGCAATTGTCTGACAAAAGTGAAAAATGTAAATTTCCAATTTCAACCAAACATGCTAGAAATGCTCCAATTGAGCTAATTAGCTTATTGTGAGAATATTGCAATTGTCTGACAAAAGTGAAAAATGTAAATTTCCAATTTCAACCAAACATGCTAGAAATGCTCCAATTGAGCTAATTAGCTTATTGTGAGAATATTACAAACGTCTGACAAAACTGAAAAATGTAAATTTCCAAGTTCAACCAAACATGCTAGAAATGCTCCAATTGAGCTATTTAGCTTATTGTGAGAATATTGCAATTGTCTGACAAAAGTGAAAAATGTAAATTTCCAATTTCAACCAAACATGCTAGAAATGTTCCAATTGAGCTAATTAGCTTATTGTGAGAATATTACAAACGTCTGACAAAACTGAAAAATGTAAATTTCCAATTTCAACCAAACATGCTAGAAATGCTCCATTTGAGCTAATTAGCTTTTTGTGAGAATATTACAAACGTCTGACAAAACTGATAAATGTAAATTTCCAATTTCAACCAAACATGCTAGAAATGCTCCAATTGAGCTAATTAGCTTATTGTGAGAATATTACAAACGTCTGACAAAACTGAAGAATGTAAATTTCCAATTTCAACCAAACATGCTAGAAATGCTCCAATTGAGCTAATTAGCTTATTGTGAGAATATTACAAACGTCTGACAAAACTGAAAAATGTAAATTTCCAATTTCAACCAAACATGCTAGAAATGCTCCAATTGAGCTAATTAGCTTATTGTGAGAATATTGCAATTGTCTGACAAAAGCGAAAAATGTAAATTTCCAATTTCAACCAAACATGCTAGAAATGCTCCAATTGAGCTAATTAGCTTATTGTGAGAATATTACAAACGTCTGACAAAAGTGAAAAATGTAAATTTCCAATTTCAACCAAACATGCTAGAAATGCTCAAATTGCGCATATAAGCCTACTGTAAGAATTTTACAAACGTCTGACAAAACTGAAAAATTTAAATTTCCAATTTCAATCAAACATGCTAGAAATGCTCCAATTGAGCTAATTAGCTTATTGAGAGAATATTGCAATTGTCTGACAAAAGTGAAAAATGTAAACTTCCAATTTCAACAAAACATGCTAGAAATGCTCCAATTGAGCTAATTAGCTTATTGTGAGAATATTACAAATGTCTGACAAAACTGAAAAATGTAAATTTCCAATTTCAACCAAACATGCTAGAAATGTTCCAATTGAGCTAATTAGCTTATTGTGAGAATATTACAAACGTCTGACAAAAGTGAAAAATGTAAATTTCCAATTTCAACCAAACATGCTAGAAATGCTCCGATTGAGCTAATTAGCTTATTGTGAGAATATTGCAATTGTCTGACAAAAGTGAAATATGTAAATTTCCAATTTCAACCAAACATGCTAGAAATGCTCCAATTGAGCTAATTAGCTTATTGTGAGAATATTACAAACGTCTGACAAAACTGAAAAATGTAATTTTCCAATTTCAACCAAACATGCTAGAAATGCTCCAATTGAGCTAATTAGCTTATTGTGAGAATATTGCAATTGTCTGACAAAAGTGAAAAATGTAAATTTCCAATTTCAACCAAACATGCTAGAAATGCTCCAATTGAGCTAATTAGCTTATTGTGAGAATATTGCAATTGTCTGACAAAATTGAAAAATGTAAATTTCCAATTTCAACCAAACATGCTAGAAATGCTCCAATTGAGCTAATTAGCTTATTGTGAGAATATTTCAATTGTCTGACAAAAGTGAAAAATGTAAATTTCCAATTTCAACCAAACATGCTAGAAATGCTCCAATTGAGCTAATTAGCTTATTGTGAGAATATTACAAATGTCTGACAAAACTCAAAAATGTAAGTTTCCAATTTCAACCAAACATGCTAGAAATGTTCCAATTGAGCTAATTAGCTTATTGTGAGAATATTACAAACGTCTGACAAAAGTGAAAAATGTAAATTTCCAATTTCAACCAAACATGCTAGAAATGCTCCGATTGAGCTAATTAGCTTATTGTGAGAATATTGCAATTGTCTGACAAAAGTGAAATATGTAAATTTCCAATTTCAACCAAACATGCTAGAAATGCTCCAATTGAGCTAATTAGCTTATTGTGAGAATATTACAAACGTCTGACAAAACTGAAAAATGTAATTTTCCAATTTCAACCAAACATGCTAGAAATGCTCCAATTGAGCTAATTAGCTTATTGTGAGAATATTGCAATTGTCTGACAAAAGTGAAAAATGTAAATTTCCAATTTCAACCAAACATGCTAGAAATGCTCCAATTGAGCTAATTAGCTTATTGTGAGAATATTACAAACGTCTGACAAAAGTGAAAAATGTAAATTTCCAATTTCAACCAAACATGCTAGAAATGCTCAAATTGCGCATATAAGCCTACTGTAAGAATTTTACAAACGTCTGAAAAAACTGAAAAATTTAAATTTCCAATTTCAACCAAACATGCTAGAAATGCTCCAATTGAGCTAATTAGCTTATTGAGAGAATATTGCAATTGTCTGACAAAAGTGAAAAATGTAAATTTCCAATTTCAACAAAACATGCTAGAAATGCTCCAATTGAGCTAATTAGCTTATTGTGAGAATATTACAAATGTCTGACAAAACTGAAAAATGTAAATTTCCAATTTCAACCAAACATGCTAGAAATGCTCCAATTGAGCTAATTAGCTTATTGTGAGAATATTACAAACGTCTGACAAAAGTGAAAAATGTAAATTTCCAATTTCAACCAAACATGCTAGAAATGCTCCGATTGAGCTAATTAGCTTATTGTGAGAATATTGCAATTGTCTGACAAAAGTGAAATATGTAAATTTCCAATTTCAACCAAACATGCTAGAAATGCTCCAATTGAGCTAATTAGCTTATTGTGAGAATATTACAAACGTCTGACAAAACTGAAAAATGTAATTTTCCAATTTCAACCAAACATGCTAGAAATGCTCCAATTGAGCTAATTAGCTTATTGTGAGAATATTGCAATTGTCTGACAAAAGTGAAAAATGTAAATTTCCAATTTCAACCAAACATGCTAGAAATGCTCCAACTGAGCTAATTAGCTTATTGTGAGAATATTGCAATTGTCTGACAAAAGTGAAAAATGTAAATTTCCAATTTCAACCAAACATGCTAGAAATGCTCCAATTGAGCTAATTAGCTTATTGTGAGAATATTGCAATTGTCTGACAAAAGTGAAAAATGTAAATTTCCAATTTCAACCAAACATGCTAGAAATGCTCCAATTGAGCTAATTAGCTTATTGTGAGAATATATCAAACGGCTGACAAGACTGAAAAATGTTAATTACAAACGTCTGACAAAACTGAAAATTTAAATTTTCAATTTCAACCAAACATGCTAGAAATGCTCCAATTGAGCTAATTAGCTTATTGTGAGAATGTTGCAATTGTATGACAAAAGCGAAAAATGTAAATTTCCAATTTCAACCAAACATGCTAGAAATGCTCCAATTGAGCTAATTAGCTTATTGTGAGAATATTGCAATTGTCTGACAAAAGTGAAAAATGTAAATTTCCAATTTCAACCAAACATGCTAGAAATGCTCCAATTGAGCTAATTAGCTCATTGTGAGAATATATCAAACGGCTGACAAGACTGAAAAATGTTAATTACAAACGTCTGACAAAACTGAAGAATGTAAATTTCCAATTTCAACCAAACATGCTAGAAATGCTCCAATTGAGCTAATAAGCTTATTGTGAGAATATTACAAACGTCTGACAAAACTGAAAAATGTAAATCTCCAATTTCAACCAAACATGCTAGAAATGCTCCAATTGAGCTAATTAGCTTATTGTGAGAATATTGCAATTGTCTGACAAAAGCGAAAAATGTAAATTTCCAATTTCAACCAAACATGCTAGAAATGCTCCAATTGAGCTAATTAGCTTATTGTGAGAATATTACAAACGTCTGACAAAAGTGAAAAATGTAAATTTCCAATTTCAACCAAACATGCTAGAAATGCTCAAAATGCGCATATAAGCCTACTGTAAGAATTTTACAAACGTCTGACAAAACTGAAAAATTTAAATTTCCAATTTCAATCAAACATGCTAGAAATGCTCCAATTGAGCTAATTAGCTTATTGAGAGAATATTGCAATTGTCTGACAAAAGTGAAAAATGTAAACTTCCAATTTCAACAAAACATGCTAGAAATGCTCCAATTGAGCTAATTAGCTTATTGTGAGAATATTACAAATGTCTGACAAAACTGAAAAATGTAAATTTCCAATTTCAACCAAACATGCTAGAAATGTTCCAATTGAGCTAATTAGCTTATTGTGAGAATATTACAAACGTCTGACAAAAGTGAAAAATGTAAATTTCCAATTTCAACCAAACATGCTAGAAATGCTCCGATTGAGCTAATTAGCTTATTGTGAGAATATTGCAATTGTCTGACAAAAGTGAAATATGTAAATTTCCAATTTCAACCAAACATGCTAGAAATGCTCCAATTGAGCTAATTAGCTTATTGTGAGAATATTACAAACGTCTGACAAAACTGAAAAATGTAATTTTCCAATTTCAACCAAACATGCTAGAAATGCTCCAATTGAGCTAATTAGCTTATTGTGAGAATATTGCAATTGTCTGACAAAAGTGAAAAATGTAAATTTCCAATTTCAACCAAACATGCTAGAAATGCTCCAATTGAGCTAATTAGCTTATTGTGAGAATATTGCAATTGTCTGACAAAATTGAAAAATGTAAATTTCCAATTTCAACCAAACATGCTAGAAATGCTCCAATTGAGCTAATTAGCTTATTGTGAGAATATTTCAATTGTCTGACAAAAGTGAAAAATGTAAATTTCCAATTTCAACCAAACATGCTAGAAATGCTCCAATTGAGCTAATTAGCTTATTGTGAGAATATTACAAATGTCTGACAAAACTCAAAAATGTAAGTTTCCAATTTCAACCAAACATGCTAGAAATGTTCCAATTGAGCTAATTAGCTTATTGTGAGAATATTACAAACGTCTGACAAAAGTGAAAAATGTAAATTTCCAATTTCAACCAAACATGCTAGAAATGCTCCGATTGAGCTAATTAGCTTATTGTGAGAATATTGCAATTGTCTGACAAAAGTGAAATATGTAAATTTCCAATTTCAACCAAACATGCTAGAAATGCTCCAATTGAGCTAATTAGCTTATTGTGAGAATATTACAAACGTCTGACAAAACTGAAAAATGTAATTTTCCAATTTCAACCAAACATGCTAGAAATGCTCCAATTGAGCTAATTAGCTTATTGTGAGAATATTGCAATTGTCTGACAAAAGTGAAAAATGTAAATTTCCAATTTCAACCAAACATGCTAGAAATGCTCCAATTGAGCTAATTAGCTTATTGTGAGAATATTGCAATTGTCTGACAAAATTGAAAAATGTAAATTTCCAATTTCAACCAAACATGCTAGAAATGCTCCAGTTGAGCTAATTAGCTTATTGTGAGAATATTTCAATTGTCTGACAAAAGTGAAAAATGTAAATTTCCAATTTCAACCAAACATGCTAGAAATGCTCCAATTGAGCTAATTAGCTTATTGTGAGAATATATCAAACGGCTGACAAGACTGAAAAATGTTAATTACAAACGTCTGACAAAACTGAAAATTTAAATTTTCAATTTCAACCAAACATGCTAGAAATGCTCCAATTGAGCTAATTAGCTTATTGTGAGAATGTTGCAATTGTATGACAAAAGCGAAAAATGTAAATTTCCAATTTCAACCAAACATGCTAGAAATGCTCCAATTGAGCTAATTAGCTTATTGTGAGAATATTACAAACGTCTGACAAAAGTGAAAAATGTAAATTTCCAATTTCAACCAAACATGCTAGAAATGCTCCAATTGAGCTAATTAGCTTATTGTGAGAATATTACAAACGTCTGACAAAACTGAAAAATGTAAATTGCCAATTTTAACCAAACATGCTAGAACTGCTCCAATTGAGCTAATTAGCTTATTGTGAGAATATTGCAATTGTCTGACAAAAGCGGAAAATGTAAATTTCCAATTTCAACCAAACATGCTAGAAATGCTCCAATTGAGCTAATTTGCTTATTGTGAGAATATTACAAACGTCTGACAAAAGTAAAAATTGTAAATTTCTGATTTCAACCAAACATGCTAGAAATGCTCCAATTGAGCTAATTAGCTTATTGTGAGAATATTACAAACGTCTGACAAAACTGAAAAATGTAAATTTCCAATTTCAACCAAACATGCTAGAAATGCTCCAATTGAGCTAATTAGCTTATTGTGAGAATATTACAAACGTCTGACAAAACTGAAAAATGTAAATTTCCAATTTCAACCAAACATGCTAGAAATGCTCCAATTGAGCTAATTAGCTTATTGTGAGAATATTACAAACGTCTGACAAAACTGAAAAAAGGAAATTTCCAATTTCAACCAAACATGCTAGAAATGCTCCAATTGAGCTAATTAGCTTATTGTGAGAATATTACAAACAACTGACAAAAGTGAAAAATTTAAAATTCCAATTTCAATCAAACATGCTAGAAATGCTCCAATTGCGCAAATAAGCCTACTGTAAGAATTTTACAAACGTCTGACAAAACTGAAAATTTAAATTTTCAATTTCAACCAAACATGCTAGAAATGCTCCAATTGAGCTAATTAGCTTATTGTGAGAATATTACAAACGTCTGACAAAACTGAAAAATGTAAATTTCCAATTTCAACCAAACATGCTAGAAATGCTCCAATTGAGCTAATTAGCTTATTGTGAGAATATTACAAACGTCTGACAAAACTGAAAAAAGGAAATTTCCAATTTCAACCAAACATGCTAGAAATGCTCCAATTGAGCTAATTTGCTTATTGTGAGAATATTACAAACGTCTGACAAAAGTAAAAATTGTAAATTTCTGATTTCAACCAAACATGCTAGAAATGCTCCAATTGAGCTAATTAGCTTATTGTGAGAATATTACAAACGTCTGACAAAACTGAAAAATGTAAATTTCCAATTTCAACCAAACATGCTAGAAATGCTCCAATTGAGCTAATTAGCTTATTGTGAGAATATTACAAACGTCTGACAAAACTGAAAAATGTAAATTTCCAATTTCAACCAAACATGCTAGAAATGCTCCAATTGAGCTAATTAGCTTATTGTGAGAATATTGCAATTGTCTGACAAAAGCGGAAAATGTAAATTTCCAATTTCAACCAAACATGCTAGAAATGCTCCAATTGAGCTAATTAGCTTATTGTGAGAATATTACAAACAACTGACAAAAGTGAAAAATTTAAAATTCCAATTTCAATCAAACATGCTAGAAATGCTCCAATTGCGCAAATAAGCCTACTGTAAGAATTTTACAAACGTCTGACAAAACTGAAAATTTAAATTTTCAATTTCAACCAAACATGCTAGAAATGCTCCAATTGAGCTAATTAGCTTATTGTGAGAATATTGCAATTGTTTGACAAAAGTGAAAAATGTAAATTTCCAATTTCAACCAAACATGCTAGAAATGCTCCAATTGAGCTAATTAGCTTATTGTGAGAATATTGCAATTGTTTGACAAAAGTGAAAAATGTAAATTTCCAATTTCAACCAAACATGCTAGAAATGTTCCAATTGAGCTAATTAGCTTATTGTGAGAATATTGCAATTGTCTGACAAAAGTGAAAAATGTAAATTTCCAATTTCAACCAAACATGCTAGAAATGCTCCAATTGAGCTAATTAGCTTATTGTGAGAATATTACAAACGTCTGACAAAAGTGAAAAATTTAAAATTCCAATTTTAATCAAACATGCTAGAAATGCTCCAATTGCGCAAATAAGCCTACTGTAAGAATTTTACAAACGTCTGACAAAACTGAAAATTTAAATTTTGAATTTTAACCAAACATGCTAGAAATGCTCCAATTGAGCTAATTAGCTTATTGTGAGAATATTGCAATTGTTTGACAAAAGTGAAAAATGTAAATTTCCAATTTCAACCAAACATGCTAGAAATGTTCCAATTGAGCTAATTAGCTTATTGAGAGAATATTACAAACGTCTGACAAAAGTGAAAAATGTAATTTTCCAATTTCAACCAAACATGCTAGAAATGCTCCAATTGAGCTAATTAGCTTATTGTGAGAATATTGCAATTGTCTGACAAAAGTGAAAAATGTAAATTTCCAATTTCAACCAAACATGCTAGAAATGCTCCAATTGAGCTAATTAGCTTATTGTGAGAATATTACAAACGTCTGACAAAACTGAAAAATGTAAATTTCCAATTTCAACCAAACATGCTAGAAATTCTCCATTTGAGCTAATTAGCTTTTTGTGAGAATATTACAAACGTCTGACAAAACTGAAAAATGTAAATTTCCAATTTCAACCAAACATGCTAGAAATGCTCCAATTGAGCTAATTAGCTTATTGTGAGAATATTACAAACGTCTGACAAAACTGAAAAATGTAAATTTCCAATTTCAACCAAACATGCTAGAAATGCTCCAATTGAGCTAATTAGCTTATTGTGAGAATATTACAAACGTCTGACAAAACTGAAAAATGTAAATTTCCAATTTCAACCAAACATGCTAGAAATGCTCCAATTGAGCTAATTAGCTTATTGTGAGAATATTGCAATTGTCTGACAAAAGCGAAAAATGTAAATTTCCAATTTCAACCAAACATGCTAGAAATGCTCCAATTGAGCTAATTAGCTTATTGTGAGAATATTACAAACGTCTGACAAAAGTGAAAAATGTAAATTTCCAATTTCAACCAAACATGCTAGAAATGCTCAAATTGCGCATATAAGCCTACTGTAAGAATTTTACAAACGTCTGAAAAAACTGAAAAATTTAAATTTCCAATTTCAACCAAACATGCTAGAAATGCTCCAATTGAGCTAATTAGCTTATTGAGAGAATATTGCAATTGTCTGACAAAAGTGAAAAATGTAAATTTCCAATTTCAACAAAACATGCTAGAAATGCTCCAATTGAGCTAATTAGCTTATTGTGAGAATATTACAAATGTCTTACAAAACTGAAAAATGTAAATTTCCAATTTCAACCAAACATGCTAGAAATGCTCCAATTGAGCTAATTAGCTTATTGTGAGAATATTACAAACGTCTGACAAAAGTGAAAAATGTAAATTTCCAATTTCAACCAAACATGCTAGAAATGCTCCGATTGAGCTAATTAGCTTATTGTGAGAATATTGCAATTGTCTGACAAAAGTGAAATATGTAAATTTCCAATTTCAACCAAACATGCTAGAAATGCTCCAATTGAGCTAATTAGCTTATTGTGAGAATATTACAAACGTCTGACAAAACTGTAAAATGTAATTTTCCAATTTCAACCAAACATGCTAGAAATGCTCCAATTGAGCTAATTAGCTTATTGTGAGAATATTACAAACGTCTGACAAAACTGAAAAATGTAAATTTCCAATTTCAACCAAACATGCTAGAAATGCTCCAATTGAGCTAATTAGCTTATTGTGAGAATATTGCAATTGTCTGACAAAAGCGGAAAATGTAAATTTCCAATTTCAACCAAACATGCTAGAAATGCTCCAATTGAGCTAATTAGCTTATTGTGAGAATATTACAAACAACTGACAAAAGTGAAAAATTTAAAATTCCAATTTCAATCAAACATGCTAGAAATGCTCCAATTGCGCAAATAAGCCTACTGTAAGAATTTTACAAACGTCTGACAAAACTGAAAATTTAAATTTTCAATTTCAACCAAACATGCTAGAAATGCTCCAATTGAGCTAATTAGCTTATTGTGAGAATATTGCAATTGTTTGACAAAAGTGAAAAATGTAAATTTCCAATTTCAACCAAACATGCTAGAAATGCTCCAATTGAGCTAATTAGCTTATTGTGAGAATATTGCAATTGTTTGACAAAAGTGAAAAATGTAAATTTCCAATTTCAACCAAACATGCTAGAAATGTTCCAATTGAGCTAATTAGCTTATTGTGAGAATATTGCAATTGTCTGACAAAAGTGAAAAATGTAAATTTCCAATTTCAACCAAACATGCTAGAAATGCTCCAATTGAGCTAATTAGCTTATTGTGAGAATATTACAAACGTCTGACAAAAGTGAAAAATTTAAAATTCCAATTTTAATCAAACATGCTAGAAATGCTCCAATTGCGCAAATAAGCCTACTGTAAGAATTTTACAAACGTCTGACAAAACTGAAAATTTAAATTTTGAATTTTAACCAAACATGCTAGAAATGCTCCAATTGAGCTAATTAGCTTATTGTGAGAATATTGCAATTGTTTGACAAAAGTGAAAAATGTAAATTTCCAATTTCAACCAAACATGCTAGAAATGTTCCAATTGAGCTAATTAGCTTATTGAGAGAATATTACAAACGTCTGACAAAAGTGAAAAATGTAATTTTCCAATTTCAACCAAACATGCTAGAAATGCTCCAATTGAGCTAATTAGCTTATTGTGAGAATATTGCAATTGTCTGACAAAAGTGAAAAATGTAAATTTCCAATTTCAACCAAACATGCTAGAAATGCTCCAATTGAGCTAATTAGCTTATTGTGAGAATATTACAAACGTCTGACAAAACTGAAAAATGTAAATTTCCAATTTCAACCAAACATGCTAGAAATTCTCCATTTGAGCTAATTAGCTTTTTGTGAGAATATTACAAACGTCTGACAAAACTGAAAAATGTAAATTTCCAATTTCAACCAAACATGCTAGAAATGCTCCAATTGAGCTAATTAGCTTATTGTGAGAATATTACAAACGTCTGACAAAACTGAAAAATGTAAATTTCCAATTTCAACCAAACATGCTAGAAATGCTCCAATTGAGCTAATTAGCTTATTGTGAGAATATTACAAACGTCTGACAAAACTGAAAAATGTAAATTTCCAATTTCAACCAAACATGCTAGAAATGCTCCAATTGAGCTAATTAGCTTATTGTGAGAATATTGCAATTGTCTGACAAAAGCGAAAAATGTAAATTTCCAATTTCAACCAAACATGCTAGAAATGCTCCAATTGAGCTAATTAGCTTATTGTGAGAATATTACAAACGTCTGACAAAAGTGAAAAATGTAAATTTCCAATTTCAACCAAACATGCTAGAAATGCTCAAATTGCGCATATAAGCCTACTGTAAGAATTTTACAAACGTCTGAAAAAACTGAAAAATTTAAATTTCCAATTTCAACCAAACATGCTAGAAATGCTCCAATTGAGCTAATTAGCTTATTGAGAGAATATTGCAATTGTCTGACAAAAGTGAAAAATGTAAATTTCCAATTTCAACAAAACATGCTAGAAATGCTCCAATTGAGCTAATTAGCTTATTGTGAGAATATTACAAATGTCTTACAAAACTGAAAAATGTAAATTTCCAATTTCAACCAAACATGCTAGAAATGCTCCAATTGAGCTAATTAGCTTATTGTGAGAATATTACAAACGTCTGACAAAAGTGAAAAATGTAAATTTCCAATTTCAACCAAACATGCTAGAAATGCTCCGATTGAGCTAATTAGCTTATTGTGAGAATATTGCAATTGTCTGACAAAAGTGAAATATGTAAATTTCCAATTTCAACCAAACATGCTAGAAATGCTCCAATTGAGCTAATTAGCTTATTGTGAGAATATTACAAACGTCTGACAAAACTGTAAAATGTAATTTTCCAATTTCAACCAAACATGCTAGAAATGCTCCAATTGAGCTAATTAGCTTATTGTGAGAATATTGCAATTGTCTGACAAAAGTGAAAAATGTAAATTTCCAATTTCAACCAAACATGCTAGAATTGCTCCAACTGAGCTAATTAGCTTATTGTGAGAATATTGCAATTGTCTGACAAAAGTGAAAAATGTAAATTTCCAATTTCAACCAAACATGCTAGAAATGCTCCAATTGAGCTAATTAGCTTATTGTGAGAATATTGCAATTGTCTGACAAAAGTGAAAAATGTAAATTTCCAATTTCAACCAAACATGCTAGAAATGCTCCAATTGAGCTAACTAGCTTATTGTGAGAATATATCAAACGGCTGACAAGACTGAAAAATGTTAATTACAAACGTCTGACAAAACTGAAAATTTAAATTTTCAATTTCAACCAAACATGCTAGAAATGCTCCAATTGAGCTAATTAGCTTATTGTGAGAATGTTGCAATTGTATGACAAAAGCGAAAAATGTAAATTTCCAATTTCAACCAAACATGCTAGAAATGCTCCAATTGAGCTAATTAGCTTATTGTGAGAATATTGCAATTGTCTGACAAAAGTGAAAAATGTAAATTTCCAATTTCAACCAAACATGCTAGAAATGCTCCAATTGAGCTAATTAGCTCATTGTGAGAATATATCAAACGGCTGACAAGACTGAAAAATGTTAATTACAAACGTCTGACAAAACTGAAAATTTAAATTTTCAATTTCAACCAAACATGCTAGAAAAACTCCAATTGAGCTAATTAGCTTATTGTGAGAATGTTGCAATTGTATGACAAAAGCGAAAAATGTAAATTTCCAATTTCAACCAAACATGCTAGAAATGCTCCAATTGAGCTAATTAGCTTATTGTGAGAATATTACAAACGTCTGACAAAAGTGAAAAATGTAAATTTCCAATTTCAACCAAACATGCTAGAAATGCTCCAATTGAGCTAATTAGCTTATTGTGAGAATATTACAAACGTCTGACAAAACTGAAAAATTTAAATTGCCAATTTTAACCAAACATGCTAGAAATGCTCCAATTGAGCTAATTAGCTTATTGTGAGAATATTACAAACATCTGACAAAAGTAAAAATTGTAAATTTCTGATTTCAACCAAACATGCTAGAAATGCTCCAATTGAGCTAATTAGCTTATTGTGAGAATATTACAAACGTCTGACAAAACTGAAAAATGTAAAATTCCAATTTCAACCAAACATGCTAGAAATGCTCCAATTGAGCTAATTAGCTTATTGTGAGAATATTACAAACGTCTGACAAAACTGAAAAAAGGAAATTTCCAATTTCAACCAAACATGCTAGAAATGCTCCAATTGAGCTAATTAGCTTATTGTGAGAATATTACAAACAACTGACAAAAGTGAAAAATTTAAAATTCCAATTTCAATCAAACATGCTAGAAATGCTCCAATTGCGCAAATAAGCCTACTGTAAGAATTTTACAAACGTCTGACAAAACTGAAAATTTAAATTTTCAATTTCAACCAAACATGCTAGAAATGCTCCAATTGAGCTAATTAGCTTATTGTGAGAATATTGCAATTGTTTGACAAAAGTGAAAAATGTAAATTTCCAATTTCAACCAAACATGCTAGAAATGCTCCAATTGAGCTAATTAGCTTATTGTGAGAATATTGCAATTGTTTGACAAAAGTGAAAAATGTAAATTTCCAATTTCAACCAAACATGCTAGAAATGTTCCAATTGAGCTAATTAGCTTATTGAGAGAATATTACAAACGTCTGACAAAAGTGAAAAATGTAATTTTCCAATTTCAACCAAACATGCTAGAAATGCTCCAATTGAGCTAATTAGCTTATTGTGAGAATATTGCAATTGTCTGACAAAAGTGAAAAATGTAAATTTCCAATTTCAACCAAACATGCTAGAAATGCTCCAATTGAGCTAATTAGCTTATTGTGAGAATATTACAAACGTCTGACAAAAGTGAAAAATGTAAATTTCCAATTTCAACCAAACATGCTAGAAATGCTCAAATTGCGCATATAAGCCTACTGTAAGAATTTTACAAACGTCTGACAAAACTGAAAAATTTAAATTTCCAATTTCAATCAAACATGCTAGAAATGCTCCAATTGAGCTAATTAGCTTATTGAGAGAATATTGCAATTGTCTGACAAAAGTGAAAAATGTAAATTTCCAATTTCAACAAAACATGCTAGAAATGCTCCAATTGAGCTAATTAGCTTATTGTGAGAATATTACAAATGTCTGACAAAACTGAAAAATGTAAATTTCCAATTTCAACCAAACATGCTAGAAATGTTCCAATTGAGCTAATTAGCTTATTGTGAGAATATTACAAACGTCTGACAAAAGTGAAAAATGTAAATTTCCAATTTCAACCAAACATGCTAGAAATGCTCCGATTGAGCTAATTAGCTTATTGTGAGAATATTGCAATTGTCTGACAAAAGTGAAATATGTAAATTTCCAATTTCAACCAAACATGCTAGAAATGCTCCAATTGAGCTAATTAGCTTATTGTGAGAATATTACAAACGTCTGACAAAACTGAAAAATGTAATTTTCCAATTTCAACCAAACATGCTAGAAATGCTCCAATTGAGCTAATTAGCTTATTGTGAGAATATTGCAATTGTCTGACAAAAGTGAAAAATGTAAATTTCCAATTTCAACCAAACATGCTAGAAATGCTCCAATTGAGCTAATTAGCTTATTGTGAGAATATTGCAATTGTCTGACAAAATTGAAAAATGTAAATTTCCAATTTCAACCAAACATGCTAGAAATGCTCCAATTGAGCTAATTAGCTTATTGTGAGAATATTTCAATTGTCTGACAAAAGTGAAAAATGTAAATTTCCAATTTCAACCAAACATGCTAGAAATGCTCCAATTGAGCTAATTAGCTTATTGTGAGAATATTACAAATGTCTGACAAAACTGAAAAATGTAAATTTCCAATTTCAACCAAACATGCTAGAAATGTTCCAATTGAGCTAATTAGCTTATTGTGAGAATATTACAAACGTCTGACAAAAGTGAAAAATGTAAATTTCCAATTTCAACCAAACATGCTAGAAATGCTCCGATTGAGCTAATTAGCTTATTGTGAGAATATTGCAATTGTCTGACAAAAGTGAAATATGTAAATTTCCAATTTCAACCAAACATGCTAGAAATGCTCCAATTGAGCTAATTAGCTTATTGTGAGAATATTACAAACGTCTGACAAAACTGAAAAATGTAATTTTCCAATTTCAACCAAACATGCTAGAAATGCTCCAATTGAGCTAATTAGCTTATTGTGAGAATATTGCAATTGTCTGACAAAAGTGAAAAATGTAAATTTCCAATTTCAACCAAACATGCTAGAAATGCTCCAATTGAGCTAATTAGCTTATTGTGAGAATATTGCAATTGTCTGACAAAATTGAAAAATGTAAATTTCCAATTTCAACCAAACATGCTAGAAATGCTCCAATTGAGCTAATTAGCTTATTGTGAGAATATTTCAATTGTCTGACAAAAGTGAAAAATGTAAATTTCCAATTTCAACCAAACATGCTAGAAATGCTCCAATTGAGCTAATTAGCTTATTGTGAGAATATATCAAACGGCTGACAAGACTGAAAAATGTTAATTACAAACGTCTGACAAAACTGAAAATTTAAATTTTCAATTTCAACCAAACATGCTAGAAATGCTCCAATTGAGCTAATTAGCTTATTGTGGGAATGTTGCAATTGTATGACAAAAGCGAAAAATGTAAATTTCCAATTTCAACCAAACATGCTAGAAATGCTCCAATTGAGCTAATTAGCTTATTGTGAGAATATTACAAACGTCTGACAAAACTGAAAAATGTACATTGCCAATTTTAACCAAACATGCTAGAAATGCTCCAATTGAGCTAATTAGCTTATTGTGAGAATATTGCAATTGTCTGACAAAAGCGGAAAATGTAAATTTCCAATTTCAACCAAACATGCTAGAAATGCTCCAATTGAGCTAATTAGCTTATTGTGAGAATATTACAAACGTCTGACAAAACTGAAAAATGTAAATTGCCAATTTTAACCAAACATGCTAGAAATGCTCCAATTGAGCTAATTAGCTTATTGTGAGAATATTGCAATTGTCTGACAAAAGCGGAAAATGTAAATTTCCAATTTCAACCAAACATGCTAGAAATGCTCCAATTGAGCTAATTTGCTTATTGTGAGAATATTACAAACGTCTGACAAAAGTAAAAATTGTAAATTTCTGATTTCAACCAAACATGCTAGAAATGCTCCAATTGAGCTAATTAGCTTATTGTGAGAATATTACAAACGTCTGACAAAACTGAAAAATGTAAATTTCCAATTTCAACCAAACATGCTAGAAATGCTCCAATTGAGCTAATTAGCTTATTGTGAGAATATTACAAACGTCTGACAAAACTGAAAAATGTAAATTTCCAATTTCAACCAAACATGCTAGAAATGCTCCAATTGAGCTAATTAGCTTATTGTGAGAATATTACAAACGTCTGACAAAACTGAAAAAAGGAAATTTCTAATTTCAACCAAACATGCTAGAAATGCTCCAATTAAGCTAATTAGCTTATTGTGAGAATATTACAAACAACTGACAAAAGTGAAAAATTTAAAATTCCACTTTCAATCAAACATGCTAGAAATGCTCCAATTGCGCAAATAAGCCTACTGTAAGAATTTTACAAACGTCTGACAAAACTGAAAATTTAAATTTTCAATTTCAACCAAACATGCTAGAAATGCTCCAATTGAGCTAATTAGCTTATTGTGAGAATATTACAAACGTCTGACAAAACTGAAAAATGTAATTTTCCAATTTCAACCAAACATGCTAGAAATGCTCCAATTGAGCTAATTAGCTTATTGTGAGAATATTGCAATTGTCTGACAAAAGTGAAAAATGTAAATTTCCAATTTCAACCAAACATGCTAGAAATGCTCCAATTGAGCTAATTAGCTTATTGTGAGAATATTGCAATTGTCTGACAAAATTGAAAAATGTAAATTTCCAATTTCAACCAAACATGCTAGAAATGCTCCAATTGAGCTAATTAGCTTATTGTGAGAATATTTCAATTGTCTGACAAAAGTGAAAAATGTAAATTTCCAATTTCAACCAAACATGCTAGAAATGCTCCAATTGAGCTAATTAGCTTATTGTGAGAATATATCAAACGGCTGACAAGACTGAAAAATGTTAATTACAAACGTCTGACAAAACTGAAAATTTAAATTTTCAATTTCAACCAAACATGCTAGAAATGCTCCAATTGAGCTAATTAGCTTATTGTGGGAATGTTGCAATTGTATGACAAAAGCGAAAAATGTAAATTTCCAATTTCAACCGAACATGCTAGAAATGCTCCAATTGAGCTAATTAGCTTATTGTGAGAATATTACAAACGTCTGACAAAACTGAAAAATGTAAATTGCCAATTTTAACCAAACATGCTAGAAATGCTCCAATTGAGCTAATTAGCTTATTGTGAGAATATTGCAATTGTCTGACAAAAGCGGAAAATGTAAATTTCCAATTTTAACCAAACATGCTAGAAATGCTCCAATTGAGCTAATTAGCTTATTGTGAGAATATTACAAACGTCTGACAAAACTGAAAAATGTAAATTGCCAATTTTAACCAAACATGCTAGAAATGCTCCAATTGAGCTAATTAGCTTATTGTGAGAATATTGCAATTGTCTGACAAAAGCGGAAAATGTAAATTTCCAATTTCAACCAAACATGCTAGAAATGCTCCAATTGAGCTAATTTGCTTATTGTGAGAATATTACAAACGTCTGACAAAAGTAAAAATTGTAAATTTCTGATTTCAACCAAACATGCTAGAAATGCTCCAATTGAGCTAATTAGCTTATTGTGAGAATATTACAAACGTCTGACAAAACTGAAAAATGTAAATTTCCAATTTCAACCAAACATGCTAGAAATGCTCCAATTGAGCTAATTAGCTTATTGTGAGAATATTACAAACGTCTGACAAAACTGAAAAATGTAAATTTCCAATTTCAACCAAACATGCTAGAAATGCTCCAATTGAGCTAATTAGCTTATTGTGAGAATATTACAAACGTCTGACAAAACTGAAAAAAGGAAATTTCTAATTTCAACCAAACATGCTAGAAATGCTCCAATTGAGCTAATTAGCTTATTGTGAGAATATTACAAACAACTGACAAAAGTGAAAAATTTAAAATTCCAATTTCAATCAAACATGCTAGAAATGCTCCAATTGCGCAAATAAGCCTACTGTAAGAATTTTACAAACGTCTGACAAAACTGAAAATTTAAATTTTCAATTTCAACCAAACATGCTAGAAATGCTCCAATTGAGCTAATTAGCTTATTGTGAGAATATTGCAATTGTTTGACAAAAGTGAAAAATGTAAATTTCCAATTTCAACCAAACATGCTTGAAATGCTCCAATTGAGCTAATTAGCTTATTGTGAGAATATTGCAATTGTTTGACAAAAGTGAAAAATGTAAATTTCCAATTTCAACCAAACATGCTAGAAATGTTCCAATTGAGCTAATTAGCTTATTGTGAGAATATTGCAATTGTCTGACAAAAGTGAAAAATGTAAATTTCCAATTTCAACCAAACATGCTAGAAATGCTCCAATTGAGCTAATTAGCTTATTGTGAGAATATTACAAACGTCTGACAAAAGTGAAAAATTTAAAATTCCAATTTTAATCAAACATGCTAGAAATGCTCCAATTGCGCAAATAAGCCTACTGTAAGAATTTTACAAACGTCTGACAAAACTGAAAAATTTAAATTTCCAATTTCAACCAAACATGCTAGAAATGCTCCAATTGAGCTAATTAGCTTATTGTGAGAATATTACAAACGTCTGACAAAACTGAAAAAAGGAAATTTCCAATTTCAACCAAACATGCTAGAAATGCTCCAATTGAGCTAATTAGCTTATTGTGAGAATATTACAAATGTCTGACAAAACTGAAAAATGTAAATTTCCAATTTCAACCAAACATGCTAGAAATGCTCCAATTGAGCTAATTAGCTTATTGTGAGAATATTACAAACGTCTGACAAAACTGAAAAAAGGAAATTTCCAATTTCAACCAAACATGCTAGAAATGCTCCAATTGAGCTAATTAGCTTATTGTGAGAATATTACAAACAACTGACAAAAGTGAAAAATTTAAAATTCCAATTTCAATCAAACATGCTAGAAATGCTCCAATTGAGCTAATTAGCTTATTGTGAGAATATTACAAACAACTGACAAAAGTGAAAAATTTAAAATTCCAATTTCAATCAAACATGCTAGAAATGCTCCTATTGAGCTAATTAGCTTATTGTGAGAATATTACAAATGTCTGACAAAACTGAAAAATGTAAATTTCCAATTTCAACCAAACATGCTAGAAATGCTCCAATTGAGCTAATTAGCTTATTGTGAGAATATTACAAACGTCTGACAAAACTGAAAAAAGGAAATTTCCAATTTCAACCAAACATGCTAGAAATGCTCCAATTGAGCTAATTAGCTTATTGTGAGAATATTACAAACAACTGACAAAAGTGAAAAATTTAAAATTCCAATTTCAATCAAACATGCTAGAAATGCTCCAATTGAGCTAATTAGCTTATTGTGAGAATATTACAAACAACTGACAAAAGTGAAAAATTTAAAATTCCAATTTCAATCAAACATGCTAGAAATGCTCCTATTGAGCTAATTAGCTTATTGTGAGAATATTACAAACGTCTGACAAAACTGAAAAATGTAAATTTCCAATTTCAACCAAACATGCTAGAAATGCTCCAATTGAGCTAATTAGCTTATTGTGAGAATATTACAAACGTCTGACAAAACTGAAAAAAGGAAATTTCCAATTTCAACCAAACATGCTAGAAATGCTCCAATTGAGCTAATTAGCTTATTGTGAGAATATTACAAACGTCTGACAAAACTGAAAAAAGGAAATTTCCAATTTCAACCAAACATGCTAGAAATGCTCCAATTGAGCTAATTAGCTTATTGTGAGAATATTACAAACAACTGACAAAAGTGAAAAATTTAAAATTCCAATTTCAATCAAACATGCTAGAAATGCTCCGATTGAGCTAATTAGCTTATTGTGAGAATATTGCAATTGTCTGACAAAAGTGAAAAATGTAAATTTCCAATTTCAACCAAACATGCTAGAAATGCTCCAATTGAGCTAATTAGCTTATTGTGAGAATATTGCAATTGTCTGACAAAAGTGAAAAATGTAAATTTCCAATTTCAACCAAACATGCTAGAAATGCTCCAATTGAGCTAATTAGCTTATTGTGAGAATATATCAAACGGCTGACAAGACTGAAAAATGTTAATTACAAACGTCTGACAAAACTGAAAATTTAAATTTCCAATTTCAACCAAACATGCTAGAAATGCTCCAATTGAGCTAATTAGCTTATTGTGAGAATATTACAAACGTCTGACAAAACTGAAAAATGTAATTTTCCAATTTCAACCAAACATGCTAGAAATGCTCCAATTAAGCTAATTAGCTTATTGAGAGAATATTGCAATTGTCTGACAAAAGTGAAAAATGTAAATTTCCAAATTCAACAAAACATGCTAGAAATGCTCCTATTGAGCTAATTAGCTTATTGTGAGAATATTACAAATGTCTGACAAAACTGAAAAATGTAAATTTCCAATTTCAACCAAACATGCTAGAAATGCTCCAATTGAGCTAATTAGCTTATTGTGAGAATATTACAAACGTCTGACAAAAGTGAAAAATGTGAATTTCCAATTTCAACCAAACATGCTAGAAATGCTCCGATTGAGCTAATTAGCTTATTGTGAGAATATTGCAATTGTCTGACAAAAGTGAAATATGTAAATTTCCAATTTCAACCAAACATGCTAGAAATGCTCCAATTGAGCTAATTAGCTTATTGTGAGAATATTACAAACGTCTGACAAAACTGAAAAATGTAATTTTCCAATTTCAACCAAACATGCTAGAAATGCTCCAATTGAGCTAATTAGCTTATTGTGAGAATATTGCAATTGTCTGACAAAAGTGAAAAATGTAAATTTCCAATTTCAACCAAACATGCTAGAAATGCTCCAATTGAGCTAATTAGCTTATTGTGAGAATATTGCAATTGTCTGACAAAAGTGAAAAATGTAAATTTCCAATTTCAACCAAACATGCTAGAAATGCTCCAATTGAGCTAATTAGCTTATTGTGAGAATATTGCAATTGTCTGACAAAAGTGAAAAATGTAAATTTCCAATTTCAACCAAACATGCTAGAAATGCTCCAATTGAGCTAATTAGCTTATTGTGAGAATATATCAAACGGCTGACAAGACTGAAAAATGTTAATTACAAACGTCTGACAAAACTGAAAATTTAAATTTTCAATTTCAACCAAACATGCTAGAAATGCTCCGATTGAGCTAATTAGCTTATTGTGAGAATGTTGCAATTGTATGGCAAAAGCGAAAAATGTAAATTTCCAATTTCAACCAAACATGCTAGAAATGCTCCAATTGAGCTAATTAGCTTATTGTGAGAATATTGCAATTGTCTGACAAAAGTGAAAAATGTAAATTTCCAATTTCAACCAAACATGCTAGAAATGCTCCAATTGAGCTAATTAGCTCATTGTGAGAATATATCAAACGGCTGACAAGACTGAAAAATGTTAATTACAAACGTCTGACAAAACTGAAAATTTAAATTTTCAATTTCAAATAAACATGCTAGAAATGCTCCAATTGAGCTAATTAGCTTATTGTGAGAATGTTGCAATTGTATGACAAAAGCGAAAAATGTAAATTTCCAATTTCAACCAAACATGCTAGAAATGCTCCAATTGAGCTAATTAGCTTATTGTGAGAATATTACAAACGTCTGACAAAAGTGAAAAATGTAAATTTCCAATTTCAACCAAACATGCTAGAAATGCTCCAATTGAGCTAATTAGCTTATTGTGAGAATATTACAAACGTCTGACAAAACTGAAAAATGTAAATTGCCAATTTTAACCAAACATGCTAGAAATGCTCCAATTGAGCTAATTAGCTTATTGTGAGAATATTACAAACGTCTGACAAAAGTAAAAATTGTAAATTTCTGATTTCAACCAAACATGCTAGAAATGCTCCAATTGAGCTAATTAGCTTATTGTGAGAATATTACAAACGTCTGACAAAACTGAAAAATGTAAAATTCCAATTTCAACCAAACATGCTAGAAATGCTCCAATTGAGCTAATTAGCTTATTGTGAGAATATTACAAACGTCTGACAAAACTGAAAAATGTAAATTTCCAATTTCAACCAAACATGCTAGAAATGCTCCAATTGAGCTAATTAGCTTATTGTGAGAATATTACAAACGTCTGACAAAACTGAAAAAAGGAAATTTCCAATTTCAACCAAACATGCTAGAAATGCTCCAATTGAGCTAATTAGCTTATTGTGAGAATATTACAAACAACTGACAAAAGTGAAAAATTTAAAATTCCAATTTCAATCAAACATGCTAGAAATGCTCCAATTGCGCAAATAAGCCTACTGTAAGAATTTTACAAACGTCTGACAAAACTGAAAATTTAAATTTTCAATTTCAACCAAACATGCTAGAAATGCTCCAATTGAGCTAATTAGCTTATTGTGAGAATATTGCAATTGTTTGACGAAAGTGAAAAATGTAAATTTCCAATTTCAACCAAACATGCTAGAAATGCTCCAATTGAGCTAATTAGCTTATTGTGAGAATATTGCAATTGTTTGACAAAAGTGAAAAATGTAAATTTCCAATTTCAACCAAACATGCTAGAAATGTTCCAATTGAGCTAATTAGCTTATTGTGAGAATATTGCAATTGTCTGACAAAAGTGAAAAATGTAAATTTCCAATTTCAACCAAACATGCTAGAAATGCTCCAATTGAGCTAATTAGCTTATTGTGAGAATATTACAAACGTCTGACAAAAGTGAAAAATTTAAAATTCCAATTTTAATCAAACATGCTAGAAATGCTCCAATTGCGCAAATAAGCCTACTGTAAGAATTTTACAAACGTCTGACAAAACTGAAAATTTAAATTTTGAATTTTAACCAAACATGCTAGAAATGCTCCAATTGAGCTAATTAGCTTATTGTGAGAATATTGCAATTGTTTGACAAAAGTGAAAAATGTAAATTTCCAATTTCAACCAAACATGCTAGAAATGTTCCAATTGAGCTAATTAGCTTATTGAGAGAATATTACAAACGTCTGACAAAAGTGAAAAATGTATCTTTCCAATTTCAACCAAACATGCTAGAAATGCTCCAATTGAGCTAATTAGCTTATTGTGAGAATATTGCAATTGTCTGACAAAAGTGAAAAATGTAAATTTCCAATTTCAACCAAACATGCTAGAAATGCTCCAATTGAGCTAATTAGCTTATTGTGAGAATATTACAAACGTCTGACAAAACTGAAAAATGTAAATTTCCAATTTCAACCAAACATGCTAGAAATGCTCCATTTGAACTAATTAGCTTTTTGTGAGAATATTACAAACGTCTGACAAAACTGAAAAATGTAAATTTCCAATTTCAACCAAACATGCTAGAAATGCTCCAATTGAGCTAATTAGCTTATTGTGAGAATATTACAAACGTCTGACAAAACTGAAAAATGTAAATTTCCAATTTCAACCAAACATGCTAGAAATGCTCCAATTGAGCTAATTAGCTTATTGTGAGAATATTGCAATTGTCTGACAAAAGCGAAAAATGTAAATTTCCAATTTCAACCAAACATGCTAGAAATGCTCCATTTGAGCTAATTAGCTTATTGCGAGAATATTACAAACGTCTGACAAAAGTGAAAAATGTAAATTTCCAATTTCAACCAAACATGCTAGAAATGCTCAAATTGCGCATATAAGCCTACTGTAAGAATTTTACAAACGTCTGACAAAACTGAAAAATTTAAATTTCCAATTTCAACAAAACATGCTAGAAATGCTCAAATTGAGCTAATTAGCTTATTGAGAGAATATTGCAATTGTCTGACAAAAGTGAAAAATGTAAATTTCCAATTTCAACCAAACATGCTAGAAATGTTCCAATTGAGCTAATTAGCTTATTGTGAGAATATTACAAACGTCTGACAAAAGTGAAAAATGCAAATTTCCAATTTCAACCAAACATGCTAGAAATGCTCCGATTGAGCTAATTAGCTTATTGTGAGAATATTGCAATTGTCCGACAAAAGTGAAATATGTAAATTTCCAATTTCAACCAAACATGCTAGAAATGCTCCAATTGAGCTAATTAGCTTATTGTGAGAATATTACAAACGTCTGACAAAACTGAAAAATGTAATTTTCCAATTTCAACCAAACATGCTAGAAATGCTCCAATTGAGCTAATTAGCTTATTGTGAGAATATTGCAATTGTCTGACAAAAGTGAAAAATGTAAATTTCCAATTTCAACCAAACATGCTAGAAATGCTCCAATTGAGCTAATTAGCTTATTGTGAGAATATTGCAATTGTCTGACAAAAGTGAAAAATGTAAATTTCCAATTTCAACCAAACATGCTAGAAATGCTCCAATTGAGCTAATTAGCTTATTGTGAGAATATTGCAATTGTCTGACAAAAGTGAAAAATGTAAATTTTCAATTTCAACCAAACATGCTAGAAATGCTCCAATTGAGCTAATTAGCTTATTGTGAGAATATATCAAACGGCTGACAAGACTGAAAAATGTTAATTACAAACGTCTGACAAAACTGAAAATTTAAATTTTCAATTTCAACCAAACATGCTAGAAATGCTCCAATTGAGCTAAATAGCTTATTGTGAGAATGTTGCAATTGTATGACAAAAGCGAAAAATGTAAATTTCCAATTTCAACCAAACATGCTAGAAATGCTCCAATTGAGCTAATTAGCTTATTGTGAGAATATTACAAACGTCTGACAAAAGTGAAAAATGTAAATTTCCAATTTCAACCAAACATGCTAGAAATGCTCCAATTGAGCTAATTAGCTTATTGTGAGAATATTACAAACGTCTGACAAAACTGAAAAATGTAAATTTCCAATTTTAACCAAACATGCTAGAAATGCTCCAATTGAGCTAATTAGCTTATTGTGAGAATATTGCAATTGTCTGACAAAAGCGGAAAATGTAAATTTCCAATTTCAACCAAACATGCTAGAAATGCTCCAATTGAGCTAATTTGCTTATTGTGAGAATATTACAAACGTCTGACAAAAGTAAAAATTGTAAATTTCTGATTTCAACCAAACATGCTAGAAATGCTCCAATTGAGCTAATTAGCTTATTGTGAGAATATTACAAACGTCTGACAAAACTGAAAAATGTAAATTTCCAATTTCAACCAAACATGCTAGAAATGCTCCAATTGAGCTAATTAGCTTATTGTGAGAATATTACAAACGTCTGACAAAACTGAAAAATGTAAATTTCCAATTTCAACCAAACATGCTAGAAATGCTCCAATTGAGCTAATTAGCTTATTGTGAGAATATTACAAACGTCTGACAAAACTGAAAAAAGGAAATTTCCAATTTCAACCAAACATGCTAGAAATGCTCCAATTGAGCTAATTAGCTTATTGTGAGAATATTACAAACAACTGACAAAAGTGAAAAATTTAAAATTCCAATTTCAATCAAACATGCTAGAAATGCTCCGATTGAGCTAATTAGCTTATTGTGAGAATATTGCAATTGTCTGACAAAAGTGAAAAATGTAAATTTCCAATTTCAACCAAACATGCTAGAAATGCTCCAATTGAGCTAATTAGCTTATTGTGAGAATATTGCAATTGTCTGACAAAAGTGAAAAATGTAAATTTCCAATTTCAACCAAACATGCTAGAAATGCTCCAATTGAGCTAATTAGCTTATTGTGAGAATATATCAAACGGCTGACAAGACTGAAAAATGTTAATTACAAACGTCTGACAAAACTGAAAATTTAAATTTCCAATTTCAACCAAACATGCTAGAAATGCTCCAATTGAGCTAATTAGCTTATTGTGAGAATGTTGCAATTGTATGACAAAAGCGAAAAATGTAAATTTCCAATTTCAACCAAACATGCTAGAAATGCTCCAATTGAGCTAATTAGCTTATTGTGAGAATAATACAAACGTCTGACAAAAGTGAAAAATGTAAATTTCCAATTTCAACCAAACATGCTAGAAATGCTCCAATTGAGCTAATTAGCTTATTGTGAGAATATTACAAACGTCTGACAAAACTGAAAAATGTAAATTTCCAATTTTAACCAAACATGCTAGAAATGCTCCAATTGAGCTAATTAGCTTATTGTGAGAATATTGCAATTGTCTGACAAAAGCGGAAAATGTAAATTTCCAATTTCAACCAAACATGCTAGAAATGCTCCAATTGAGCTAATTTGCTTATTGTGAGAATATTACAAACGTCTGACAAAAGTAAAAATTGTAAATTTCTGATTTCAACCAAACATGCTAGAAATGCTCCAATTGAGCTAATTAGCTTATTGTGAGAATATTACAAACGTCTGACAAAACTGAAAAATGTAAATTTCCAATTTCAACCAAACATGCTAGAAATGCTCCAATTGAGCTAATTAGCTTATTGTGAGAATATTACAAACGTCTGACAAAACTGAAAAATGTAAATTTCCAATTTCAACCAAACATGCTAGAAATGCTCCAATTGAGCTAATTAGCTTATTGTGAGAATATTACAAACATCTGACAAAACTGAAAAAAGGAAATTTCCAATTTCAACCAAACATGCTAGAAATGCTCCAATTGAGCTAATTAGCTTATTGTGAGAATATTACAAACAACTGACAAAAGTGAAAAATTTAAAATTCCAATTTCAATCAAACATGCTAGAAATGCTCCAATTGCGCAAATAAGCCTACTGTAAGAATTTTACAAACGTCTGACAAAACTGAAAATTTAAATTTTCAATTTCAACGAAACATGCTACAAATGCTCCGATTGAGCTAATTAGCTTATTGTGAGAATATTGCAATTGTCTGACAAAAGTGAAATATGTAAATTTCCAATTTCAACCAAACATGCTAGAAATGCTCCAATTGAGCTAATTAGCTTATTGTGAGAATATTACAAACGTCTGACAAAACTGAAAAATGTAATTTTCCAATTTCAACCAAACATGCTAGAAATGCTCCAATTGAGCTAATTAGCTTATTGTGAGAATATTGCAATTGTCTGACAAAAGTGAAAAATGTAAATTTCCAATTTCAACCAAACATGCTAGAAATGCTCCAATTGAGCTAATTAGCTTATTGTGAGAATATTGCAATTGTCTGACAAAATTGAAAAATGTAAATTTCCAATTTCAACCAAACATGCTAGAAATGCTCCAATTGAGCTAATTAGCTTATTGTGAGAATATTACAATTGTCTGACAAAAGTGAAAAATGTAAATTTCCAATTTCAACCAAACATGCTAGAAATGCTCCAATTGAGCTAATTAGCTTATTGTGAGAATATATCAAACGGCTGACAAGACTGAAAAATGTTAATTACAAACATCTGACAAAACTGAAAATTTTAATTTTCAATTTCAACCAAACATGCTAGAAATGCTCCAATTGAGCTAATTAGCTTATTGTGAGAATGTTGCAATTGTATGACAAAAGCGAAAAATGTAAATTTCCAATTTCAACCAAACATGCTAGAAATGCTCCAATTGAGCTAATTAGCTTATTGTGAGAATATTACAAACGTCTGACAAAAGTGAAAAATGTAAATTTCCAATTTCAACCAAACATGCTAGAAATGCTCCAATTGAGCTAATTAGCTTATTGTGAGAATATTACAAACGTCTGACAAAACTGAAAAATGTAAATTTCCAATTTTAACCAAACATGCTAGAAATGCTCCAATTGAGCTAATTAGCTTATTGTGAGAATATTGCAATTGTCTGACAAAAGCGGAAAATGTAAATTTCCAATTTCAACCAAACATGCTAGAAATGCTCCAATTGAGCTAATTTGCTTATTGTGAGAATATTACAAACGTCTGACAAAAGTAAAAATTGTAAATTTCTGATTTCAACCAAACATGCTAGAAATGCTCCAATTGAGCTAATTAGCTTATTGTGAGAATATTACAAACGTCTGACAAAACTGAAAAATGTAAATTTCCAATTTCAACCAAACATGCTAGAAATGCTCCAATTGAGCTAATTAGCTTATTGTGAGAATATTACAAACGTCTGACAAAACTGAAAAATGTAAATTTCCAATTTCAACCAAACATGCTAGAAATGCTCCAATTGAGCTAATTAGCTTATTGTGAGAATATTACAAACGTCTGACAAAACTGAAAAAAGGAAATTTCCAATTTCAACCAAACATGCTAGAAATGCTCCAATTGAGCTAATTAGCTTATTGTGAGAATATTACAAACGTCTGACAAAAGTGAAAAAGGTAAATTTCCAATTTCAACCAAACATGCTAGAAATGCTCCAATTGAGCTAATTAGCTTATTGTGAGAATATTACAAACGTCTGACAAAACTGAAAAATGTAAATTGCCAATTTTAACCAAACATGCTAGAAATGCTCCAATTGAGCTAATTAGCTTATTGTGAGAATATTGCAATTGTCTGACAAAAGCGGAAAATGTAAATTTCCAATTTCAACCAAACATGCTAGAAATGCTCCAATTGAGCTAATTAGCTTATTGTGAGAATATTACAAACGTCTGACAAAAGTAAAAATTGTAAATTTCTGATTTCAACCAAACATGCTAGAAATGCTCCAATTGAGCTAATTAGCTTATTGTGAGAATATTACAAACAACTGACAAAAGTGAAAAATTTAAAATTCCAATTTCAATCAAACATGCTAGAAATGCTCCAATTGCGCAAATAAGCCTACTGTAAGAATTTTACAAACGTCTGACAAAACTGAAAATTTAAATTTTCAATTTCAACCAAACATGCTAGAAATGCTCCAATTGAGCTAATTAGCTTATTGTGAGAATATTGCAATTGTCTGACAAAACTGAAAAAAGGAAATTTCCAATTTCAACCAAACATGCTAGAAATGCTCCAATTGAGCTAATTAGCTTATTGTGAGAATATTACAAACGTCTGACAAAAGTAAAAATTGTAAATTTCTGATTTCAACCAAACATGCTAGAAATGCTCCAATTGAGCTAATTAGCTTATTGTGAGAATATTACAAACAACTGACAAAAGTGAAAAATTTAAAATTCCAATTTCAATCAAACATGCTAGAAATGCTCCAATTGCGCAAATAAGCCTACTGTAAGAATTTTACAAACGTCTGACAAAACTGAAAATTTAAATTTTCAATTTCAACCAAACATGCTAGAAATGCTCCAATTGAGCTAATTAGCTTATTGTGAGAATATTGCAATTGTTTGACAAAAGTGAAAAATGTAAATTTCCAATTTCAACCAAACATGCTAGAAATGCTCCAATTGAGCTAATTAGCTCATTGTGAGAATATTGCAATTGTTTGACAAAAGTGAAAAATGTAAATTTCCAATTTCAACCAAACATGCTAGAAATGTTCCAATTGAGCTAATTAGCTTATTGTGAGAATATTGCAATTGTCTGACAAAAGTGAAAAATGTAAATTTCCAATTTCAACCAAACATGCTAGAAATGCTCCAATTGAGCTAATTAGCTTATTGTGAGAATATTACAAACGTCTGACAAAAGTGAAAAATTTAAAATTCCAATTTTAATCAAACATGCTAGAAATGCTCCAATTGCGCAAATAAGCCTACTGTAAGAATTTTACAAACGTCTGACAAAACTGAAAATTTAAATTTTGAATTTTAACCAAACATGCTAGAAATGCTCCAATTGAGCTAATTAGCTTATTGTGAGAATATTGCAATTGTTTGACAAAAGTGAAAAATGTAAATTTCCAATTTCAACCAAACATGCTAGAGATGCTCCAATTGAGCTAATTAGCTTATTGTGAGAATATTACAAACGTCTGACAAAACTGAAAAATGTAAATTTCCAATTTCAACCAAACATGCTAGAAATGCTCCATTTGAGCTAATTAGCTTTTTGTGAGAATATTACAAACGTCTGACAAAACTGAAAAATGTAAATTTCCAATTTCAACCAAACATGCTAGAAATGCTCCAATTGAGCTAATTAGCTTATTGTGAGAATATTACAAACGTCTGACAAAACTGAAAAATGTAAATTTCCAATTTCAACCAAACATGCTAGAAATGCTCCAATTGAGCTAATTAGCTTATTGTGAGAATATTACAAACGTCTGACAAAACTGAAAAATGTAAATTTCCAATTTCAACCAAACATGCTAGAAATGCTCCAATTGAGCTAATTAGCTTATTGTGAGAATATTGCAATTGTCTGACAAAAGCGAAAAATGTAAATTTCCAATTTCAACCAAACATGCTAGAAATGCTCCAATTGAGCTAATTAGCTTATTGTGAGAATATTACAAACGTCTGACAAAAGTGAAAAATGTAAATTTCCAATTTCAACCAAACATGCTAGAAATGCTCAAATTGCGCATATAAGCCTACTGTAAGAATTTTACAAACGTCTGACAAAACTGAAAAATTTAAATTTCCAATTTCAACCAAACATGCTAGAAATGCTCCAATTGAGCTAATTAGCTTATTGAGAGAATATTGCAATTGTCTGACAAAAGTGAAAAATGTAAATTTCCAAATTCAACAAAACATGCTAGAAATGCTCCTATTGAGCTAATTAGCTTATTGTGAGAATATTACAAATGTCTGACAAAACTGAAAAATGTAAATTTCCAATTTCAACCAAACATGCTAGAAATGCTCCAATTGAGCTAATTAGCTTATTGTGAGAATATTACAAACGTCTGACAAAAGTGAAAAATGTGAATTTCCAATTTCAACCAAACATGCTAGAAATGCTCCGATTGAGCTAATTAGCTTATTGTGAGAATATTGCAATTGTCTGACAAAAGTGAAATATGTAAATTTCCAATTTCAACCAAACATGCTAGAAATGCTCCAATTGAGCTAATTAGCTTATTGTGAGAATATTACAAACGTCTGACAAAACTGAAAAATGTAATTTTCCAATTTCAACCAAACATGCTAGAAATGCTCCAATTGAGCTAATTAGCTTATTGTGAGAATATTGCAATTGTCTGACAAAAGTGAAAAATGTAAATTTCCAATTTCAACCAAACATGCTAGAAATGCTCCAATTGAGCTAATTAGCTTATTGTGAGAATATTGCAATTGTCTGACAAAAGTGAAAAATGTAAATTTCCAATTTCAACCAAACATGCTAGAAATGCTCCAATTGAGCTAATTAGCTTATTGTGAGAATATTGCAATTGTCTGACAAAAGTGAAAAATGTAAATTTCCAATTTCAACCAAACATGCTAGAAATGCTCCAATTGAGCTAATTAGCTTATTGTGAGAATATATCAAACGGCTGACAAGACTGAAAAATGTTAATTACAAACGTCTGACAAAACTGAAAATTTAAATTTTCAATTTCAACCAAACATGCTAAAAATGCTCCGATTGAGCTAATTAGCTTATTGTGAGAATGTTGCAATTGTATGGCAAAAGCGAAAAATGTAAATTTCCAATTTCAACCAAACATGCTAGAAATGCTCCAATTGAGCTAATTAGCTTATTGTGAGAATATTGCAATTGTCTGACAAAAGTGAAAAATGTAAATTTCCAATTTCAACCAAACATGCTAGAAATGCTCCAATTGAGCTAATTAGCTCATTGTGAGAATATATCAAACGGCTGACAAGACTGAAAAATGTTAATTACAAACGTCTGACAAAACTGAAAATTTAAATTTTCAATTTCAACCAAACATGCTAGAAATGCTCCAATATAGCTAATTAGCTTATTGTGAGAATGTTGCAATTGTATGACAAAAGCGAAAAATGTGAATTTCCAATTTCAACCAAACATGCTAGAAATGCTCCAATTGAGCTAATTAGCTTATTGTGAGAATATTACAAACGTCTGACAAAAGTGAAAAATGTAAATTTCCAATTTCAACCAAACATGCTAGAAATGCTCCAATTGAGCTAATTAGCTTATTGTGAGAATATTACAAACGTCTGACAAAACTGAAAAATGTAAATTGCCAATTTTAACCAAACATGCTAGAAATGCTCCAATTGAGCTAATTAGCTTATTGTGAGAATATTACAAACGTCTGACAAAAGTAAAAATTGTAAATTTCTGATTTCAACCAAACATGCTAGAAATGCTCCAATTGAGCTAATTAGCTTATTGTGAGAATATTACAAACGTCTGACAAAACTGAAAAATGTAAAATTCCAATTTCAACCAAACATGCTAGAAATGCTCCAATTGAGCTAATTAGCTTATTGTGAGAATATTACAAACGTCTGACAAAACTGAAAAATGTAAATTTCCAATTTCAACCAAACATGCTAGAAATGCTCCAATTGAGCTAATTAGCTTATTGTGAGAATATTACAAACGTCTGACAAAACTGAAAAAAGGAAATTTCCAATTTCAACCAAACATGCTAGAAATGCTCCAATTGAGCTAATTAGCTTATTGTGAGAATATTACAAACAACTGACAAAAGTGAAAAATTTAAAATTCCAATTTCAATCAAACATGCTAGAAATGCTCCAATTGCGCAAATAATCCTACTGTAAGAATTTTACAAACGTCTGACAAAACTGAAAAATGTAAAATTCCAATTTCAACCAAACATGCTAGAAATGCTCCAATTGAGCTAATTAGCTTATTGTGAGAATATTACAAACGTCTGACAAAACTGAAAAATGTAAATTTCCAATTTCAACCAAACATGCTAGAAATGCTCCAATTGAGCTAATTAGCTTATTGTGAGAATATTACAAACGTCTGACAAAACTGAAAAATGTAAATTTCCAATTTCAACCAAACATGCTAGAAATGCTCCAATTGAGCTAATTAGCTTATTGTGAGAATATTACAAACGTCTGACAAAACTGAAAAATGTAAATTTCCAATTTCAACCAAACATGCTAGAAATGCTCCAATTGAGCTAATTAGCTTATTGTGAGAATATTACAAACGTCTGACAAAACTGAAAAAAGGAAATTTCCAATTTCAACCAAACATGCTAGAAATGCTCCAATTGAGCTAATTAGCTTATTGTGAGAATATTACAAACGTCTGACAAAAGTGAAAAAGGTAAATTTCCAATTTCAACCAAACATGCTAGAAATGCTCCAATTGAGCTAATTAGCTTATTGTGAGAATATTACAAACGTCTGACAAAACTGAAAAATGTAAATTGCCAATTTTAACCAAACATGCTAGAAATGCTCCAATTGAGCTAATTAGCTTATTGTGAGAATATTACAAACGTCTGACAAAAGTAAAAATTGTAAATTTCTGATTTCAACCAAACATGCTAGAAATGCTCCAATTGAGCTAATTAGCTTATTGTGAGAATATTACAAAGAACTGACAAAAGTGAAAAATTTAAAATTCCAATTTCAATCAAACATGCTAGAAATGCTCCAATTGCGCAAATAAGCCTACTGTAAGAATTTTACAAACGTCTGACAAAACTGAAAATTTAAATTTTCAATTTCAACCAAACATGCTAGAAATGCTCCAATTGAGCTAATTAGCTTATTGTGAGAATATTGCAATTGTCTGACAAAACTGAAAAAAGGAAATTTCCAATTTCAACCAAACATGCTAGAAATGCTCCAATTGAGCTAATTAGCTTATTGTGAGAATATTACAAACGTCTGACAAAAGTAAAAATTGTAAATTTCTGATTTCAACCAAACATGCTAGAAATGCTCCAATTGAGCTAATTAGCTTATTGTGAGAATATTACAAACAACTGACAAAAGTGAAAAATTTAAAATTCCAATTTCAATCAAACATGCTAGAAATGCTCCAATTGCGCAAATAAGCCTACTGTAAGAATTTTACAAACGTCTGACAAAACTGAAAATTTAAATTTTCAATTTCAACCAAACATGCTAGAAATGCTCCAATTGAGCTAATTAGCTTATTGTGAGAATATTGCAATTGTTTGACAAAAGTGAAAAATGTAAATTTCCAATTTCAACCAAACATGCTAGAAATGCTCCAATTGAGCTAATTAGCTCATTGTGAGAATATTGCAATTGTTTGACAAAAGTGAAAAATGTAAATTTCCAATTTCAACCAAACATGCTAGAAATGTTCCAATTGAGCTAATTAGCTTATTGTGAGAATATTGCAATTGTCTGACAAAAGTGAAAAATGTAAATTTCCAATTTCAACCAAACATGCTAGAAATGCTCCAATTGAGCTAATTAGCTTATTGTGAGAATATTACAAACGTCTGACAAAAGTGAAAAATTTAAAATTCCAAATTTAATCAAACATGCTAGAATTGCTCCAATTGCGCAAATAAGCCTACTGTAAGAATTTTACAAACGTCTGACAAAACTGAAAATTTAAATTTTGAATTTTAACCAAACATGCTAGAAATGCTCCAATTGAGCTAATTAGCTTATTGTGAGAATATTGCAATTGTTTGACAAAAGTGAAAAATGTAAATTTCCAATTTCAACCAAACATGCTAGAAATGCTCCAATTGAGCTAATTAGCTTATTGTGAGAATATTACAAACGTCTGACAAAACTGAAAAATGTAAATTTCCAATTTCAACCAAACATGCTAGAAATGCTCCATTTGAGCTAATTAGCTTTTTGTGAGAATATTACAAACGTCTGACAAAACTGAAAAATGTAAATTTCCAATTTCAACCAAACATGCTAGAAATGCTCCAATTGAGCTAATTAGCTTATTGTGAGAATATTACAAACGTCTGACAAAACTGAAAAATGTAAATTTCCAATTTCAACCAAACATGCTAGAAATGCTCCAATTGAGCTAATTAGCTTATTGTGAGAATATTACAAACGTCTGACAAAACTGAAAAATGTAAATTTCCAATTTCAACCAAACATGCTAGAAATGCTCCAATTGAGCTAATTAGCTTATTGTGAGAATATTGCAATTGTCTGACAAAAGCGAAAAATGTAAATTTCCAATTTCAACCAAACATGCTAGAAATGCTCCAATTGAGCTAATTAGCTTATTGTGAGAATATTACAAACGTCTGACAAAAGTGAAAAATGTAAATTTCCAATTTCAACCAAACATGCTAGAAATGCTCAAATTGCGCATATAAGCCTACTGTAAGAATTTTACAAACGTCTGACAAAACTGAAAAATTTAAATTTCCAATTTCAACCAAACATGCTAGAAATGCTCCAATTGAGCTAATTAGCTTATTGAGAGAATATTGCAATTGTCTGACAAAAGTGAAAAATGTAAATTTCCAAATTCAACAAAACATGCTAGAAATGCTCCTATTGAGCTAATTAGCTTATTGTGAGAATATTACAAATGTCTGACAAAACTGAAAAATGTAAATTTCCAATTTCAACCAAACATGCTAGAAATGCTCCAATTGAGCTAATTAGCTTATTGTGAGAATATTACAAACGTCTGACAAAAGTGAAAAATGTGAATTTCCAATTTCAACCAAACATGCTAGAAATGCTCCGATTGAGCTAATTAGCTTATTGTGAGAATATTGCAATTGTCTGACAAAAGTGAAATATGTAAATTTCCAATTTCAACCAAACATGCTAGAAATGCTCCAATTGAGCTAATTAGCTTATTGTGAGAATATTACAAACGTCTGACAAAACTGAAAAATGTAATTTTCCAATTTCAACCAAACATGCTAGAAATGCTCCAATTGAGCTAATTAGCTTATTGTGAGAATATTGCAATTGTCTGACAAAAGTGAAAAATGTAAATTTCCAATTTCAACCAAACATGCTAGAAATGCTCCAATTGAGCTAATTAGCTTATTGTGAGAATATTGCAATTGTCTGACAAAAGTGAAAAATGTAAATTTCCAATTTCAACCAAACATGCTAGAAATGCTCCAATTGAGCTAATTAGCTTATTGTGAGAATATTGCAATTGTCTGACAAAAGTGAAAAATGTAAATTTCCAATTTCAACCAAACATGCTAGAAATGCTCCAATTGAGCTAATTAGCTTATTGTGAGAATATATCAAACGGCTGACAAGACTGAAAAATGTTAATTACAAACGTCTGACAAAACTGAAAATTTAAATTTTCAATTTCAACCAAACATGCTAGAAATGCTCCGATTGAGCTAATTAGCTTATTGTGAGAATGGTGCAATTGTATGGCAAAAGCGAAAAATGTAAATTTCCAATTTCAACCAAACATGCTAGAAATGCTCCAATTGAGCTAATTAGCTTATTGTGAGAATATTGCAATTGTCTGACAAAAGTGAAAAATGTAAATTTCCAATTTCAACCAAACATGCTAGAAATGCTCCAATTGAGCTAATTAGCTCATTGTGAGAATATATCAAACGGCTGACAAGACTGAAAAATGTTAATTACAAACGTCTGACAAAACTGAAAATTTAAATTTTCAATTTCGACCAAACATGCTAGAAATGCTCCAATTGAGCTAATTAGCTTATTGTGAGAATGTTGCAATTGTATGACAAAAGCGAAAAATGTAAATTTCCAATTTCAACCAAACATGCTAGAAATGCTCCAATTGAGCTAATTAGCTTATTGTGAGAATATTACAAACGTCTGACAAAAGTGAAAAATGTAAATTTCCAATTTCAACCAAACATGCTAGAAATGCTCCAATTGAGCTAATTAGCTTATTGTGAGAATATTACAAACGTCTGACAAAAGTAAAAATTGTAAATTTCTGATTTCAACCAAACATGCTAGAAATGCTCCAATTGAGCTAATTAGCTTATTGTGAGAATATTACAAACGTCTGACAAAACTGAAAAATGTAAAATTCCAATTTCAACCAAACATGCTAGAAATGCTCCAATTGAGCTAATTAGCTTATTGTGAGAATATTACAAACGTCTGACAAAACTGAAAAATGTAAATTTCCAATTTCAACCAAACATGCTAGAAATGCTCCAATTGAGCTAATTAGCTTATTGTGAGAATATTACAAACGTCTGACAAAACTGAAAAATGTAAAATTCCAATTTCAACCAAACATGCTAGAAATGCTCCAATTGAGCTAATTAGCTTATTGTGAGAATATTACAAACGTCTGACAAAACTGAAAAATGTAAATTTCCAATTTCAACCAAACATGCTAGAAATGCTCCAATTGAGCTAATTAGCTTATTGTGAGAATATTACAAACGTCTGACAAAACTGAAAAAAGGAAATTTCCAATTTCAACCAAACATGCTAGAAATGCTCCAATTGAGCTAATTAGCTTATTGTGAGAATATTACAAACAACTGACAAAAGTGAAAAATTTAAAATTCCAATTTCAATCAAACATGCTAGAAATGCTCCAATTGCGCAAATAAGCCTACTGTAAGAATTTTACAAACGTCTGACAAAACTGAAAATTTAAATTTTCAATTTCAACCAAACATGCTAGAAATGCTCCAATTGAGCTAATTAGCTTATTGTGAGAATATTGCAATTGTTTGACAAAAGTGAAAAATGTAAATTTCCAATTTCAACCAAACATGCTAGAAATGCTCCAATTGAGCTAATTAGCTTATTGTGAGAATATTGCAATTGTTTGACAAAAGTGAAAAATGTAAATTTCCAATTTCAACCAAACATGCTAGAAATGTTCCAATTGAGCTAATTAGCTTATTGTGAGAATATTGCAATTGTCTGACAAAAGTGAAAAATGTAAATTTCCAATTTCAACCAAACATGCTAGAAATGCTCCAATTGAGCTAATTAGCTTATTGTGAGAATATTACAAACGTCTGACAAAAGTGAAAAATTTAAAATTCCAATTTTAATCAAACATGCTAGAAATGCTCCAATTGCGCAAATAAGCCTACTGTAAGAATTTTACAAACGTCTGACAAAACTGAAAATTTAAATTTTGAATTTTAACCAAACATGCTAGAAATGCTCCAATTGAGCTAATTAGCTTATTGAGAGAATATTACAAACGTCTGACAAAAGTGAAAAATGTATCTTTCCAATTTCAACCAAACATGCTAGAAATGCTCCAATTGAGCTAATTAGCTTATTGTGAGAATATTGCAATTGTCTGACAAAAGTGAAAAATGTAAATTTCCAATTTCAACCAAACATGCTAGAAATGCTCCAATTGAGCTAATTAGCTTATTGTGAGAATATTACAAACGTCTGACAAAACTGAAAAATGTAAATTTCCAATTTCAACCAAACATGCTAGAAATGCTCCATTTGAACTAATTAGCTTTTTGTGAGAATATTACAAACGTCTGACAAAACTGAATAATGTAAATTTCCAATTTCAACCAAACATGCTAGAAATGCTCCAATTGAGCTAATTAGCTTATTGTGAGAATATTACAAACGTCTGACAAAACTGAAAAATGTAAATTTCCAATTTCAACCAAACATGCTAGAAATGCTCCAATTGAGCTAATTAGCTTATTGTGAGAATATTGCAATTGTCTGACAAAAGCGAAAAATGTAAATTTCCAATTTCAACCAAACATGCTAGAAATGCTCCATTTGAGCTAATTAGCTTATTGCGAGAATATTACAAACGTCTGACAAAAGTGAAAAATGTAAATTTCCAATTTCAACCAAACATGCTAGAAATGCTCAAATTGCGCATATAAGCCTACTGTAAGAATTTTACAAACGTCTGACAAAACTGAAAAATTTAAATTTCCAATTTCAACCAAACATGCTAGAAATGCTCAAATTGAGCTAATTAGCTTATTGAGAGAATATTGCAATTGTCTGACAAAAGTGAAAAATGTAAATTTCCAATTTCAACCAAACATGCTAGAAATGTTCCAATTGAGCTAATTAGCTTATTGTGAGAATATTACAAACGTCTGACAAAAGTGAAAAATGCAAATTTCCAATTTCAACCAAACATGCTAGAAATGCTCCGATTGAGCTAATTAGCTTATTGTGAGAATATTGCAATTGTCTGACAAAAGTGAAATATGTAAATTTCCAATTTCAACCAAACATGCTAGAAATGCTCCAATTGAGCTAATTAGCTTATTGTGAGAATATTACAAACGTCTGACAAAACTGAAAAATGTAATTTTCCAATTTCAACCAAACATGCTAGAAATGCTCCAATTGAACTAATTAGCTTATTGTGAGAATATTGCAATTGTCTGACAAAAGTGAAAAATGTAAATTTCCAATTTCAACCAAACATGCTAGAAATGCTCCAATTGAGCTAATTAGCTTATTGTGAGAATATTGCAATTGTCTGACAAAAGTGAAAAATGTAAATTTCCAATTTCAACCAAACATGCTAGAAATGCTCCAATTGAGCTAATTAGCTTATTGTGAGAATATTGCAATTGTCTGACAAAAGTGAAAAATGTAAATTTTCAATTTCAACCAAACATGCTAGAAATGCTCCAATTGAGCTAATTAGCTTATTGTGAGAATATATCAAACGGCTGACAAGACTGAAAAATGTTAATTAAAAACGTCTGACAAAACTGAAAATTTAAATTTTCAATTTCAACCAAACATGCTAGAAATGCTCCAATTGAGCTAATTAGCTTATTGTGAGAATGTTGCAATTGTATGACAAAAGCGAAAAATGTAAATTTCCAATTTCAACCAAACATGCTAGAAATGCTCCAATTGAGCTAATTAGCTTATTGTGAGAATATTACAAACGTCTGACAAAAGTGAAAAATGTAAATTTCCAATTTCAACCAAACATGCTAGAAATGCTCCAATTGAGCTAATTAGCTTATTGTGAGAATATTACAAACGTCTGACAAAACTGAAAAATGTAAATTTCCAATTTTAACCAAACATGCTAGAAATGCTCCAATTGAGCTAATTAGCTTATTGTGAGAATATTGCAATTGTCTGACAAAAGCGGAAAATGTAAATTTCCAATTTCAACCAAACATGCTAGAAATGCTCCAATTGAGCTAATTTGCTTATTGTGAGAATATTACAAACGTCTGAAAAAAGTAAAAATTGTAAATTTCTGATTTCAACCAAACATGCTAGAAATGCTCCAATTGAGCTAATTAGCTTATTGTGAGAATATTACAAACGTCTGACAAAACTGAAAAATGTAAATTTCCAATTTCAACCAAACATGCTAGAAATGCTCCAATTGAGCTAATTAGCTTATTGTGAGAATATTACAAACGTCTGACAAAACTGAAAAATGTAAATTTCCAATTTCAACCAAACATGCTAGAAATGCTCCAATTGAGCTAATTAGCTTATTGTGAGAATATTACAAACGTCTGACAAAACTGAAAAAAGGAAATTTCCAATTTCAACCAAACATGCTAGAAATGCTCCAATTGAGCTAATTAGCTTATTGTGAGAATATTACAAACAACTGACAAAAGTGAAAAATTTAAAATTCCAATTTCAATCAAACATGCTAGAAATGCTCCGATTGAGCTAATTAGCTTATTGTGAGAATATTGCAATTGTCTGACAAAAGTGAAAAATGTAAATTTCCAATTTCAACCAAACATGCTAGAAATGCTCCAATTGAGCTAATTAGCTTATTGTGAGAATATATCAAACGGCTGACAAGACTGAAAAATGTTAATTACAAACGTCTGACAAAACTGAAAATTTAAATTTCCAATTTCAACCAAACATGCTAGAAATGCTCCAATTGAGCTAATTAGCTTATTGTGAGAATGTTGCAATTGTATGACAAAAGCGAAAAATGTAAATTTCCAATTTCAACCAAACATGCTAGAAATGCTCCAATTGAGCTAATTAGCTTATTGTGAGAATAATACAAACGTCTGACAAAAGTGAAAAATGTAAATTTCCAATTTCAACCAAACATGCTAGAAATGCTCCAATTGAGCTAATTAGCTTATTGTGAGAATATTACAAACGTCTGACAAAACTGAAAAATGTAAATTTCCAATTTTAACCAAACATGCTAGAAATGCTCCAATTGAGCTAATTAGCTTATTGTGAGAATATTGCAATTGTCTGTCAAAAGCGGAAAATGTAAATTTCCAATTTCAACCAAACATGCTAGAAATGCTCCAATTGAGCTAATTTGCTTATTGTGAGAATATTACAAACGTCTGACAAAAGTAAAAATTGTAAATTTCTGATTTCAACCAAACATGCTAGAAATGCTCCAATTGAGCTAATTAGCTTATTGTGAGAATATTGCAATTGTCTGACAAAAGTGAAAAATGTAAATTTCCAATTTCAACCAAACATGCTAGAAATGCTCCAATTGAGCTAATTAGCTTATTGTGAGAATATTACAAACGTCTGACAAAAGTGAAAAATTTAAAATTCCAATTTTAATCAAACATGCTAGAAATGCTCCAATTGCGCAAATAAGCCTACTGTAAGAATTTTACAAACGTCTGACAAAACTGAAAATTTAAATTTTGAATTTTAACCAAACATGCTAGAAATGCTCCAATTGAGCTAATTAGCTTATTGAGAGAATATTACAAACGTCTGACAAAAGTGAAAAATGTATCTTTCCAATTTCAACCAAACATGCTAGAAATGCTCCAATTGAGCTAATTAGCTTATTGTGAGAATATTGCAATTGTCTGACAAAAGTGAAAAATGTAAATTTCCAATTTCAACCAAACATGCTAGAAATGTTCCAATTGAGCTAATTAGCTTATTGTGAGAATATTGCAATTGTCTGACAAAAGTGAAAAATGTAAATTTCCAATTTCAACCAAACATGCTAGAAATGCTCCAATTGAGCTAATTAGCTTATTGTGAGAATATTACAAACGTCTGACAAAAGTGAAAAATTTAAAATTCCAATTTTAATCAAACATGCTAGAAATGCTCCAATTGCGCAAATAAGCCTACTGTAAGAATTTTACAAACGTCTGACAAAACTGAAAATTTAAATTTTGAATTTTAACCAAACATGCTAGAAATGCTCCAATTGAGCTAATTAGCTTATTGAGAGAATATTACAAACGTCTGACAAAAGTGAAAAATGTATCTTTCCAATTTCAACCAAACATGCTAGAAATGCTCCAATTGAGCTAATTAGCTTATTGTGAGAATATTGCAATTGTCTGACAAAAGTGAAAAATGTAAATTTCCAATTTCAACCAAACATGCTAGAAATGCTCCAATTGAGCTAATTAGCTTATTGTGAGAATATTACAAACGTCTGACAAAACTGAAAAATGTAAATTTCCAATTTCAACCAAACATGCTAGAAATGCTCCATTTGAACTAATTAGCTTTTTGTGAGAATATTACAAACGTCTGACAAAACTGAATAATGTAAATTTCCAATTTCAACCAAACATGCTAGAAATGCTCCAATTGAGCTAATTAGCTTATTGTGAGAATATTACAAACGTCTGACAAAACTGAAAAATGTAAATTTCCAATTTCAACCAAACATGCTAGAAATGCTCCAATTGAGCTAATTAGCTTATTGTGAGAATATTGCAATTGTCTGACAAAAGCGAAAAATGTAAATTTCCAATTTCAACCAAACATGCTAGAAATGCTCCATTTGAGCTAATTAGCTTATTGCGAGAATATTACAAACGTCTGACAAAAGTGAAAAATGTAAATTTCCAATTTCAACCAAACATGCTAGAAATGCTCAAATTGCGCATATAAGCCTACTGTAAGAATTTTACAAACGTCTGACAAAACTGAAAAATTTAAATTTCCAATTTCAACCAAACATGCTAGAAATGCTCAAATTGAGCTAATTAGCTTATTGAGAGAATATTGCAATTGTCTGACAAAAGTGAAAAATGTAAATTTCCAATTTCAACCAAACATGCTAGAAATGTTCCAATTGAGCTAATTAGCTTATTGTGAGAATATTACAAACGTCTGACAAAAGTGAAAAATGCAAATTTCCAATTTCAACCAAACATGCTAGAAATGCTCCGATTGAGCTAATTAGCTTATTGTGAGAATATTGCAATTGTCTGACAAAAGTGAAATATGTAAATTTCCAATTTCAACCAAACATGCTAGAAATGCTCCAATTGAGCTAATTAGCTTATTGTGAGAATATTACAAACGTCTGACAAAACTGAAAAATGTAATTTTCCAATTTCAACCAAACATGCTAGAAATGCTCCAATTGAACTAATTAGCTTATTGTGAGAATATTGCAATTGTCTGACAAAAGTGAAAAATGTAAATTTCCAATTTCAACCAAACATGCTAGAAATGCTCCAATTGAGCTAATTAGCTTATTGTGAGAATATTGCAATTGTCTGACAAAAGTGAAAAATGTAAATTTCCAATTTCAACCAAACATGCTAGAAATGCTCCAATTGAGCTAATTAGCTTATTGTGAGAATATTGCAATTGTCTGACAAAAGTGAAAAATGTAAATTTTCAATTTCAACCAAACATGCTAGAAATGCTCCAATTGAGCTAATTAGCTTATTGTGAGAATATATCAAACGGCTGACAAGACTGAAAAATGTTAATTAAAAACGTCTGACAAAACTGAAAATTTAAATTTTCAATTTCAACCAAACATGCTAGAAATGCTCCAATTGAGCTAATTAGCTTATTGTGAGAATGTTGCAATTGTATGACAAAAGCGAAAAATGTAAATTTCCAATTTCAACCAAACATGCTAGAAATGCTCCAATTGAGCTAATTAGCTTATTGTGAGAATATTACAAACGTCTGACAAAAGTGAAAAATGTAAATTTCCAATTTCAACCAAACATGCTAGAAATGCTCCAATTGAGCTAATTAGCTTATTGTGAGAATATTACAAACGTCTGACAAAACTGAAAAATGTAAATTTCCAATTTTAACCAAACATGCTAGAAATGCTCCAATTGAGCTAATTAGCTTATTGTGAGAATATTGCAATTGTCTGACAAAAGCGGAAAATGTAAATTTCCAATTTCAACCAAACATGCTAGAAATGCTCCAATTGAGCTAATTTGCTTATTGTGAGAATATTACAAACGTCTGAAAAAAGTAAAAATTGTAAATTTCTGATTTCAACCAAACATGCTAGAAATGCTCCAATTGAGCTAATTAGCTTATTGTGAGAATATTACAAACGTCTGACAAAACTGAAAAATGTAAATTTCCAATTTCAACCAAACATGCTAGAAATGCTCCAATTGAGCTAATTAGCTTATTGTGAGAATATTACAAACGTCTGACAAAACTGAAAAATGTAAATTTCCAATTTCAACCAAACATGCTAGAAATGCTCCAATTGAGCTAATTAGCTTATTGTGAGAATATTACAAACGTCTGACAAAACTGAAAAAAGGAAATTTCCAATTTCAACCAAACATGCTAGAAATGCTCCAATTGAGCTAATTAGCTTATTGTGAGAATATTACAAACAACTGACAAAAGTGAAAAATTTAAAATTCCAATTTCAATCAAACATGCTAGAAATGCTCCGATTGAGCTAATTAGCTTATTGTGAGAATATTGCAATTGTCTGACAAAAGTGAAAAATGTAAATTTCCAATTTCAACCAAACATGCTAGAAATGCTCCAATTGAGCTAATTAGCTTATTGTGAGAATATATCAAACGACTGACAAGACTGAAAAATGTTAATTACAAACGTCTGACAAAACTGAAAATTTAAATTTCCAATTTCAACCAAACATGCTAGAAATGCTCCAATTGAGCTAATTAGCTTATTGTGAGAATGTTGCAATTGTATGACAAAAGCGAAAAATGTAAATTTCCAATTTCAACCAAACATGCTAGAAATGCTCCAATTGAGCTAATTAGCTTATTGTGAGAATAATACAAACGTCTGACAAAAGTGAAAAATGTAAATTTCCAATTTCAACCAAACATGCTAGAAATGCTCCAATTGAGCTAATTAGCTTATTGTGAGAATATTACAAACGTCTGACAAAACTGAAAAATGTAAATTTCCAATTTTAACCAAACATGCTAGAAATGCTCCAATTGAGCTAATTAGCTTATTGTGAGAATATTGCAATTGTCTGTCAAAAGCGGAAAATGTAAATTTCCAATTTCAACCAAACATGCTAGAAATGCTCCAATTGAGCTAATTTGCTTATTGTGAGAATATTACAAACGTCTGACAAAAGTAAAAATTGTAAATTTCTGATTTCAACCAAACATGCTAGAAATGCTCCAATTGAGCTAATTAGCTTATTGTGAGAATATTACAAACGTCTGACAAAACTGAAAAATGTAAATTTCCAATTTCAACCAAACATGCTAGAAATGCTCCAATTGAGCTAATTAGCTTATTGTGAGAATATTACAAACGTCTGACAAAACTGAAAAATGTAAATTTCCAATTTCAACCAAACATGCTAGAAATGCTCCAATTGAGCTAATTAGCTTATTGTGAGAATATTACAAACGTCTGACAAAACTGAAAAAAGGAAATTTCCAATTTCAACCAAACATGCTAGAAATGCTCCAATTGAGCTAATTAGCTTATTGTGAGAATATTACAAACAACTGACAAAAGTGAAAAATTTAAAATTCCAATTTCAATCAAACATGCTAGAAATGCTCCAATTGCGCAAATAAGCCTACTGTAAGAATTTTACAAACGTCTGACAAAACTGAAAATTTAAATTTTCAATTTCAACCAAACATGCTAGAAATGCTCCGATTGAGCTAATTAGCTTATTGTGAGAATATTGCAATTGTCTGACAAAAGTGAAATATGTAAATTTCCAATTTCAACCAAACATGCTAGAAATGCTCCAATTGAGCTAATTAGCTTATTGTGAGAATATTACAAACGTCTGACAAAACTGAAAAATGTAATTTTCCAATTTCAACCAAACATGCTAGAAATGCTCCAATTGAGCTAATTAGCTTATTGTGAGAATATTGCAATTGTCTGACAAAAGTGAAAAATGTAAATTTCCAATTTCAACCAAACATGCTAGAAATGCTCCAATTGAGCTAATTAGCTTATTGTGAGAATATTGCAATTGTCTGACAAAATTGAAAAATGTAAATTTCCAATTTCAACCAAACATGCTAGAAATGCTCCAATTGAGCTAATTAGCTTATTGTGAGAATATTACAATTGTCTGACAAAAGTGAAAAATGTAAATTTCCAATTTCAACCAAACATGCTAGAAATGCTCCAATTGAGCTAATTAGCTTATTGTGAGAATATATCAAACGGCTGACAAGACTGAAAAATGTTAATTACAAACATCTGACAAAACTGAAAATTTTAATTTTCAATTTCAACCAAACATGCTAGAAATGCTCCAATTGAGCTAATTAGCTTATTGTGAGAATGTTGCAATTGTATGACAAAAGCGAAAAATGTAAATTTCCAATTTCAACCAAACATGCTAGAAATGCTCCAATTGAGCTAATTAGCTTATTGTGAGAATATTACAAACGTCTGACAAAAGTGAAAAATGTAAATTTCCAATTTCAACCAAACATGCTAGAAATGCTCCAATTGAGCTAATTAGCTTATTGTGAGAATATTACAAACGTCTGACAAAACCGAAAAATGTAAATTGCCAATTTTAACCAAACATGCTAGAAATGCTCCAATTGAGCTAATTAGCTTATTGTGAGAATATTGCAATTGTCTGACAAAAGCGGAAAATGTAAATTTCCAATTTCAACCAAACATGCTAGAAATGTTCCAATTGAGCTAATTTGCTTATTGTGAGAATATTACAAACGTCTGACAAAAGTAAAAATTGTAAATTTCTGATTTCAACCAAACATGCTAGAAATGCTCCAATTGAACTAATTAGCTTATTGTGAGAATATTACAAACGTCTGACAAAACTGAAAAATGTAAATTTCCAATTTCAACCAAACATGCTAGAAATGCTCCAATTGAGCTAATTAGCTTATTGTGAGAATATTACAAACGTCTGACAAAACTGAAAAATGTAAATTTCCAATTTCAACTAAACATGCTAGAAATGCTCCAATTGAGCTAATTAGCTTATTGTGAGAATATTACAAACGTCTGACAAAACTGAAAAAAGGAAATTTCCAATTTCAACCAAACATGCTAGAAATGCTCCAATTGAGCTAATTAGCTTATTGTGAGAATATTACAAACGTCTGACAAAAGTGAAAAAGGTAAATTTCCAATTTCAACCAAACATGCTAGAAATGCTCCAATTGAGCTAATTAGCTTATTGTGAGAATATTACAAACGTCTGACAAAACTGAAAAATGTAAATTGCCAATTTTAACCAAACATGCTAGAAATGCTCCAATTGAGCTAATTAGCTTATTGTGAGAATATTGCAATTGTCTGACAAAAGCGGAAAATGTAAATTTCCAATTTCAACCAAACATGCTAGAAATGCTCCAATTGAGCTAATTAGCTTATTGTGAGAATATTACAAACGTCTGACAAAAGTAAAAATTGTAAATTTCTGATTTCAACCAAACATGCTAGAAATGCTCCAATTGAGCTAATTAGCTTATTGTGAGAATATTACAAACAACTGACAAAAGTGAAAAATTTAAAATTCCAATTTCAATCAAACATGCTAGAAATGCTCCAATTGCGCAAATAAGCCTACTGTAAGAATTTTACAAACGTCTGACAAAACTGAAAATTTAAATTTTCAATTTCAACCAAACATGCTAGAAATGCTCCAATTGAGCTAATTAGCTTATTGTGAGAATATTGCAATTGTCTGACAAAACTGAAAAAAGGAAATTTCCAATTTCAACCAAACATGCTAGAAATGCTCCAATTGAGCTAATTAGCTTATTGTGAGAATATTACAAACGTCTGACAAAAGTAAAAATTGTAAATTTCTGATTTCAACCAAACATGCTAGAAATGCTCCAATTGAGCTAATTAGCTTATTGTGAGAATATTACAAACAACTGACAAAAGTGAAAAATTTAAAATTCCAATTTCAATCAAACATGCTAGAAATGCTCCAATTGCGCAAATAAGCCTACTGTAAGAATTTTACAAACGTCTGACAAAACTGAAAATTTAAATTTTCAATTTCAACCAAACATGCTAGAAATGCTCCAATTGAGCTAATTAGCTCATTGTGAGAATATTGCAATTGTTTGACAAAAGTGAAAAATGTAAATTTCCAATTTCAACCAAACATGCTAGAAATGTTCCAATTGAGCTAATTAGCTTATTGTGAGAATATTGCAATTGTCTGACAAAAGTGAAAAATGTAAATTTCCAATTTCAACCAAACATGCTAGAAATGTTCCAATTGAGCTAATTAGCTTATTGTGAGAATATTACCAACGTCTGACAAAACTGAAAAATGTAAATTTCCAATTTCAACCAAACATGCTAGAAATGCTCCATTTGAGCTAATTAGCTTTTTGTGAGAATATTACAAACGTCTGACAAAACTGATAAATGTAAATTTCCAATTTCAACCAAACATGCTAGAAATGCTCCAATTGAGCTAATTAGCTTATTGTGAGAATATTACAAACGTCTGACAAAACTGAAAAATGTAAATTTCCAATTTCAACCAAACATGCTAGAAATGCTCCAATTGAGCTAATTAGCTTATTGTGAGAATATTACAAACGTCTGACAAAACTGAAAAATGTAAATTTCCAATTTCAACCAAACATGCTAGAAATGCTCCAATTGAGCTAATTAGCTTATTGTGAGAATATTGCAATTGTCTGACAAAAGCGAAAAATGTAAGTTTCCAATTTCAACCAAACATGCTAGAAATGCTCCAATTGAGCTAATTAGCTTATTGTGAGAATATTACAAACGTCTGACAAAAGTGAAAAATGTAAATTTCCAATTTCAACCAAACATGCTAGAAATGCTCAAATTGCGCATATAAGCCTACTGTAAGAATTTTACAAACGTCTGACCAAACTGAAAAATTTAAATTTCCAATTTCAATCAAACATGCTAGAAATGCTCCAATTGAGCTAATTAGCTTATTGAGAGAATATTGCAATTGTCTGACAAAAGTGAAAAATGTAAATTTCCAATTTCAACAAAACATGCTAGAAATGCTCCAATTGAGCTAATTAGCTTATTGTGAGAATATTACAAATGTCTGGCAAAACTGAAAAATGTAAATTTCCAATTTCAACCAAACATGCTAGAAATGTTCCAATTGAGCTAATTAGCTTATTCTGGGAATATTACAAACGTCTGACAAAAGTGAAAAATGTAAATTTCCAATTTCAACCAAACATGCTAGAAATGCTCCGATTGAGCTAATTAGCTTATTGTGAGAATATTGCAATTGTCTGACAAAAGTGAAATATGTAAATTTCCAATTTCAACCAAACATGCTAGAAATGCTCCAATTGAGCTAATTAGCTTATTGTGAGAATATTACAAACGTCTGACAAAACTGAAAAATGTAATTTTCCAATTTCAACCAAACATGCTAGAAATGCTCCAATTGAGCTAATTAGCTTATTGTGAGAATATTGCAATTGTCTGACAAAAGTGAAAAATGTAAATTTCCAATTTCAACCAAACATGCTAGAAATGCTCCAATTGAGCTAATTAGCTTATTGTGAGAATATTGCAATTGTCTGACAAAAGTGAAAAATGTAAATTTCCAATTTCAACCAAACATGCTAGAAATGCTCCAATTGAGCTAATTAGCTTATTGTGAGAATATTGCAATTGTCTGACAAAAGTGAAAAATGTGAATTTCCAATTTCAACCAAACATGCTAGAAATGCTCCAATTGAGCTAATTAGCTTATTGTGAGAATATATCAAACGGCTGACAAGACTGAAAAATGTTAATTACAAACGTCTGACAAAACTGAAAATTTAAATTTTCAATTTCAACCAAACATGCTAGAAATGCTCCAATTGAGCTAATTAGCTTATTGTGAGAATGTTGCAATTGTATGACAAAAGCGAAAAATGTAAATTTCCAATTTCAACCAAACATGCTAGAAATGCTCCAATTGAGCTAATTAGCTTATTGTGAGAATATTACAAACGTCTGACAAAAGTGAAAAATGTAAATTTCCAATTTCAACCAAACATGCTAGAAATGCTCCAATTGAGCTAATTAGCTTATTGTGAGAATATTACAAACGTCTGACAAAACTGAAAAATGTAAATTTCCAATTTTAACCAAACATGCTAGAAATGCTCCAATTGAGCTAATTAGCTTATTGTGAGAATATTGCAATTGTCTGACAAAAGCGGAAAATGTAAATTTCCAATTTCAACCAAACATGCTAGAAATGCTCCAATTGAGCTAATTTGCTTATTGTGAGAATATTACAAACGTCTGACAAAAGTAAAAATTGTAAATTTCTGATTTCAACCAAACATGCTAGAAATGCTCCAATTGAGCTAATTAGCTTATTGTGAGAATATTACAAACGTCTGACAAAACTGAAAAATGTAAATTTCCAATTTCAACCAAACATGCTAGAAATGCTCCAATTGAGCTAATTAGCTTATTGTGAGAATATTACAAACGTCTGACAAAACTGAAAAATGTAAATTTCCAATTTCAACCAAACATGCTAGAAATGCTCCAATTGAGCTAATTAGCTTATTGTGAGAATATTACAAACGTCTGACAAAACTGAAAAAAGGAAATTTCCAATTTCAACCAAACATGCTAGAAATGCTCCAATTGAGCTAATTAGCTTATTGTGAGAATATTACAAACAACTGACAAAAGTGAAAAATTTAAAATTCCAATTTCAATCAAACATGCTAGAAATGCTCCAATTGCGCAAATAAGCCTACTGTAAGAATTTTACAAACGTCTGACAAAACTGAAAATTTAAATTTTCAATTTCAACCAAACATGCTAGAAATGCTCCAATTGAGCTAATTAGCTTATTGTGAGAATATTGCAATTGTTTGACAAAAGTGAAAAATGTAAATTTCCAATTTCAACCAAACATGCTAGAAATGCTCCAATTGAGCTAATTAGCTTATTGTGAGAATATTGCAATTGTTTGACAAAAGTGAAAAATGTAAATTTCCAATTTCAACCAAACATGCTAGAAATGTTCCAATTGAGCTAATTAGCTTATTGTGAGAATATTGCAATTGTCTGACAAAAGTGAAAAATGTAAATTTCCAATTTCAACCAAACATGCTAGAAATGCTCCAATTGAGCTAATTAGCTTATTGTGAGAATATTACAAACGTCTGACAAAAGTGAAAAATTTAAAATTCCAATTTTAATCAAACATGCTAGAAATGCTCCAATTGCGCAAACAAGCCTACTGTAAGAATTTTACAAACGTCTGACAAAACTGAAAATTTAAATTTTGAATTTTAACCAAACATGCTAGAAATGTTCCAATTGAGCTAATTAGCTTATTGTGAGAATATTGCAATTGTCTGACAAAAGTGAAAAATGTAAATTTCCAATTTCAACCAAACATGCTAGAAATGCTCCAATTGAGCTAATTAGCTTATTGTGAGAATATTACAAACGTCTGACAAAAGTGAAAAATTTAAAATTCCAATTTTAATCAAACATGCTAGAAATGCTCCAATTGCGCAAACAAGCCTACTGTAAGAATTTTACAAACGTCTGACAAAACTGAAAATTTAAATTTTGAATTTTAACCAAACATGCTAGAAATGCTCCAATTGAGCTAATTAGCTTATTGTGAGAATATTGCAATTGTTTGACAAAAGTGAAAAATGTAAATTTCCAATTTCAACCAAACATGCTAGAAATGCTCCAATTGAGCTAATTAGCTTATTGTGAGAATATTACAAACGTCTGACAAAAGTGAAAAATGTAAATTTCCAATTTCAACCAAACATGCTAGAAATGCTCCGATTGAGCTAATTAGCTTATTGTGAGAATATTGCAATTGTCTGACAAAAGTGAAATATGTAAATTTCCAATTTCAACCAAACATGCTAGAAATGCTCCAATTGAGCTAATTAGCTTATTGTGAGAATATTACAAACGTCTGACAAAACTGAAAAATGTAATTTTCCAATTTCAACCAAACATGCTAGAAATGCTCCAATTGAGCTAATTAGCTTATTGTGAGAATATTGCAATTGTCTGACAAAAGTGAAAAATGTAAATTTCCAATTTCAACCAAACATGCTAGAAATGCTCCAATTGAGCTAATTAGCTTATTGTGAGAATATTGCAATTGTCTGACAAAAGTGAAAAATGTAAATTTCCAATTTCAACCAAACATGCTAGAAATGCTCCAATTGAGCTAATTAGCTTATTGTGAGAATATTGCAATTGTCTGACAAAAGTGAAAAATGTGAATTTCCAATTTCAACCAAACATGCTAGAAATGCTCCAATTGAGCTAATTAGCTTATTGTGAGAATATATCAAACGGCTGACAAGACTGAAAAATGTTAATTACAAACGTCTGACAAAACTGAAAATTTAAATTTTCAATTTCAACCAAACATGCTAGAAATGCTCCAATTGAGCTAATTAGCTTATTGTGAGAATGTTGCAATTGTATGACAAAAGCGAAAAATGTAAATTTCCAATTTCAACCAAACATGCTAGAAATGCTCCAATTGAGCTAATTAGCTTATTGTGAGAATATTACAAACGTCTGACAAAAGTGAAAAATGTAAATTTCCAATTTCAACCAAACATGCTAGAAATGCTCCAATTGAGCTAATTAGCTTATTGTGAGAATATTACAAACGTCTGACAAAACTGAAAAATGTAAATTTCCAATTTTAACCAAACATGCTAGAAATGCTCCAATTGAGCTAATTAGCTTATTGTGAGAATATTGCAATTGTCTGACAAAAGCGGAAAATGTAAATTTCCAATTTCAACCAAACATGCTAGAAATGCTCCAATTGAGCTAATTTGCTTATTGTGAGAATATTACAAACGTCTGACAAAAGTAAAAATTGTAAATTTCTGATTTCAACCAAACATGCTAGAAATGCTCCAATTGAGCTAATTAGCTTATTGTGAGAATATTACAAACGTCTGACAAAACTGAAAAATGTAAATTTCCAATTTCAACCAAACCTGCTAGAAATGCTCCAATTGAGCTAATTAGCTTATTGTGAGAATATTACAAACGTCTGACCAAACTGAAAAATGTAAATTTCCAATTTCAACCAAACATGCTAGAAATGCTCCAATTGAGCTAATTAGCTTATTGTGAGAATATTACAAACGTCTGACAAAACTGAAAAAAGGAAATTTCCAATTTCAACCAAACATGCTAGAAATGCTCCAATTGAGCTAATTAGCTTATTGTGAGAATATTACAAACAACTGACAAAAGTGAAAAATTTAAAATTCCTATTTCAATCAAACATGCTAGAAATGCTCCAATTGCGCAAATAAGCCTACTGTAAGAATTTTACAAACGTCTGACAAAACTGAAAATTTAAATTTTCAATTCCAACCAAACATGCTAGAAATGCTCCAATTGAGCTAATTAGCTTATTGTGAGAATATTGCAATTGTTTGACCAAAGTGAAAAATGTAAATTTCCAATTTCAACCAAACATGCTAGAAATGCTCCAATTGAGCTAATTAGCTTATTGTGAGAATATTGCAATTGTTTGACAAAAGTGAAAAATGTAAATTTCCAATTTCAACCAAACATGCTAGAAATGTTCCAATTGAGCTAATTAGCTTATTGTGAGAATATTGCAATTGTCTGACAAAAGTGAAAAATGTAAATTTTCAATTTCAACCAAACATGCTAGAAATGCTCCAATTGAGCTAATTAGCTTATTGTGAGAATATTACAAACGTCTGACAAAAGTGAAAAATTTAAAATTCCAATTTTAATCAAACATGCTAGAAATGCTCCAATTGCGCAAACAAGCCTACTGTAAGAATTTTACAAACGTCTGACAAAACTGAAAATTTAAATTTTGAATTTTAACCAAACATGCTAGAAATGTTCCAATTGAGCTAATTAGCTTATTGTGAGAATATTGCAATTGTCTGACAAAAGTGAAAAATGTAAATTTCCAATTTCAACCAAACACGCTAGAAATGCTCCAATTGAGCTAATTAGCTTATTGTGAGAATATTACAAACGTCTGACAAAAGTGAAAAATTTAAAATTCCAATTTTAATCAAACATGCTAGAAATGCTCCAATTGCGCAAACAAGCCTACTGTAAGAATTTTACAAACGTCTGACAAAACTGAAAATTTAAATTTTGAATTTTAACCAAACATGCTAGAAATGCTCCAATTGAGCTAATTAGCTTATTGTGAGAATATTGCAATTGTTTGACAAAAGTGAAAAATGTAAATTTCCAATTTCAACCAAACATGCTAGAAATGCTCCAATTGAGCTAATTAGCTTATTGTGAGAATATTACAAACGTCTGACAAAAGTGAAAAATGTAAATTTCCAATTTCAACCAAACATGCTAGAAATGCTCAAATTGCGCATATAAGCCTACTGTAAGAATTTTACAAACGTCTGACAAAACTGAAAAATGTAAATTTCCAATTTCAACCAAACATGCTAGAAATGCACAAATTGCGCATATAAGCCTTTTGTAAGAATTTTACAAACGTCTGACAAAACTGAAAAACTTAAATTTCCAATTTCAACCAAACATGCTAGAAATGCTCCAATTGAGCTAATTAGCTTATTGTGAGAATATTACAAACGTCTGACAAAACTGAAAAATGTAAATTTCCAATTTCAATCAAACATGCTAGAAATGCTCCAATTGAGCTAATTAGCTTATTGTTAGAATATTGCAATTGTCTGACAAAAGTGAAAAATGTAAATTTCCAATTTTAACCAAACATGCTAGAAATGCTCCAATTGAGCTAATTAGCTTATTGTGAGAATATTACAAACGTCTGACCAAACTGAAAAATGTAAATTTCCAATTTCAACAAAACATGCTAGAAATGCTCCAATTGAGCTAATTAGCTTATTGTGAGAATATTACAAATGTCTGACAAAACTGAAAAATGTAAATTTCCAATTTCAACCAAACATGCTAGAAATGTTCCAATTGAGCTAATTAGCTTATTGTGAGAATATTACAAACGTCTGACAAAACTGAAAAATGTAAATTTCCAATTTCAACCAAACATGCTAGAAATGCTCCAATTGAGCTAATTAGCTTATTGTGAGAATATTACAAACGTCTGACAAAACTGAAAAAAGGAAATTTCCAATTTCAACCAAACATGCTAGAAATGCTCCAATTGAGCTAATTAGCTTATTGTGAGAATATTACAAACAACTGACAAAAGTGAAAAATTTAAAATTCCAATTTCAATCAAACATGCTAGAAATGCTCCAATTGCGCAAATAAGCCTACTGTAAGAATTTTACAAACGTCTGACAAAACTGAAAATTTAAATTTTCAATTTCAACCAAACATGCTAGAAATGCTCCAATTGAGCTAATTAGCTTATTGTGAGAATATTGCAATTGTTTGACCAAAGTGAAAAATGTAAATTTCCAATTTCAACCAAACATGCTAGAAATGCTCCAATTGAGCTAATTAGCTTATTGTGAGAATATTGCAATTGTTTGAAAAAGTGAAAAATGTAAATTTCCATTTTCAACCAAACATGCTAGAAATGTTCCAATTGAGCTAATTAGCTTATTGTGAGAATATTGCAATTGTCTGACAAAAGTGAAAAATGTAAATTTCCAATTTCAACCAAACATGCTAGAAATGCTCCAATTGAGCTAATTAGCTTATTGTGAGAATATTACAAACGTCTGACAAAACTGAAAAATGTAATTTTCCAATTTCAACCAAACATGCTAGAAATGCTCCAATTGAGCTAATTAGCTTATTGTGAGAATATTGCAATTGTCTGACAAAAGTGAAAAATGTAAATTTCCAATTTCAACCAAACATGCTAGAAATGCTCCAATTGAGCTAATTAGCTTATTGTGAGAATATTGCAATTGTCTGACAAAAGTGAAAAATGTAAATTTCCAATTTCAACCAAACATGCTAGAAATGCTCCAATTGAGCTAATTAGCTTATTGTGAGAATATTGCAATTGTCTGACAAAAGTGAAAAATGTGAATTTCCAATTTCAACCAAACATGCTAGAAATGCTCCAATTGAGCTAATTAGCTTATTGTGAGAATATATCAAACGGCTGACAAGACTGAAAAATGTTAATTACAAACGTCTGACAAAACTGAAAATTTAAATTTTCAATTTCAACCAAACATGCTAGAAATGCTCCAATTGAGCTAATTAGCTTATTGTGAGAATGTTGCAATTGTATGACAAAAGCGAAAAATGTAAATTTCCAATTTCAACCAAACATGCTAGAAATGCTCCAATTGAGCTAATTAGCTTATTGTGAGAATATTACAAACGTCTGACAAAAGTGAAAAATGTAAATTTCCAATTTCAACCAAACATGCTAGAAATGCTCCAATTGAGCTAATTAGCTTATTGTGAGAATATTACAAACGTCTGACAAAACTGAAAAATGTAAATTTCCAATTTTAACCAAACATGCTAGAAATGCTCCAATTGAGCTAATTAGCTTATTGTGAGAATATTGCAATTGTCTGACAAAAGCGGAAAATGTAAATTTCCAATTTCAACCAAACATGCTAGAAATGCTCCAATTGAGCTAATTTGCTTATTGTGAGAATATTACAAACGTCTGACAAAAGTAAAAATTGTAAATTTCTGATTTCAACCAAACATGCTAGAAATGCTCCAATTGAGCTAATTAGCTTATTGTGAGAATATTACAAACGTCTGACAAAACTGAAAAATGTAAATTTCCAATTTCAACCAAACATGCTAGAAATGCTCCAATTGAGCTAATTAGCTTATTGTGAGAATATTACAAACGTCTGACAAAACTGAAAAATGTAAATTTCCAATTTCAACCAAACATGCTAGAAATGCTCCAATTGAGCTAATTAGCTTATTGTGAGAATATTACAAACGTCTGACAAAACTGAAAAAAGGAAATTTCCAATTTCAACCAAACATGCTAGAAATGCTCCAATTGAGCTAATTAGCTTATTGTGAGAATATTACAAACAACTGACAAAAGTGAAAAATTTAAAATTCCAATTTCAATCAAACATGCTAGAAATGCTCCAATTGCGCAAATAAGCCTACTGTAAGAATTTTACAAACGTCTGACAAAACTGAAAATTTAAATTTTCAATTTCAACCAAACATGCTAGAAATGCTCCAATTGAGCTAATTAGCTTATTGTGAGAATATTGCAATTGTTTGACAAAAGTGAAAAATGTAAATTTCCAATTTCAACCAAACATGCTAGAAATGCTCCAATTGAGCTAATTAGCTTATTGTGAGAATATTGCAATTGTTTGACAAAAGTGAAAAATGTAAATTTCCAATTTCAACCAAACATGCTAGAAATGTTCCAATTGAGCTAATTAGCTTATTGTGAGAATATTGCAATTGTCTGACAAAAGTGAAAAATGTAAATTTCCAATTTCAACCAAACATGCTAGAAATGCTCCAATTGAGCTAATTAGCTTATTGTGAGAATATTACAAACGTCTGACAAAAGTGAAAAATTTAAAATTCCAATTTTAATCAAACATGCTAGAAATGCTCCAATTGCGCAAACAAGCCTACTGTAAGAATTTTACAAACGTCTGACAAAACTGAAAATTTAAATTTTGAATTTTAACCAAACATGCTAGAAATGTTCCAATTGAGCTAATTAGCTTATTGTGAGAATATTGCAATTGTCTGACAAAAGTGAAAAATGTAAATTTCCAATTTCAACCAAACATGCTAGAAATGCTCCAATTGAGCTAATTAGCTTATTGTGAGAATATTACAAACGTCTGACAAAAGTGAAAAATTTAAAATTCCAATTTTAATCAAACATGCTAGAAATGCTCCAATTGCGCAAACAAGCCTACTGTAAGAATTTTACAAACGTCTGACAAAACTGAAAATTTAAATTTTGAATTTTAACCAAACATGCTAGAAATGCTCCAATTGAGCTAATTAGCTTATTGTGAGAATATTGCAATTGTTTGACAAAAGTGAAAAATGTAAATTTCCAATTTCAACCAAACATGCTAGAAATGCTCCAATTGAGCTAATTAGCTTATTGTGAGAATATTACAAACGTCTGACAAAAGTGAAAAATGTAAATTTCCAATTTCAACCAAACATGCTAGAAATGCTCCGATTGAGCTAATTAGCTTATTGTGAGAATATTGCAATTGTCTGACAAAAGTGAAATATGTAAATTTCCAATTTCAACCAAACATGCTAGAAATGCTCCAATTGAGCTAATTAGCTTATTGTGAGAATATTACAAACGTCTGACAAAACTGAAAAATGTAATTTTCCAATTTCAACCAAACATGCTAGAAATGCTCCAATTGAGCTAATTAGCTTATTGTGAGAATATTGCAATTGTCTGACAAAAGTGAAAAATGTAAATTTCCAATTTCAACCAAACATGCTAGAAATGCTCCAATTGAGCTAATTAGCTTATTGTGAGAATATTGCAATTGTCTGACAAAAGTGAAAAATGTAAATTTCCAATTTCAACCAAACATGCTAGAAATGCTCCAATTGAGCTAATTAGCTTATTGTGAGAATATTGCAATTGTCTGACAAAAGTGAAAAATGTGAATTTCCAATTTCAACCAAACATGCTAGAAATGCTCCAATTGAGCTAATTAGCTTATTGTGAGAATATATCAAACGGCTGACAAGACTGAAAAATGTTAATTACAAACGTCTGACAAAACTGAAAATTTAAATTTTCAATTTCAACCAAACATGCTAGAAATGCTCCAATTGAGCTAATTAGCTTATTGTGAGAATGTTGCAATTGTATGACAAAAGCGAAAAATGTAAATTTCCAATTTCAACCAAACATGCTAGAAATGCTCCAATTGAGCTAATTAGCTTATTGTGAGAATATTACAAACGTCTGACAAAAGTGAAAAATGTAAATTTCCAATTTCAACCAAACATGCTAGAAATGCTCCAATTGAGCTAATTAGCTTATTGTGAGAATATTACAAACGTCTGACAAAACTGAAAAATGTAAATTTCCAATTTTAACCAAACATGCTAGAAATGCTCCAATTGAGCTAATTAGCTTATTGTGAGAATATTGCAATTGTCTGACAAAAGCGGAAAATGTAAATTTCCAATTTCAACCAAACATGCTAGAAATGCTCCAATTGAGCTAATTTGCTTATTGTGAGAATATTACAAACGTCTGACAAAAGTAAAAATTGTAAATTTCTGATTTCAACCAAACATGCTAGAAATGCTCCAATTGAGCTAATTAGCTTATTGTGAGAATATTACAAACGTCTGACAAAACTGAAAAATGTAAATTTCCAATTTCAACCAAACCTGCTAGAAATGCTCCAATTGAGCTAATTAGCTTATTGTGAGAATATTACAAACGTCTGACCAAACTGAAAAATGTAAATTTCCAATTTCAACCAAACATGCTAGAAATGCTCCAATTGAGCTAATTAGCTTATTGTGAGAATATTACAAACGTCTGACAAAACTGAAAAAAGGAAATTTCCAATTTCAACCAAACATGCTAGAAATGCTCCAATTGAGCTAATTAGCTTATTGTGAGAATATTACAAACAACTGACAAAAGTGAAAAATTTAAAATTCCAATTTCAATCAAACATGCTAGAAATGCTCCAATTGCGCAAATAAGCCTACTGTAAGAATTTTACAAACGTCTGACAAAACTGAAAATTTAAATTTTCAATTCCAACCAAACATGCTAGAAATGCTCCAATTGAGCTAATTAGCTTATTGTGAGAATATTGCAATTGTTTGACCAAAGTGAAAAATGTAAATTTCCAATTTCAACCAAACATGCTAGAAATGCTCCAATTGAGCTAATTAGCTTATTGTGAGAATATTGCAATTGTTTGACAAAAGTGAAAAATGTAAATTTCCAATTTCAACCAAACATGCTAGAAATGTTCCAATTGAGCTAATTAGCTTATTGTGAGAATATTGCAATTGTCTGACAAAAGTGAAAAATGTAAATTTTCAATTTCAACCAAACATGCTAGAAATGCTCCAATTGAGCTAATTAGCTTATTGTGAGAATATTACAAACGTCTGACAAAAGTGAAAAATTTAAAATTCCAATTTTAATCAAACATGCTAGAAATGTTCCAATTGCGCAAACAAGCCTACTGTAAGAATTTTACAAACGTCTGACAAAACTGAAAATTTAAATTTTGAATTTTAACCAAACATGCTAGAAATGTTCCAATTGAGCTAATTAGCTTATTGTGAGAATATTGCAATTGTCTGACAAAAGTGAAAAATGTAAATTTCCAATTTCAACCAAACACGCTAGAAATGCTCCAATTGAGCTAATTAGCTTATTGTGAGAATATTACAAACGTCTGACAAAAGTGAAAAATTTAAAATTCCAATTTTAATCAAACATGCTAGAAATGCTCCAATTGCGCAAACAAGCCTACTGTAAGAATTTTACAAACGTCTGACAAAACTGAAAATTTAAATTTTGAATTTTAACCAAACATGCTAGAAATGCTCCAATTGAGCTAATTAGCTTATTGTGAGAATATTGCAATTGTTTGACAAAAGTGAAAAATGTAAATTTCCAATTTCAACCAAACATGCTAGAAATGCTCCAATTGAGCTAATTAGCTTATTGTGAGAATATTACAAACGTCTGACAAAAGTGAAAAATGTAAATTTCCAATTTCAACCAAACATGCTAGAAATGCTCAAATTGCGCATATAAGCCTACTGTAAGAATTTTACAAACGTCTGACAAAACTGAAAAATGTAAATTTCCAATTTCAACCAAACATGCTAGAAATGCACAAATTGCGCATATAAGCCTTTTGTAAGAATTTTACAAACGTCTGACAAAACTGAAAAACTTAAATTTCCAATTTCAACCAAACATGCTAGAAATGCTCCAATTGAGCTAATTAGCTTATTGTGAGAATATTACAAACGTCTGACAAAACTGAAAAATGTAAATTTCCAATTTCAATCAAACATGCTAGAAATGCTCCAATTGAGCTAATTAGCTTATTGTTAGAATATTGCAATTGTCTGACAAAAGTGAAAAATGTAAATTTCCAATTTTAACCAAACATGCTAGAAATGCTCCAATTGAGCTAATTAGCTTATTGTGAGAATATTACAAACGTCTGACCAAACTGAAAAATGTAAATTTCCAATTTCAACAAAACATGCTAGAAATGCTCCAATTGAGCTAATTAGCTTATTGTGAGAATATTACAAATGTCTGACAAAACTGAAAAATGTAAATTTCCAATTTCAACCAAACATGCTAGAAATGTTCCAATTGAGCTAATTAGCTTATTGTGAGAATATTACAAACGTCTGACAAAACTGAAAAATGTAAATTTCCAATTTCAACCAAACATGCTAGAAATGCTCCAATTGAGCTAATTAGCTTATTGTGAGAATATTACAAACGTCTGACAAAACTGAAAAAAGGAAATTTCCAATTTCAACCAAACATGCTAGAAATGCTCCAATTGAGCTAATTAGCTTATTGTGAGAATATTACAAACAACTGACAAAAGTGAAAAATTTAAAATTCCAATTTCAATCAAACATGCTAGAAATGCTCCAATTGCGCAAATAAGCCTACTGTAAGAATTTTACAAACGTCTGACAAAACTGAAAATTTAAATTTTCAATTTCAACCAAACATGCTAGAAATGCTCCAATTGAGCTAATTAGCTTATTGTGAGAATATTGCAATTGTTTGACAAAAGTGAAAAATGTAAATTTCCAATTTCAACCAAACATGCTAGAAATGCTCCAATTGAGCTAATTAGCTTATTGTGAGAATATTGCAATTGTTTGAAAAAGTGAAAAATGTAAATTTCCATTTTCAACCAAACATGCTAGAAATGTTCCAATTGAGCTAATTAGCTTATTGTGAGAATATTGCAATTGTCTGACAAAAGTGAAAAATGTAAATTTCCAATTTCAACCAAACATGCTAGAAATGCTCCAATTGAGCTAATTAGCTTATTGTGAGAATATTACAAACGTCTGACAAAAGTGAAAAATTTAAAATTCCAATTTTAATCAAACATGCTAGAAATGCTCCAATTGCGCAAACAAACCTACTGTAAGAATTTTACAAACGTCTGACAAAACTGAAAATTTAAATTTTGAATTTTAACCAAACATGCTAGAAATGTTCCAATTGAGCTAATTAGCTTATTGTGAGAATATTGCAATTGTCTGACAAAAGTGAAAAATGTAAATTTCCAATTTCAACCAAACATGCTAGAAATGCTCCAATTGAGCTAATTAGCTTATTGTGAGAATATTACAAACGTCTGACCAAACTGAAAAATGTAAATTTCCAATTTCAACAAAACATGCTAGAAATGCTCCAATTGAGCTAATTAGCTTATTGTGAGAATATTACAAATGTCTGACAAAACTGAAAAATGTAAATTTCCAATTTCAACCAAACATGCTAGAAATGTTCCAATTGAGCTAATTAGCCTATTGTGAGAATATTACAAACGTCTGACAAAAGTGAAAAATGTAAATTTCCAATTTCAACCAAACATGCTAGAAATGCTCCGATTGAGCTAATTAGCTTATTGTGAGAATATTGCAATTGTCTGACAAAAGTGAAAAATGTAAATTTCCAATTTCAACCAAACATGCTAGAAATGCTCCAATTGAGCTAATTAGCTTATTGTGAGAATATTACAAACGTCTGACAAAACTGAAAAATGTAAATTTCCAATTTCAACCAAACATGCTAGAAATGCTCCAATTGAGCTAATTAGCTTATTGTGAGAATATTACAAACGTCTGACAAAACTGAAAAAAGGAAATTTCCAATTTCAACCAAACATGCTAGAAATGCTCCAATTGAGCTAATTAGCTTATTGTGAGAATATTACAAACAACTGACAAAAGTGAAAAATTTAAAATTCCAATTTCAATCAAACATGCTAGAAATGCTCCAATTGCGCAAATAAGCCTACTGTAAGAATTTTACAAACGTCTGACAAAACTGAAAATTTAAATTTTCAATTTCAACCAAACATGCTAGAAATGCTCCAATTGAGCTAATTAGCTTATTGTGAGAATATTGCAATTGTTTGACAAAAGTGAAAAATGTAAATTTCCAATTTCAACCAAACATGCTAGAAATGCTCCAATTGAGCTAATTAGCTTATTGTGAGAATATTGCAATTGTTTGACAAAAGTGAAAAATGTAAATTTCCAATTTCAACCAAACATGCTAGAAATGTTCCAATTGAGCTAATTAGCTTATTGTGAGAATATTGCAATTGTCTGACAAAAGTGAAAAATTTAAAATTCCAATTTTAATCAAACATGCTAGAAATGCTCCAATTGCGCAAACAAGCCTACTGTAAGAATTTTACAAACGTCTGACAAAACTGAAAATTTAAATTTTGAATTTTAACCAAACATGCTAGAAATGTTCCAATTGAGCTAATTAGCTTATTGTGAGAATATTGCAATTGTCTGACAAAAGTGAAAAATGTAAATTTCCAATTTCAACCAAACATGCTAGAAATGCTCCAATTGAGCTAATTAGCTTATTGTGAGAATATTACAAACGTCTGACAAAAGTGAAAAATTTAAAATTCCAATTTTAATCAAACATGCTAGAAATGCTCCAATTGCGCAAACAAGCCTACTGTAAGAATTTTACAAACGTCTGACAAAACTGAAATTTTAAATTTTGAATTTTAACCAAACATGCTAGAAATGCTCCAATTGAGCTAATTAGCTTATTGTGAGAATATTGCAATTGTTTGACAAAAGTGAAAAATGTAAATTTCCAATTTCAACCAAACATGCTAGAAATGCTCCAATTGAGCTAATTAGCTTATTGTGAGAATATTACAAACGTCTGACAAAAGTGAAAAATGTAAATTTCCAATTTCAACCAAACATGCTAGAAATGCTCAAATTGCGCATATAAGCCTACTGTAAGAATTTTACAAACGTCTGACAAAACTGAAAAATGTAAATTTCCAATTTCAACCAAACATGCTAGAAATGCACAAATTGCGCATATAAGCCTTTTGTAAGAATTTTACAAACGTCTGACAAAACTGAAAAACTTAAATTTCCAATTTCAACCAAACATGCTAGAAATGCTCCAATTGAGCTAATTAGCTTATTGTGAGAATATTACAAACGTCTGACAAAACTGAAAAATGTAAATTTCCAATTTCAACCAAACATGCTAGAAATGCTCCAATTGAGCTAATTAGCTTATTGTGAGAATATTGCAATTGTCTGACAAAAGTGAAAAATGTAAATTTCCAATTTTAACCAAACATGCTAGAAATGCTCCAATTGAGCTAATTAGCTTATTGTGAGAATATTACAAACGTCTGACCAAACTGAAAAATGTAAATTTCCAATTTCAACAAAACATGCTAGAAATGCTCCAATTGAGCTAATTAGCTTATTGTGAGAATATTACAAATGTCTGACAAAACTGAAAAATGTAAATTTCCAATTTCAACCAAACATGCTAGAAATGTTCCAATTGAGCTAATTAGCTTATTGTGAGAATATTACAAACGTCTGACAAAAGTGAAAAATGTAAATTTCCAATTTCAACCAAACATGCTAGAAATGCTCCGATTGAGCTAATTAGCCTATTGTGAGAATATTGCAATTGTCTGACAAAAGTGAAAAATGTAAATTTCCAATTTCAACCAAACATGCTAGAAATGCTCCAATTGAGCTAATTAGCTTATTGTGAGAATATTACAAACGTCTGACAAAAGTGAAAAATGTAAATTTCCAATTTCAACCAAACATGCTAGAAATGCTCCGATTGAGCTAATTAGATTATTGTGAGAATATTGCAATTGTCTGACAAAAGTGAAAAATGTAAATTTCCAATTTCAACCAAACATGCTAGAAATGCTCCAATTGAGCTAATTAGCTTATTGTGAGAATATTACAAACGTCTGACAAAAGTGAAAAATGTAAATTTCCAATTTCAACCAAACATGCTAGAAATGCTCCAATTGAGCTAATTAGCTTATTGTGAGAATATTGCAATTGTCTGACAAAAGTGAAAAATGTAAATTTCCAATTTCAACCAAACATGCTAGAAATGCTCCAATTGAGCTAATTAGCTTATTGTGAGAATATTGCAATTGTCTGACAAAAGTGAAAAATGTAAATTTCCAATTTCAACCAAACATGCTAGAAATGCTCCAATTGAGCTAATTAGCTTATTGTGAGAATATTACAAACGTCTGACAAAACTGAAAAAGGTAAATTTCCAATTTCAACCAAACATGCTAGAAATGCTCCAATTGAGCTAATTAGCTTATTGTGAGAATATTGCAATTGTCTGACAAAAGTGAAAAATGTAAATTTCCAATTTCAACCAAACATGCTAGAAATGCTCCAATTGAGCTAATTAGCTTATTGTGAGAATATTACAAACGTCTGACAAAACTGAAAAATGTAAATTTCCAAGTTCAACCAAACATGCTAGAAATGCTCCAATTGAGCTAATTAGCTTATTGTGAGAATATTACAAACGTCTGACAAAACTGAAAAATGTAAATTTCCAATTTCAACCAAACATGCTAGAAATGCTCCAATTGAGCTAATTAGCTTATTGTGAGAATATTACAAACGTCTGACAAAACTGAAAAATGTAAATTTCCAATTTCAACCAAACATGCTAGAAATGCTCCAATTGAGCTAATTAGCTTATTGTGAGAATATTGCAATTGTCTGACAAAAGCGAAAAATGTAATTTTCCAATTTCAACCAAACATGCTAGAAATGCTCCAATTGAGCTAATTAGCTTATTGTGAGAATATTACAAACGTCTGACAAAAGTGAAAAATGTAAATTTCCAATTTCAACCAAACATGCTAGAAATGCTCAAATTGCGCATATAAGCCTACTGTAAGAATTTTACAAACGTCTGACAAAACTGAAAAATTTAAATTTCCAATTTCAATCAAACATGCTAGAAATGCTCCAATTGAGCTAATTAGCTTATTGAGAGAATATTGCAATTGTCTGACAAAAGTGAAAAATGTAAATTTCCAATTTCAACAAAACATGCTAGAAATGCTCCAATTGAGCTAATTAGCTTATTGTGAGAATATTACAAATGTCTGACAAGACTGAAAAATGTAAATTTCCAATTTCAACCAAACATGCTAGAAATGTTCCAATTGAGCTAATTAGATTATTGTGAGAATATTACAAACGTCTGACAAAAGTGAAAAATGTAAATTTCCAATTTCAACCAAACATGCTAGAAATGCTCCAATTGAGCTAATTAGCTTATTGTGAGAATATTACAAACGTCTGACAAAACTGAAAAATGTAAATTTCCAATTTCAACCAAACATGCTAGAAATGCTCCAATTGAGCTAATTAGCTTATTGTGAGAATATTGCAATTGTCTGACAAAAGTGAAAAATGTAAATTTCCAATTTTAACCAAACATGCTAGAAATGCTCCAATTGAGCTAATTAGCTTATTGTGAGAATATTACAAACGTCTGACCAAACTGAAAAATGTAAATTTCCAATTTCAACAAAACATGCTAGAAATGCTCCAATTGAGCTAATTAGCTTATTGTGAGAATATTACAAATGTCTGACAAAACTGAAAAATGTAAATTTCCAATTTCAACCAAACATGCTAGAAATGTTCCAATTGAGCTAATTAGCTTATTGTGAGAATATTACAAACGTCTGACAAAAGTGAAAAATGTAAATTTCCAATTTCAACCAAACATGCTAGAAATGCTCCGATTGAGCTAATTAGCTTATTGTGAGAATATTGCAATTGTCTGACAAAAGTGAAAAATGTAAATTTCCAATTTCAACCAAACATGCTAGAAATGCTCCAATTGAGCTAATTAGCTTATTGTGAGAATATTACAAACGTCTGACAAAAGTGAAAAATGTAAATTTCCAATTTCAACCAAACATGCTAGAAATGCTCCGATTGAGCTAATTAGCTTATTGTGAGAATATTGCAATTGTCTGACAAAAGTGAAAAATGTAAATTTCCAATTTCAACCAAACATGCTAGAAATGCTCCAATTGAGCTAATTAGCTTATTGTGAGAATATTACAAACGTCTGACAAAAGTGAAAAATGTAAATTTCCAATTTCAACCAAACATGCTAGAAATGTTCCAATTGAGCTAATTAGCTTATTGAGAGAATATTACAAACGTCTGACAAAAGTGAAAAATGTAATTTTCCAATTTCAACCAAACATGCTAGAAATGCTCCAATTGAGCTAATTAGCTTATTGTGAGAATATTGCAATTGTCTGACAAAAGTGAAAAATGTAAATTTCCAATTTCAACCAAACATGCTAGAAATGCTCCAATTGAGCTAATTAGCTTATTGTGAGAATATTGCAATTGTCTGACAAAAGTGAAAAATGTAAATTTCCAATTTCAACCAAACATGCTAGAAATGCTCCAATTGAGCTAATTAGCTTATTGTGAGAATATTACAAATGTCTGACAAAACTGAAAAATGTAAATTTCCAATTTCAACCAAACATGCTAGAAATGTTCCAATTGAGCTAATTAGCTTATTGTGAGAATATTACAAACGTCTGACAAAAGTGAAAAATGTAAATTTCCAATTTCAACCAAACATGCTAGAAATGCTCCGATTGAGCTAATTAGCCTATTGTGAGAATATTGCAATTGTCTGACAAAAGTGAAAAATGTAAATTTCCAATTTCAACCAAACATGCTAGAAATGCTCCAATTGAGCTAATTAGCTTATTGTGAGAATATTACAAACGTCTGACAAAAGTGAAAAATGTAAATTTCCAATTTCAACCAAACATGCTAGAAATGCTCCGATTGAGCTAATTAGATTATTGTGAGAATATTGCAATTGTCTGACAAAAGTGAAAAATGTAAATTTCCAATTTCAACCAAACATGCTAGAAATGCTCCAATTGAGCTAATTAGCTTATTGTGAGAATATTACAAACGTCTGACAAAAGTGAAAAATGTAAATTTCCAATTTCAACCAAACATGCTAGAAATGCTCCAATTGAGCTAATTAGCTTATTGTGAGAATATTGCAATTGTCTGACAAAAGTGAAAAATGTAAATTTCCAATTTCAACCAAACATGCTAGAAATGCTCCAATTGAGCTAATTAGCTTATTGTGAGAATATTGCAATTGTCTGACAAAAGTGAAAAATGTAAATTTCCAATTTCAACCAAACATGCTAGAAATGCTCCAATTGAGCTAATTAGCTTATTGTGAGAATATTACAAACGTCTGACAAAACTGAAAAAGGTAAATTTCCAATTTCAACCAAACATGCTAGAAATGCTCCAATTGAGCTAATTAGCTTATTGTGAGAATATTGCAATTGTCTGACAAAAGTGAAAAATGTAAATTTCCAATTTCAACCAAACATGCTAGAAATGCTCCAATTGAGCTAATTAGCTTATTGTGAGAATATTACAAACGTCTGACAAAACTGAAAAATGTAAATTTCCAAGTTCAACCAAACATGCTAGAAATGCTCCAATTGAGCTAATTAGCTTATTGTGAGAATATTACAAACGTCTGACAAAACTGAAAAATGTAAATTTCCAATTTCAACCAAACATGCTAGAAATGCTCCAATTGAGCTAATTAGCTTATTGTGAGAATATTACAAACGTCTGACAAAACTGAAAAATGTAAATTTCCAATTTCAACCAAACATGCTAGAAATGCTCCAATTGAGCTAATTAGCTTATTGTGAGAATATTGCAATTGTCTGACAAAAGCGAAAAATGTAAATTTCCAATTTCAACCAAACATGCTAGAAATGCTCCAATTGAGCTAATTAGCTTATTGTGAGAATATTACAAACGTCTGACAAAAGTGAAAAATGTAAATTTCCAATTTCAACCAAACATGCTAGAAATGCTCAAATTGCGCATATAAGCCTACTGTAAGAATTTTACAAACGTCTGACAAAACTGAAAAATTTAAATTTCCAATTTCAATCAAACATGCTAGAAATGCTCCAATTGAGCTAATTAGCTTATTGAGAGAATATTGCAATTGTCTGACAAAAGTGAAAAATGTAAATTTCCAATTTCAACAAAACATGCTAGAAATGCTCCAATTGAGCTAATTAGCTTATTGTGAGAATATTACAAATGTCTGACAAGACTGAAAAATGTAAATTTCCAATTTCAACCAAACATGCTAGAAATGTTCCAATTGAGCTAATTAGATTATTGTGAGAATATTACAAACGTCTGACAAAAGTGAAAAATGTAAATTTCCAATTTCAACCAAACATGCTAGAAATGCTCCAATTGAGCTAATTAGCTTATTGTGAGAATATTACAAACGTCTGACAAAACTGAAAAATGTAAATTTCCAATTTCAACCAAACATGCTAGAAATGCTCCAATTGAGCTAATTAGCTTATTGTGAGAATATTGCAATTGTCTGACAAAAGTGAAAAATGTAAATTTCCAATTTTAACCAAACATGCTAGAAATGCTCCAATTGAGCTAATTAGCTTATTGTGAGAATATTACAAACGTCTGACCAAACTGAAAAATGTAAATTTCCAATTTCAACAAAACATGCTAGAAATGCTCCAATTGAGCTAATTAGCTTATTGTGAGAATATTACAAATGTCTGACAAAACTGAAAAATGTAAATTTCCAATTTCAACCAAACATGCTAGAAATGTTCCAATTGAGCTAATTAGCTTATTGTGAGAATATTACAAACGTCTGACAAAAGTGAAAAATGTAAATTTCCAATTTCAACCAAACATGCTAGAAATGCTCCGATTGAGCTAATTAGCTTATTGTGAGAATATTGCAATTGTCTGACAAAAGTGAAAAATGTAAATTTCCAATTTCAACCAAACATGCTAGAAATGCTCCAATTGAGCTAATTAGCTTATTGTGAGAATATTACAAACGTCTGACAAAAGTGAAAAATGTAAATTTCCAATTTCAACCAAACATGCTAGAAATGCTCCGATTGAGCTAATTAGATTATTGTGAGAATATTGCAATTGTCTGACAAAAGTGAAAAATGTAAATTTCCAATTTCAACCAAACATGCTAGAAATGCTCCAATTGAGCTAATTAGCTTATTGTGAGAATATTACAAACGTCTGACAAAAGTGAAAAATGTAAATTTCCAATTTCAACCAAACATGCTAGAAATGTTCCAATTGAGCTAATTAGCTTATTGAGAGAATATTACAAACGTCTGACAAAAGTGAAAAATGTAATTTTCCAATTTCAACCAAACATGCTAGAAATGCTCCAATTGAGCTAATTAGCTTATTGTGAGAATATTGCAATTGTCTGACAAAAGTGAAAAATGTAAATTTCCAATTTCAACCAAACATGCTAGAAATGCTCCAATTGAGCTAATTAGCTTATTGTGAGAATATTGCAATTGTCTGACAAAAGTGAAAAATGTAAATTTCCAATTTCAACCAAACATGCTAGAAATGCTCCAATTGAGCTAATTAGCTTATTGTGAGAATATTACAAACGTCTGACAAAACTGAAAAATGTAAATTTCCAATTTCAACCAAACATGCTAGAAATGCTCCAATTGAGCTAATTAGCTTATTGTGAGAATATTGCAATTGTCTGACAAAAGTGAAAAATGTAAATTTCCAATTTCAACCAAACATGCTAGAAATGCTCCAATTGAGCTAATTAGCTTATTGTGAGAATATTACAAACGTCTGACAAAACTGAAAAATGTAAATTTCCAATTTCAACCAAACATGCTAGAAATGCTCCATTTGAGCTAATTTGCTTATTGTGAGAATATTACAAACTTCTGACAAAAGTGAAAAATGTAAATTTCCAATTTCAACCAAACATGCTAGAAATGTTCCAATTGAGCTAATTAGCTTATTGAGAGAATATTACAAACGTCTGACAAAAGTGAAAAATGTAATTTTCCAATTTCAACCAAACATGCTAGAAATGCTCCAATTGAGCTAATTAGCTTATTGTGAGAATATTGCAATTGTCTGACAAAAGTGAAAAATGTAAATTTCCAATTTCAACCAAACATGCTAGAAATGCTCCAATTGAGCTAATTAGCTTATTGTGAGAATATTGCAATTGTCTGACAAAAGTGAAAAATGTAAATTTCCAATTTCAACCAAACATGCTAGAAATGCTCCAATTGAGCTAATTAGCTTATTGTGAGAATATTACAAACGTCTGACAAAACTGAAAAATGTAAATTTCCAAGTTCAACCAAACATGCTAGAAATGCTCCAATTGAGCTAATTAGCTTATTGTGAGAATATTGCAATTGTCTGACAAAAGTGAAAAATGTAAATTTCCAATTTCAACCAAACATGCTAGAAATGCTCCAATTGAGCTAATTAGCTTATTGTGAGAATATTACAAACGTCTGACAAAACTGAAAAATGTAAATTTCCAATTTCAACCAAACATGCTAGAAATGTTCCATTTGAGCTAATTAGCTTTTTGTGAGAATATTACAAACGTCTGACAAAACTGATAAATGTAAATTTCCAATTTCAACCAAACATGCTAGAAATGCTCCAATTGAGCTAATTAGCTTATTGTGAGAATATTACAAACGTCTGACAAAACTGAAAAATGTAAATTTCCAATTTCAACCAAACATGCTAGAAATGCTCCAATTGAGCTAATTAGCTTATTGTGAGAATATTACAAACGTCTGACAAAACTGAAAAATGTAAATTTCCAATTTCAACCAAACATGCTAGAAATGCTCCAATTGAGCTAATTAGCTTATTGTGAGAATATTGCAATTGTCTGACAAAAGCGAAAAATGTAAATTTCCAATTTCAACCAAACATGCTAGAAATGCTCCAATTGAGCTAATTAGCTTATTGTGAGAATATTACAAACGTCTGACAAAAGTGAAAAATGTAAATTTCCAATTTCAACCAAACATGCTAGAAATGCTCAAATTGCGCATATAAGCCTACTGTAAGAATTTTACAAACGTCTGACAAAACTGAAAAAATTAAATTTCCAATTTCAATCAAACATGCTAGAAATGCTCCAATTGAGCTAATTAGCTTATTGAGAGAATATTGCAATTGTCTGACAAAAGTGAAAAATGTAAATTTCCAATTTCAACAAAACATGCTAGAAATGCTCCAATTGAGCTAATTAGCTTATTGTGAGAATATTACAAATGTCTGACAAAACTGAAAAATGTAAATTTCCAATTTCAACCAAACATGCTAGAAATGTTCCAATTGAGCTAATTAGATTATTGTGAGAATATTACAAACGTCTGACAAAAGTGAAAAATGTAAATTTCCAATTTCAACCAAACATGCTAGAAATGCTCCAATTGAGCTAATTAGCTTATTGTGAGAATATTGCAATTGTCTGACAAAAGTGAAAAATGTAAATTTCCAATTTCAACCAAACATGCTAGAAATGCTCCAATTGAGCTAATTAGCTTATTGTGAGAATATATCAAATGGCTGACAAGACTGAAAAATGTAAATTACAAACGTCTGACAAAACTGAAAATTTAAATTTTCAATTTCAACCAAACATGCTAGAAATGCTCCAATTGAGCTAATTAGCTTATTGTGAGAATGTTGCAATTGTATGACAAAAGCAAAAAATGTAAATTTCCAATTTCAACCAAACATGCTAGAAATGCTCCAATTGAGCTAATTAGCTTATTGTGAGAATATTACAAACAACTGACAAAAGTGAAAAATTTAAAATTCCAATTTCAATCAAACATGCTAGAAATGCTCCAATTGCGCAAATAAGCCTACTGTAAGAATTTTACAAACGTCTGACAAAACTGAAAATTTAAATTTTCAATTTCAACCAAACATGCTAGAAATGCTCCAATTGAGCTAATTAGCTTATTGTGAGAATATTGCAATTGTTTGACAAAAGTGAAAAATGTAAATTTCCAATTTCAACCAAACATGCTAGAAATGCTCCAATTGAGCTAATTAGCTTATTGTGAGAATATTACAAACGTCTGACAAAACTGAAAAATGTAAATTTCCAATTTCAACCAAACATGCTAGAAATGCTCCATTTGAGCTAATTAGCTTTTTGTGAGAATATTACAAACGTCTGACAAAACTGATAAATGTAAATTTCCAATTTCAACCAAACATGCTAGAAATGCTCCAATTGAGCTAATTAGCTTATTGTGAGAATATTACAAACGTCTGACAAAACTGAAAAATGTAATATTCCAATTTCAACCAAACATGCTAGAAATGCTCCAATTGAGCTAATTAGCTTATTGTGAGAATATTACAAACGTCTGACAAAACTGAAAAGTGTAAATTTCCAATTTCAACCAAACATGCTAGAAATGCTCCAATTGAGCTAATTAGCTTATTGTGAAAATATTACAAACGTCTGACAAAAGTGAAAAATGTAAATTTCCAATTTCAACCAAACATGCTAGAAATGCTCAAATTGCGCATATAAGCCTACTGTAAGAATTTTACAAACGTCTGACAAAACTGAAAAATTTAAATTTCCAATTTCAACCAAACATGCTAGAAATGCTCCAATTGAGCTAATTAGCTTATTGTGAGAATATATCAAACGGCTGACAAGACTGAAAAATGTAAATTACAAACGTCTGACAAAACTGAAAAATTTAAATTTCCAATTTCAATCAAACATGCTAGAAATGCTCCAATTGAGCTAATTAGCTTATTGAGAGAATATTGCAATTGTCTGACAAAAGTGAAAAATGTAAATTTCCAATTTCTACAAAACATGCTAGAAATGCTCCAATTGAGCTAATTAGCTTATTGTGAGAATATTACAAATGTCTGACAAGACTGAAAAATGTAAATTTCCAATTTCAACCAAACATGCTAGAAATGTTCCAATTGAGCTAATTAGATTATTGTGAGAATATTACAAACGTCTGACAAAAGTGAAAAATGTAAATTTCCAATTTCAACCAAACATGCTAGAAATGCTCCAATTGAGCTAATTAGCTTATTGTGAGAATATTACAAACGTCTGACAAAACTGAAAAATGTAAATTTCCAATTTCAACCAAACATGCTAGAAATGCTCCAATTGAGCTAATTAGCTTATTGTGAGAATATTGCAATTGTCTGACAAAAGTGAAAAATGTAAATTTCCAATTTTAACCAAACATGCTAGAAATGCTCCAATTGAGCTAATTAGCTTATTGTGAGAATATTACAAACGTCTGACCAAACTGAAAAATGTAAATTTCCAATTTCAACAAAACATGCTAGAAATGCTCCAATTGAGCTAATTAGCTTATTGTGAGAATATTACAAATGTCTGACAAAACTGAAAAATGTAAATTTCCAATTTCAACCAAACATGCTAGAAATGTTCCAATTGAGCTAATTAGCTTATTGTGAGAATATTACAAACGTCTGACAAAAGTGAAAAATGTAAATTTCCAATTTCAACCAAACATGCTAGAAATGCTCCGATTGAGCTAATTAGCTTATTGTGAGAATATTGCAATTGTCTGACAAAAGTGAAAAATGTAAATTTCCAATTTCAACCAAACATGCTAGAAATGCTCCAATTGAGCTAATTAGCTTATTGTGAGAATATTACAAACGTCTGACAAAAGTGAAAAATGTAAATTTCCAATTTCAACCAAACATGCTAGAAATGCTCCGATTGAGCTAATTAGATTATTGTGAGAATATTGCAATTGTCTGACAAAAGTGAAAAATGTAAATTTCCAATTTCAACCAAACATGCTAGAAATGCTCCAATTGAGCTAATTAGCTTATTGTGAGAATATTACAAACGTCTGACAAAAGTGAAAAATGTAAATTTCCAATTTCAACCAAACATGCTAGAAATGTTCCAATTGAGCTAATTAGCTTATTGAGAGAATATTACAAACGTCTGACAAAAGTGAAAAATGTAATTTTCCAATTTCAACCAAACATGCTAGAAATGCTCCAATTGAGCTAATTAGCTTATTGTGAGAATATTGCAATTGTCTGACAAAAGTGAAAAATGTAAATTTCCAATTTCAACCAAACATGCTAGAAATGCTCCAATTGAGCTAATTAGCTTATTGTGAGAATATTGCAATTGTCTGACAAAAGTGAAAAATGTAAATTTCCAATTTCAACCAAACATGCTAGAAATGCTCCAATTGAGCTAATTAGCTTATTGTGAGAATATTACAAACGTCTGACAAAACTGAAAAATGTAAATTTCCAATTTCAACCAAACATGCTAGAAATGCTCCAATTGAGCTAATTAGCTTATTGTGAGAATATTGCAATTGTCTGACAAAAGTGAAAAATGTAAATTTCCAATTTCAACCAAACATGCTAGAAATGCTCCAATTGAGCTAATTAGCTTATTGTGAGAATATTACAAACGTCTGACAAAACTGAAAAATGTAAATTTCCAATTTCAACCAAACATGCTAGAAATGCTCCATTTGAGCTAATTTGCTTATTGTGAGAATATTACAAACTTCTGACAAAAGTGAAAAATGTAAATTTCCAATTTCAACCAAACATGCTAGAAATGTTCCAATTGAGCTAATTAGCTTATTGAGAGAATATTACAAACGTCTGACAAAAGTGAAAAATGTAATTTTCCAATTTCAACCAAACATGCTAGAAATGCTCCAATTGAGCTAATTAGCTTATTGTGAGAATATTGCAATTGTCTGACAAAAGTGAAAAATGTAAATTTCCAATTTCAACCAAACATGCTAGAAATGCTCCAATTGAGCTAATTAGCTTATTGTGAGAATATTGCAATTGTCTGACAAAAGTGAAAAATGTAAATTTCCAATTTCAACCAAACATGCTAGAAATGCTCCAATTGAGCTAATTAGCTTATTGTGAGAATATTACAAACGTCTGACAAAACTGAAAAATGTAAATTTCCAAGTTCAACCAAACATGCTAGAAATGCTCCAATTGAGCTAATTAGCTTATTATGAGAATATTGCAATTGTCTGACAAAAGTGAAAAATGTAAATTTCCAATTTCAACCAAACATGCTAGAAATGCTCCAATTGAGCTAATTAGCTTATTGTGAGAATATTACAAACGTCTGACAAAACTGAAAAATGTAAATTTCCAATTTCAACCAAACATGCTAGAAATGTTCCATTTGAGCTAATTAGCTTTTTGTGAGAATATTACAAACGTCTGACAAAACTGATAAATGTAAATTTCCAATTTCAACCAAACATGCTAGAAATGCTCCAATTGAGCTAATTAGCTTATTGTGAGAATATTACAAACGTCTGACAAAACTGAAAAATGTAAATTTCCAATTTCAACCAAACATGCTAGAAATGCTCCAATTGAGCTAATTAGCTTATTGTGAGAATATTACAAACGTCTGACAAAACTGAAAAATGTAAATTTCCAATTTCAACCAAACATGCTAGAAATGCTCCAATTGAGCTAATTAGCTTATTGTGAGAATATTGCAATTGTCTGACAAAAGCGAAAAATGTAAATTTCCAATTTCAACCAAACATGCTAGAAATGCTCCAATTGAGCTAATTAGCTTATTGTGAGAATATTACAAACGTCTGACAAAAGTGAAAAATGTAAATTTCCAATTTCAACCAAACATGCTAGAAATGCTCAAATTGCGCATATAAGCCTACTGTAAGAATTTTACAAACGTCTGACAAAACTGAAAAAATTAAATTTCCAATTTCAATCAAACATGCTAGAAATGCTCCAATTGAGCTAATTAGCTTATTGAGAGAATATTGCAATTGTCTGACAAAAGTGAAAAATGTAAATTTCCAATTTCAACAAAACATGCTAGAAATGCTCCAATTGAGCTAATTAGCTTATTGTGAGAATATTACAAATGTCTGACAAAACTGAAAAATGTAAATTTCCAATTTCAACCAAACATGCTAGAAATGTTCCAATTGAGCTAATTAGATTATTGTGAGAATATTACAAACGTCTGACAAAAGTGAAAAATGTAAATTTCCAATTTCAACCAAACATGCTAGAAATGCTCCAATTGAGCTAATTAGCTTATTGTGAGAATATTGCAATTGTCTGACAAAAGTGAAAAATGTAAATTTCCAATTTCAACCAAACATGCTAGAAATGCTCCAATTGAGCTAATTAGCTTATTGTGAGAATATATCAAATGGCTGACAAGACTGAAAAATGTAAATTACAAACGTCTGACAAAACTGAAAATTTAAATTTTCAATTTCAACCAAACATGCTAGAAATGCTCCAATTGAGCTAATTAGCTTATTGTGAGAATGTTGCAATTGTATGACAAAAGCAAAAAATGTAAATTTCCAATTTCAACCAAACATGCTAGAAATGCTCCAATTGAGCTAATTAGCTTATTGTGAGAATATTACAAACAACTGACAAAAGTGAAAAATTTAAAATTCCAATTTCAATCAAACATGCTAGAAATGCTCCAATTGCGCAAATAAGCCTACTGTAAGAATTTTACAAACGTCTGACAAAACTGAAAATTTAAATTTTCAATTTCAACCAAACATGCTAGAAATGCTCCAATTGAGCTAATTAGCTTATTGTGAGAATATTGCAATTGTTTGACAAAAGTGAAAAATGTAAATTTCCAATTTCAACCAAACATGCTAGAAATGCTCCAATTGAGCTAATTAGCTTATTGTGAGAATATTACAAACGTCTGACAAAACTGAAAAATGTAAATTTCCAATTTCAACCAAACATGCTAGAAATGCTCCATTTGAGCTAATTAGCTTTTTGTGAGAATATTACAAACGTCTGACAAAACTGATAAATGTAAATTTCCAATTTCAACCAAACATGCTAGAAATGCTCCAATTGAGCTAATTAGCTTATTGTGAGAATATTACAAACGTCTGACAAAACTGAAAAATGTAAATTTCCAATTTCAACCAAACATGCTAGAAATGCTCCAATTGAGCTAATTAGCTTATTGTGAGAATATTACAAACGTCTGACAAAACTGAAAAGTGTAAATTTCCAATTTCAACCAAACATGCTAGAAATGCTCCAATTGAGCTAATTAGCTTATTGTGAAAATATTACAAACGTCTGACAAAAGTGAAAAATGTAAATTTCCAATTTCAACCAAACATGCTAGAAATGCTCAAATTGCGCATATAAGCCTACTGTAAGAATTTTACAAACGTCTGACAAAACTGAAAAATTTAAATTTCCAATTTCAACCAAACATGCTAGAAATGCTCCAATTGAGCTAATTAGCTTATTGTGAGAATGTTGCAATTGTATGACAAAAGCGAAAAATGTAAATTTCCAATTTCAATCAAACATGCTAGAAATGCTCCAATTGAGCTAATTAGCTTATTGTGAGAATATTACAAACAACTGACAAAAGTGAAAAATTTAAAATTCCAATTTCAATCAAACATGCTAGAAATGCTCCAATTGCGCAAATAAGCCTACTGTAAGAATTTTACAAACGTCTGACAAAACTGAAAATTTAAATTTTCAATTTCAACCAAACATGCTAGAAATGCTCCAATTGAGCTAATTAGCTTATTGTGAGAATATTGCAATTGTTTGACAAAAGTGAAAAATGTAAATTTCCAATTTCAACCAAACATGCTAGAAATGCTCCAATTGAGCTAATTAGCTTATTGTGAGAATATTACAAACGTCTGACAAAACTGAAAAATGTAAATTTCCAATTTCAACCAAACATGCTAGAAATGCTCCATTTGAGCTAATTAGCTTTTTGTGAGAATATTACAAACGTCTGACAAAACTGATAAATGTAAATTTCCAATTTCAACCAAACATGCTAGAAATGCTCCAATTGAGCTAATTAGCTTATTGTGAGAATATTACAAACGTCTGACAAAACTGAAAAATGTAAATTTCCAATTTCAACCAAACATGCTAGAAATGCTCCAATTGAGCTAATTAGCTTATTGTGAGAATATTACAAACGTCTGACAAAACTGAAAAATGTAAATTTCCAATTTTAACCAAACATGCTAGAAATGCTCCAATTGAGCTAATTAGCTTATTGTGAGAATATTGCAATTGTCTGACAAAAGCGAAAAATGTAAATTTCCAATTTCAACCAAACATGCTAGAAATGCTCCAATTGAGCTAATTAGCTTATTGTGAAAATATTACAAACGTCTGACAAAAGTGAAAAATGTAAATTTCCAATTTCAACCAAACATGCTAGAAATGCTCAAATTGCGCATATAAGCCTACTGTAAGAATTTTACAAACGTCTGACAAAACTGAAAAATTTAAATTTCCAATTTCAATCAAACATGCTAGAAATGCTCCAATTGAGCTAATTAGCTTATTGAGAGAATATTGCAATTGTCTGACAAAAGTGAAAAATGTAAATTTCCAATTTCAACAAAACATGCTAGAAATGCTCCAATTGAGCTAATTAGCTTATTGTGAGAATATTACAAATGTCTGACAAACCTGAAAAATGTAAATTTCCAATTTCAAGCAAACATGCTAGAAATGTTCCAATTGAGCTAATTAGATTATTGTGAGAATATTACAAACGTCTGACAAAAGTGAAAAATGTAAATTTCCAATTTCAACCAAACATGCTAGAAATGCTCCAATTGAGCTAATTAGCTTATTGTGAGAATATTGCAATTGTTTGACAAAAGTGAAAAATGTAAATTTCCAATTTCAACCAAACATGCTAGAAATGCTCCAATTGAGCTAATTAGCTTATTGTGAGAATATTGCAATTGTCTGACAAAAGTGAAAAATGTAAATTTCCAATTTCAACCAAACATGCTAGAAATGCTCCAATTGAGCTAATTAGCTTATTGTGAGAATATATCAAACGGCTGACAAGACTGAAAAATGTAAATTACAAACGTCTGACAAAACTGAAAATTTAAATTTTCAATTTCAACCAAACATGCTAGAAATGCTCCAATTGAGCTAATTAGCTTATTGTGAGAATGTTGCAATTGTATGACAAAAGCGAAAAATGTAAATTTCCAATTTCAACCAAACATGCTAGAAATGCTCCAATTGAGCTAATTAGCTTATTGTGAGAATATTACAAACGTCTGACAAAAGTGAAAAATGTAAATTTCCAATTTCAACCAAACATGCTAGAAATGCTCCAATTGAGCTAATTAGCTTATTGTGAGAATATTACAAACGTCTGACAAAACTGAAAAATGTAAATTGCCAATTTCAACCAAAGATGCTAGAAATGCTCCAATTGAGCTAATTAGCTTATTGTGAGAATATTACAAACGTCTGACACAACTGAAAAATGTAAATTTCCAATTTCAACCAAACATGCTAGAAATGCTCCAATTGAGCTAATTAGCTTATTGTGAGAATATTACAAACGTCTGACAAAACTGAAAAATGTAAATTTCCAATTTCAACCAAACATGCTAGAAATGCTCCAATTGAGCTAATTAGCTTATTGTGAGAATATTACAAACGTCTGACAAAACTGAAAAATGTAAATTTCCAATTTCAACCAAACATGCTAGAAATGCTCCAATTGAGCTAATTAGCTTATTGTGAGAATATTGCAATTGTCTGACAAAAGCGAAAAATGTAAATTTCCAATTTCAACCAAACATGCTAGAAATGCTCCAATTGAGCTAATTAGCTTATTGTGAAAATATTACAAACGTCTGACAAAAGTGAAAAATGTAAATTTCCAATTTCAACCAAACATGCTAGAAATGCTCAAATTGCGCATATAAGCCTACTGTAAGAATTTTACAAACGTCTGACAAAACTGAAAAATTTAAATTTCCAATTTCAATCAAACATGCTAGAAATGCTCCAATTGAGCTAATTAGCTTATTGAGAGAATATTGCAATTGTCTGACAAAAGTGAAAAATGTAAATTTCCAATTTCAACAAAACATGCTAGAAATGCTCCAATTGAGCTAATTAGCTTATTGTGAGAATATTACAAATGTCTGACAAAACTGAAAAATGTAAATTTCCAATTTCAAGCAAACATGCTAGAAATGTTCCAATTGAGCTAATTAGATTATTGTGAGAATATTACAAACGTCTGACAAAAGTGAAAAATGTAAATTTCCAATTTCAACCAAACATGCTAGAAATGCTCCAATTGAGCTAATTAGCTTATTGTGAGAATATTGCAATTGTTTGACAAAAGTGAAAAATGTAAATTTCCAATTTCAACCAAACATGCTAGAAATGCTCCAATTGAGCTAATTAGCTTATTGTGAGAATATTGCAATTGTCTGACAAAAGTGAAAAATGTAAATTTCCAATTTCAACCAAACATGCTAGAAATGCTCCAATTGAGCTAATTAGCTTATTGTGAGAATATATCAAACGGCTGACAAGACTGAAAAATGTAAATTACAAACGTCTGACAAAACTGAAAATTTAAATTTTCAATTTCAACCAAATATGCTAGAAATGCTCCAATTGAGCTAATTAGCTTATTGTGAGAATGTTGCAATTGTATGACAAAAGCGAAAAATGTAAATTTCCAATTTCAACCAAACATGCTAGAAATGCTCCAATTGAGCTAATTAGCTTATTGTGAGAATATTACAAACGTCTGACAAAAGTGAAAAATGTAAATTTCCAATTTCAACCAAACATGCTAGAAATGCTCCAATTGAGCTAATTAGCTTATTGTGAGAATATTACAAACGTCTGACAAAACTGAAAAATGTAAATTGCCAAATTCAACCAAACATGCTAGAAATGCTCCAATTGAGCTAATTAGCTTATTGTGAGAATATTACAAACGTCTGACAAAACTGAAAAATGTAAATTTCCAATTTCAACCAAACATGCTAGAAATGCTCCAATTGAGCTAATTAGCTTATTGTGAGAATATTACAAACGTCTGACAAAACTGAAAAAAGGAAATTTCCAATTTCAACCAAACATGCTAGAAATGCTCAAATTGAGCTAATTAGCTTATTGTGAGAATATTACAAACGTCTGACAAAAGTGAAAAATGTAAATTTCCAATTTCAACCAAACATGCTAGAAATGCTCCGATTGAGCTAATTAGCTTATTGTGAGAATATTGCAATTGTCTGACAAAAGGTAAAAATGTAAATTTCCAATTTCAACCAAACATGCTAGAAATGCTCCAATTGAGCTAATTAGCTTATTGTGAGAATATTACAAACGTCTGACAAAAGTGAAAAATGTAAATTTCCAATTTCAACCAAACATGCTAGAAATGCTCCGATTGAGCTAATTAGCTTATTGTGAGAATATTGCAATTGTCTGACAAAAGTGAAAAATGTAAATTTCCAATTTCAACCAAACATGCTAGAAATGCTCCGATTGAGCTAATTAGCTTATTGTGAGAATATTGCAATTGTCTGACAAAAGTGAAAAATGTAAATTTCCAATTTCAACCAAACATGCTAGAAATGCTCCAATTGAGCTAATTAGCTTATTGTGAGAATATTACAAACGTCTGACAAAACTGAAAAATGTAAATTTCCAATTTCAACCAAACATGCTAGAAATGCTCCATTTGAGCTAATTAGCTTTTTGTGAGAATATTACAAACGTCTGACAAAACTGATAAATGTAAATTTCCAATTTCAACCAAACATGCTAGAAATGCTCCAATTGAGCTAATTAGCTTATTGTGAGAATATTACAAACGTCTGACAAAACTGAAAAATGTAAATTTCCAATTTCAACCAAACATGCTAGAAATGCTCCAATTGAGCTAATTAGCTTATTGTGAGAATATTACAAACGTCTGACAAAACTGAAAAATGTAAATTTCCAATTTCAACCAAACATGCTAGAAATGCTCCAATTGAGCTAATTAGCTTATTGTGAGAATATTGCAATTGTCTGACAAAAGCGAAAAATGTAAATTTCCAATTTCAACCAAACATGCTAGAAATGCTCCAATTGAGCTAATTAGCTTATTGTGAGAATATTACAAACGTCTGACAAAAGTGAAAAATGTAAATTTCCAATTTCAACCAAACATGCTAGAAATGCTCAAATTGCGCATATAAGCCTACTGTAAGAATTTTACAAACGTCTGACAAAACTGAAAAATTTAAATTTCCAATTTCAATCAAACATGCTAGAAATGCTCCAATTGAGCTAATTAGCTTATTGAGAGAATATTGCAATTGTCTGACAAAAGTGAAAAATGTAAATTTCCAATTTCAACAAAACATGCTAGAAATGCTCCAATTGAGCTAATTAGATTATTGTGAGAATATTACAAACGTCTGACAAAAGTGAAAAATGTAAATTTCCAATTTCAACCAAACATGCTAGAAATGCTCCAATTGAGCTAATTAGCTCATTGTGAGAATATTGCAATTGTCTGACAGAAGTGAAAAATGTAAATTTCCAATTTCAACCAAACATGCTAGAAATGCTCCAATTGAGCTAATTAGCTTATTGAGAGAATATTGCAATTGTCTGACAAAAGTGAAAAATGTAAATTTCCAATTTCAACCAAACATGCTAGAAATGCTCCAATTGAGCTAATTAGCTTATTGTGAGAATATTACAAACAACTGACAAAAGTGAAAAATTTAAAATTCCAATTTCAATCAAACATGCTAGAAATGCTCCAATTGCGCAAATAAGCCTACTGTAAGAATTTTACAAACGTCTGACAAAACTGAAAATTTAAATTTTCAATTTCAACCAAACATGCTAGAAATGCTCCAATTGAGCTAATTAGCTTATTGTGAGAATATTGCAATTGTTTGACAAAAGTGAAAAATGTAAATTTCCAATTTCAACCAAACATGCTAGAAATGCTCCAATTGAGCTAATTAGCTTATTGTGAGAATATTACAAACGTCTGACAAAACTGAAAAATGTAAATTTCCAATTTCAACCAAACATGCTAGAAATGCTCCGTTTGAGCTAATTAGCTTTTTGTGAGAATATTACAAACGTCTGACAAAACTGATAAATGTAAATTTCCAATTTCAACCAAACATGCTAGAAATGCTCCAATTGAGCTAATTAGCTTATTGTGAGAATATTACAAACGTCTGACAAAACTGAAAAATGTAAATTTCCAATTTCAACCAAACATGCTAGAAATGCTCCAATTGAGCTAATTAGCTTATTGTGAGAATATTACAAACGTCTGACAAAACTGAAAAATGTAAATTTCCAATTTCAACCAAGCATGCTAGAAATGCTCCAATTGAGCTAATTAGCTTATTGTGAGAATATTGCAATTGTCTGACAAAAGCGAAAAATGTAAATTTCCAATTTCAACCAAACATGCTAGAAATGCTCCAATTGAGCTAATTAGCTTATTGTGAAAATATTACAAACGTCTGACAAAAGTGAAAAATGTAAATTTCCAATTTCAACCAAACATGCTAGAAATGCTCAAATTGCGCATATAAGCCTACTGTAAGAATTTTACAAACGTCTGACAAAACTGAAAAATTTAAATTTCCAATTTCAATCAAACATGCTAGAAATGCTCCAATTGAGCTAATTAGCTTATTGAGAGAATTTTGCAATTGTCTGACAAAAGTGAAAAATTTAAAATTCCAATTTTAATCAAACATGCTAGAAATGCTCCAATTGCGCAAATAAGCCTACTGTAAGAATTTTACAAACGTCTGACAAAAGTGAAAAATGTAAATTTCCAATTTCAACCAAACATGCTAGAAATGCTCCAATTGAGCTAATTAGCTCATTGTGAGAATATTGCAATTGTCTGACAGAAGTGAAAAATGTAAATTTCCAATTTCAACCAAACATGCTAGAAATGCTCCAATTGAGCTAATTAGCTTATTGAGAGAATATTGCAATTGTCTGACAAAAGTGAAAAATGTAAATTTCCAATTTCAACCAAACATGCTAGAAATGCTCCAATTGAGCTAATTAGCTTATTGTGAGAATATTACAAACAACTGACAAAAGTGAAAAATTTAAAATTCCAATTTCAATCAAACATGCTAGAAATGCTCCAATTGCGCAAATAAGCCTACTGTAAGAATTTTACAAACGTCTGACAAAACTGAAAATTTAAATTTTCAATTTCAACCAAACATGCTAGAAATGCTCCAATTGAGCTAATTAGCTTATTGTGAGAATATTACAAACGTCTGACAAAACTGAAAAATGTAAATTTCCAATTTCAACCAAACATGCTAGAAATGCTCCAATTGAGCTAATTAGCTTATTGTGAGAATATTACAAACGTCTGACAAAACTGAAAAATGTAAATTTCCAATTTCAACCAAGCATGCTAGAAATGCTCCAATTGAGCTAATTAGCTTATTGTGAGAATATTGCAATTGTCTGACAAAAGCGAAAAATGTAAATTTGCAATTTCAACCAAACATGCTAGAAATGCTCCAATTGAGCTAATTAGCTTATTGTGAAAATATTACAAACGTCTGACAAGAGTGAAAAATGTAAATTTCCAATTTCAACCAAACATGCTAGAAATGCTCAAATTGCGCATATAAGCCTACTGTAAGAATTTTACAAACGTCTGACAAAACTGAAAAATTTAAATTTCCAATTTCAATCAAACATGCTAGAAATGCTCCAATTGAGCTAATTAGCTTATTGAGAGAATTTTGCAATTGTCTGACAAAAGTGAAAAATTTAAAATTCCAATTTTAATCAAACATGCTAGAAATGCTCCAATTGCGCAAATAAGCCTACTGTAAGAATTTTACAAACGTCTGACAAAACTGAAAATTTAAATTTTGAATTTTAACCAAACATGCTAGAAATGCTCCAATTGAGCTAATTAGCTTATTGTGAGAATATTGCAATTGTTTGACAAAAGTGAAAAATGTAAATTTCCAATTTCAACCAAACATGCTAGAAATGTTCCAATTGAGCTAATTAGCTTATTGAGAGAATATTACAAACGTCTGACAAAAGTGAAAAATGTAATTTTCCAATTTCAACCAAACATGCTAGAAATGCTCCAATTGAGCTAATTAGCTTATTGTGAGAATATTGCAATTGTCTGACAAAAGTGAAAAATGTAAATTTCCAATTTCAACCAAACATGCTAGAAATGCTCCAATTGAGCTAATTAGCTTATTGTGAGAATATTGCAATTGTCTGACAAAAGCGGAAAATGTAAATTTCCAATTTCAACCAAACATGCTAGAAATGCTCCAATTGAGCTAATTTGCTTATTGTGAGAATATTACAAACGTCTGACAAAAGTAAAAATTGTAAATTTCTGATTTCAACCAAACATGCTAGAAATGCTCCAATTGAGCTAATTAGCTTATTGTGAGAATATTACAAACGTCTGACAAAACTGAAAAATGTAAATTTCCAATTTCAACCAAACATGCTAGAAATGCTCCAATTGAGCTAATTAGCTTATTGTGAGAATATTACAAACGTCTGACAAAACTGAAAAATGTAAATTTCCAATTTCAACCAAACATGCTAGAAATGCTCCAATTGAGCTAATTAGCTTATTGTGAGAATATTACAAACGTCTGACAAAACTGAAAAAAGAAAATTTCCAATTTCAACCAAACATGCTAGAAATGCTCCAATTGAGCTAATTAGCTTATTGTGAGATTATTACAAACAACTGACAAAAGTGAAAAATTTAAAATTCCAATTTCAATCAAACATGCTAGAAATGCTCCAATTGCGCAAATAAGCCTACTGTAAGAATTTTACAAACGTCTGACAAAACTGAAAATTTAAATTTTCAATTTCAACCAAACATGCTAGAAATGCTCCAATTGAGCTAATTAGCTTATTGTGAGAATATTGCAATTGTTTGACAAAAGTGAAAAATGTAAATTTCCAATTTCAACCAAACATGCTAGAAATGCTCCGATTGAGCTAATTAGCTTATTGTGAGAATATTGCAATTGTCTGACAAAAGTGAAATATGTAAATTTCCAATTTCAACCAAACATGCTAGAAATGCTCCAATTGAGCTAATTAGCTTATTGTGAGAATATTACAAACGTCTGACAAAACTGAAAAATGTAATTTTCCAATTTCAACCAAACATGCTAGAAATGCTCCAATTGAGCTAATTAGCTTATTGTGAGAATATTGCAATTGTCTGACAAAAGTGAAAAATGTAAATTTCCAATTTCAACCAAACATGCTAGAAATGCTCCAATTGAGCTAATTAGCTTATTGTGAGAATATTGCAATTGTCTGACAAAATTGAAAAATGTAAATTTCCAATTTCAACCAAACATGCTAGAAATGCTCCAATTGAGCTAATTAGCTTATTGTGAGAATATTGCAATTGTCTGACAAAAGTGAAAAATGTAAATTTCCAATTTCAACCAAACATGCTAGAAATGCTCCAATTGAGCTAATTAGCTTATTGTGAGAATATATCAAACGGCTGACAAGACTGAAAAATGTTAATTACAAACATCTGACAAAACTGAAAATTTAAATTTTCAATTTCAACCAAACATGCTAGAAATGCTCCAATTGAGCTAATTAGCTTATTGTGAGAATATTACAAACGTCTGACAAAAGTGAAAAATGTAAATTTCCAATTTCAACCAAACATGCTAGAAATGCTCCAATTGAGCTAATTAGCTTATTGTGAGAATATATCAAACGGCTGACAAGACTGAAAAATGTTAATTACAAACATCTGACAAAACTGAAAATTTAAATTTCCAATTTCAACCAAACATGCTAGAAATGCTCCAATTGAGCTAATTAGCTTATTGTGAGAATATTACAAACGTCTGACAAAAGTGAAAAATGTAAATTTCCAATTTCAACCAAACATGCTAGAAATGCTCCAATTGAGCTAATTAGCTTATTGTGAGAATATTACAAACGTCTGACAAAACTGAAAAATGTAAATTGACAATTTTAACCAAACATGCTAGAAATGCTCCAATTGAGCTAATTAGCTTATTGTGAGAATATTGCAATTGTCTGACAAAAGCGGAAAATGTAAATTTCCAATTTCAACCAAACATGCTAGAAATGCTCCAATTGAGCTAATTTGCTTATTGTGAGAATATTACAAACGTCTGACAAAAGTAAAAATTGTAAATTTCCAATTTCAACCAAACATGCTAGAAATGCTCCAATTGAGCTAATTAGCTTATTGTGAGAATATTACAAACGTCTGACAAAACTGAAAAATGTAAATTTCCAATTTCAACCAAACATGCTAGAAATGCTCCAATTGAGCTAATTAGCTTATTGTGAGAATATTACAAACGTCTGACAAAACTGAAAAATGTAAATTTCCAATTTCAACCAAACATGCTAGAAATGCTCCAATTGAGCTAATTAGCTTATTGTGAGAATATTACAAACGTCTTACAAAACTGAAAAAAGGAAATTTCCAATTTCAACCAAACATGCTAGAAATGCTCCAATTGAGCTAATTAGCTTATTGTGAGAATATTACAAACAACTGACAAAAGTGAAAAATTTAAAATTCCAATTTCAATCAAACATGCTAGAAATGCTCCAATTGCGCAAATAAGCCTACTGTAAGAATTTTACAAACGTCTGACAAAACTGAAAATTTAAATTTTCAATTTCAACCAAACATGCTAGAAATGCTCCAATTGAGCTAATTAGCTTATTGTGAGAATATTGCAATTGTTTGACAAAAGTGAAAAATGTAAATTTCCAATTTCAACCAAACATGATAGAAATGCTCCAATTGAGCTAATTAGCTTATTGTGAGAATATTGCAATTGTTTGACAAAAGTGAAAAATGTAAATTTCCAATTTCAACCAAACATGCTAGAAATGTTCCAATTGAGCTAATTAGCTTATTGTGAGAATATTGCAATTGTCTGACAAAAGTGAAAAATGTAAATTTCCAATTTCAACCAAACATGCTAGAAATGCTCCAATTGAGCTAATTAGCTTATTGTGAGAATATTACAAACGTCTTACAAAAGTGAAAAATTTAAAATTCCAATTTTAATCAAACATGCTAGAAATGCTCCAATTGCGCAAATAAGCCAACTGTAAGAATTTTACAAACGTCTGACAAAACTGAAAATTTAAATTTTGAATTTTAACCAAACATGCTAGAAATGCTCCAATTGAGCTAATTAGCTTATTGTGAGAATATTGCAATTGTTTGACAAAAGTGAAAAATGTAAATTTCCAATTTCAACCAAACATGCTAGAAATGTTCCAATTGAGCTAATTAGCTTATTGAGAGAATATTACAAACGTCTGACAAAAGTGAAAAATGTAATTTTCCAATTTCAACCAAACATGCTAGAAATGCTCCAATTGAGCTAATTAGCTTGTTGTGAGAATATTGCAATTGTCTGACAAAAGTGAAAAATGTAAATTTCCAATTTCAACCAAACATGCTAGAAATGCTCCAATTGAGCTAATTAGCTTATTGTGAGAATATTACAAACGTCTGACAAAACTGAAAAATGTAAATTTCCAATTTCAACCAAACATGCTAGAAATGCTCCAATTGAGCTAATTAGCTTATTGTGAGAATATTACAAACGTCTGACAAAACTGAAAAATGTAAATTTCCAATTTCAACCAAACATGCTAGAAATGCTCCAATTGAGCTAATTAGCTTATTGTGAGAATATTACAAACGTCTGACAAAACTGAAAAAAGAAAATTTCCAATTTCAACCAAACATGCTAGAAATGCTCCAATTGAGCTAATTAGCTTATTGTGAGAATATTACAAACAACTGACAAAAGTGAAAAATTTAAAATTCCAATTTCAACCAAACATGCTAGAAATGCTCCAATTGAGCTAATTAGCTTATTGTGAGAATATTACAAACGTCTGACAAAAGTGAAAAATGTAAATTTCCAATTTCAACCAAACATGCTAGAAATGCTCCAATTGAGCTAATTAGCTTATTGTGAGAATATATCAAACGGCTGACAAGACTGAAAAATGTTAATTACAAACATCTGACAAAACTGAAAATTTAAATTTCCAATTTCAACCAAACATGCTAGAAATGCTCCAATTGAGCTAATTAGCTTATTGTGAGAATATTACAAACGTCTGACAAAAGTGAAAAATGTAAATTTCCAATTTCAACCAAACATGCTAGAAATGCTCCAATTGAGCTAATTAGCTTATTGTGAGAATATTACAAACGTCTGACAAAACTGAAAAATGTAAATTGACAATTTTAACCAAACATGCTAGAAATGCTCCAATTGAGCTAATTAGCTTATTGTGAGAATATTGCAATTGTCTGACAAAAGCGGAAAATGTAAATTTCCAATTTCAACCAAACATGCTAGAAATGCTCCAATTGAGCTAATTTGCTTATTGTGAGAATATTACAAACGTCTGACAGAAGTAAAAATTGTAAATTTCCAATTTCAACCAAACATGCTAGAAATGCTCCAATTGAGCTAATTAGCTTATTGTGAGAATATTACAAACGTCTGACAAAACTGAAAAATGTAAATTTCCAATTTCAACCAAACATGCTAGAAATGCTCCAATTGAGCTAATTAGCTTATTGTGAGAATATTACAAACGTCTGACAAAACTGAAAAATGTAAATTTCCAATTTCAACCAAACATGCTAGAAATGCTCCAATTGAGCTAATTAGCTTATTGTGAGAATATTACAAACGTCTTACAAAACTGAAAAAAGGAAATTTCCAATTTCAACCAAACATGCTAGAAATGCTCCAATTGAGCTAATTAGCTTATTGTGAGAATATTACAAACAACTGACAAAAGTGAAAAATTTAAAATTCCAATTTCAATCAAACATGCTAGAAATGCTCCAATTGCGCAAATAAGCCTACTGTAAGAATTTTACAAACGTCTGACAAAACTGAAAATTTAAATTTTCAATTTCAACCAAACATGCTAGAAATGCTCCAATTGAGCTAATTAGCTTATTGTGAGAATATTGCAATTGTTTGACAAAAGTGAAAAATGTAAATTTCCAATTTCAACCAAACATGATAGAAATGCTCCAATTGAGCTAATTAGCTTATTGTGAGAATATTGCAATTGTTTGACAAAAGTGAAAAATGTAAATTTCCAATTTCAACCAAACATGCTAGAAATGTTCCAATTGAGCTAATTAGCTTATTGTGAGAATATTGCAATTGTCTGACAAAAGTGAAAAATGTAAATTTCCAATTTCAACCAAACATGCTAGAAATGCTCCAATTGAGCTAATTAGCTTATTGTGAGAATATTACAAACGTCTTACAAAAGTGAAAAATTTAAAATTCCAATTTTAATCAAACATGCTAGAAATGCTCCAATTGCGCAAATAAGCCTACTGTAAGAATTTTACAAACGTCTGACAAAACTGAAAATTTAAATTTTGAATTTTAACCAAACATGCTAGAAATGCTCCAATTGAGCTAATTAGCTTATTGTGAGAATATTGCAATTGTTTGACAAAAGTGAAAAATGTAAATTTCCAATTTCAACCAAACATGCTAGAAATGTTCCAATTGAGCTAATTAGCTTATTGAGAGAATATTACAAACGTCTGACAAAAGTGAAAAATGTAATTTTCCAATTTCAACCAAACATGCTAGAAATGCTCCAATTGAGCTAATTAGCTTGTTGTGAGAATATTGCAATTGTCTGACAAAAGTGAAAAATGTAAATTTCCAATTTCAACCAAACATGCTAGAAATGCTCCAATTGAGCTAATTAGCTTATTGTGAGAATATTACAAACGTCTGACAAAACTGAAAAATGTAAATTTCCAATTTCAACCAAACATGCTAGAAATGCTCCAATTGAGCTAATTAGCTTATTGTGAGAATATTACAAACGTCTGACAAAACTGAAAAATGTAAATTTCCAATTTCAACCAAACATGCTAGAAATGCTCCAATTGAGCTAATTAGCTTATTGTGAGAATATTACAAACGTCTGACAAAACTGAAAAAAGAAAATTTCCAATTTCAACCAAACATGCTAGAAATGCTCCAATTGAGCTAATTAGCTTATTGTGAGAATATTACAAACAACTGACAAAAGTGAAAAATTTAAAATTCCAATTTCAATCAAACATGCTAGAAATGCTCCAATTGCGCAAATAAGCCTACTGTAAGAATTTTACAAACGTCTGACAAAACTGAAAATTTAAATTTTCAATTTCAACCAAACATGCTAGAAATGCTCCAATTGAGCTAATTAGCTTATTGTGAGAATATTGCAATTGTTTGACAAAAGTGAAAAATGTAAATTTCCAATTTCAACCAAACATGCTAGAAATGCTCCGATTGAGCTAATTAGCTTATTGTGAGAATATTGCAATTGTCTGACAAAAGTGAAATATGTAAATTTCCAATTTCAACCAAACATGCTAGAAATGCTCCAATTGAGCTAATTAGCTTATTGTGAGAATATTACAAACGTCTGACAAAACTGAAAAATGTAATTTTCCAATTTCAACCAAACATGCTAGAAATGCTCCAATTGAGCTAATTAGCTTATTGTGAGAATATTGCAATTGTCTGACAAAAGTGAAAAATGTAAATTTCCAATTTCAACCAAACATGCTAGAAATGCTCCAATTGAGCTAATTAGCTTAATCTGAGAATATTGCAATTGTCTGACAAAATTGAAAAATGTAAATTTCCAATTTCAACCAAACATGCTAGAAATGCTCCAATTGAGCTAATTAGCTTATTGTGAGAATATTGCAATTGTCTGACAAAAGTGAAAAATGTAAATTTCCAATTTCAACCAAACATGCTAGAAATGCTCCAATTGAGCTAATTAGCTTATTGTGAGAATATATCAAACGGCTGACAAGACTGAAAAATGTTAATTACAAACATCTGACAAAACTGAAAATTTAAATTTTCAATTTCAACCAAACATGCTAGAAATGCTCCAATTGAGCTAATTAGCTTATTGTGAGAATGTTGCAATTGTATGACAAAAGCGAAAAATGTAAATTTCCAATTTCAACCAAACATGCTAGAAATGCTCCAATTGAGCTAATTAGCTTATTGTGAGAATATTACAAACGTCTGACAAAAGTGAAAAATGTAAATTTCCAATTTCAACCAAACATGCTAGAAATGCTCCAATTGAGCTAATTAGCTTATTGTGAGAATATTACAAACGTCTGACAAAACTGAAAAATGTAAATTGACAATTTTAACCAAACATGCTAGAAATGCTCCAATTGAGCTAATTAGCTTATTGTGAGAATATTGCAATTGTCTGACAAAAGCGGAAAATGTAAATTTCCAATTTCAACCAAACATGCTAGAAATGCTCCAATTGAGCTAATTTGCTTATTGTGAGAATATTACAAACGTCTGACAAAAGTAAAAATTGTAAATTTCCAATTTCAACCAAACATGCTAGAAATGCTCCAATTGAGCTAATTAGCTTATTGTGAGAATATTACAAACGTCTGACAAAACTGAAAAATGTAAATTTCCAATTTCAACCAAACATGCTAGAAATGCTCCAATTGAGCTAATTAGCTTATTGTGAGAATATTACAAACGTCTGACAAAACTGAAAAATGTAAATTTCCAATTTCAACCAAACATGCTAGAAATGCTCCAATTGAGCTAATTAGCTTATTGTGAGAATATTACAAACGTCTTACAAAACTGAAAAAAGGAAATTTCCAATTTCAACCAAACATGCTAGAAATGCTCCAATTGAGCTAATTAGCTTATTGTGAGAATATTACAAACAACTGACAAAAGTGAAAAATTTAAAATTCCAATTTCAATCAAACATGCTAGAAATGCTCCAATTGCGCAAATAAGCCTACTGTAAGAATTTTACAAACGTCTGACAAAACTGAAAATTTAAATTTTCAATTTCAACCAAACATGCTAGAAATGCTCCAATTGAGCTAATTAGCTTATTGTGAGAATATTGCAATTGTTTGACAAAAGTGAAAAATGTAAATTTCCAATTTCAACCAAACATGATAGAAATGCTCCAATTGAGCTAATTAGCTTATTGTGAGAATATTGCAATTGTTTGACAAAAGTGAAAAATGTAAATTTCCAATTTCAACCAAACATGCTAGAAATGTTCCAATTGAGCTAATTAGCTTATTGTGAGAATATTGCAATTGTCTGACAAAAGTGAAAAATGTAAATTTCCAATTTCAACCAAACATGCTAGAAATGCTCCAATTGAGCTAATTAGCTTATTGTGAGAATATTGCAATTGTCTGACAAAAGCGAAAAATGTAAATTTCCAATTTCAACCAAACATGCTAGAAATGCTCCAATTGAGCTAATTAGCTTATTGTGAAAATATTACAAACGTCTGACAAAAGTGAAAAATGTAAATTTCCAATTTCAACCAAACATGCTAGAAATGCTCAAATTGCGCATATAAGCCTACTGTAAGAATTTTACAAACGTCTGACAAAACTGAAAAATTTAAATTTCCAATTTCAATCAAACATGCTAGAAATGCTCCAATTGAGCTAATTAGCTTATTGAGAGAATATTGCAATTGTCTGACAAAAGTGAAAAATGTAAATTTCCAATTTCAACAAAACATGCTAGAAATGCTCCAATTGAGCTAATTAGCTTATTGTGAGAATATTACAAATGTCTGACAAACCTGAAAAATGTAAATTTCCAATTTCAAGCAAACATGCTAGAAATGTTCCAATTGAGCTAATTAGCTTATTGTGAGAATATTACAAACAACTGACAAAAGTGAAAAATTTAAAATTCCAATTTCAATCAAACATGCTAGAAATGCTCCAATTGCGCAAATAAGCCTACTGTAAGAATTTTACAAACGTCTGACAAAACTGAAAATTTAAATTTTCAATTTCAACCAAACATGCTAGAAATGCTCCAATTGAGCTAATTAGCTTATTGTGAGAATATTGCAATTGTTTGACAAAAGTGAAAAATGTAAATTTCCAATTTCAACCAAACATGCTAGAAATGCTCCGATTGAGCTAATTAGCTTATTGTGAGAATATTGCAATTGTCTGACAAAAGTGAAATATGTAAATTTCCAATTTCAACCAAACATGCTAGAAATGCTCCAATTGAGCTAATTAGCTTATTGTGAGAATATTACAAACGTCTGACAAAACTGAAAAATGTAATTTTCCAATTTCAACCAAACATGCTAGAAATGCTCCAATTGAGCTAATTAGCTTATTGTGAGAATATTGCAATTGTCTGACAAAAGTGAAAAATGTAAATTTCCAATTTCAACCAAACATGCTAGAAATGCTCCAATTGAGCTAATTAGCTTAATCTGAGAATATTGCAATTGTCTGACAAAATTGAAAAATGTAAATTTCCAATTTCAACCAAACATGCTAGAAATGCTCCAATTGAGCTAATTAGCTTATTGTGAGAATATTGCAATTGTCTGACAAAAGTGAAAAATGTAAATTTCCAATTTCAACCAAACATGCTAGAAATGCTCCAATTGAGCTAATTAGCTTATTGTGAGAATATATCAAACGGCTGACAAGACTGAAAAATGTTAATTACAAACATCTGACAAAACTGAAAATTTAAATTTTCAATTTCAACCAAACATGCTAGAAATGCTCCAATTGAGCTAATTAGCTTATTGTGAGAATGTTGCAATTGTATGACAAAAGCGAAAAATGTAAATTTCCAATTTCAACCAAACATGCTAGAAATGCTCCAATTGAGCTAATTAGCTTATTGTGAGAATATTACAAACGTCTGACAAAAGTGAAAAATGTAAATTTCCAATTTCAACCAAACATGCTAGAAATGCTCCAATTGAGCTAATTAGCTTATTGTGAGAATATTACAAACGTCTGACAAAACTGAAAAATGTAAATTGACAATTTTAACCAAACATGCTAGAAATGCTCCAATTGAGCTAATTAGCTTATTGTGAGAATATTGCAATTGTCTGACAAAAGCGGAAAATGTAAATTTCCAATTTCAACCAAACATGCTAGAAATGCTCCAATTGAGCTAATTTGCTTATTGTGAGAATATTACAAACGTCTGACAAAAGTAAAAATTGTAAATTTCCAATTTCAACCAAACATGCTAGAAATGCTCCAATTGAGCTAATTAGCTTATTGTGAGAATATTACAAACGTCTGACAAAACTGAAAAATGTAAATTTCCAATTTCAACCAAACATGCTAGAAATGCTCCAATTGAGCTAATTAGCTTATTGTGAGAATATTACAAACGTCTGACAAAACTGAAAAATGTAAATTTCCAATTTCAACCAAACATGCTAGAAATGCTCCAATTGAGCTAATTAGCTTATTGTGAGAATATTACAAACGTCTTACAAAACTGAAAAAAGGAAATTTCCAATTTCAACCAAACATGCTAGAAATGCTCCAATTGAGCTAATTAGCTTATTGTGAGAATATTACAAACAACTGACAAAAGTGAAAAATTTAAAATTCCAATTTCAATCAAACATGCTAGAAATGCTCCAATTGCGCAAATAAGCCTACTGTAAGAATTTTACAAACGTCTGACAAAACTGAAAATTTAAATTTTCAATTTCAACCAAACATGCTAGAAATGCTCCAATTGAGCTAATTAGCTTATTGTGAGAATATTGCAATTGTTTGACAAAAGTGAAAAATGTAAATTTCCAATTTCAACCAAACATGATAGAAATGCTCCAATTGAGCTAATTAGCTTATTGTGAGAATATTGCAATTGTTTGACAAAAGTGAAAAATGTAAATTTCCAATTTCAACCAAACATGCTAGAAATGTTCCAATTGAGCTAATTAGCTTATTGTGAGAATATTGCAATTGTCTGACAAAAGTGAAAAATGTAAATTTCCAATTTCAACCAAACATGCTAGAAATGCTCCAATTGAGCTAATTAGCTTATTGTGAGAATATTACAAACGTCTTACAAAAGTGAAAAATTTAAAATTCCAATTTTAATCAAACATGCTAGAAATGCTCCAATTGCGCAAATAAGCCTACTGTAAGAATTTTACAAACGTCTGACAAAACTGAAAATTTAAATTTTGAATTTTAACCAAACATGCTAGAAATGCTCCAATTGAGCTAATTAGCTTATTGTGAGAATATTGCAATTGTTTGACAAAAGTGAAAAATGTAAATTTCCAATTTCAACCAAACATGCTAGAAATGTTCCAATTGAGCTAATTAGCTTATTGAGAGAATATTACAAACGTCTGACAAAAGTGAAAAATGTAATTTTCCAATTTCAACCAAACATGCTAGAAATGCTCCAATTGAGCTAATTAGCTTGTTGTGAGAATATTGCAATTGTCTGACAAAAGTGAAAAATGTAAATTTCCAATTTCAACCAAACATGCTAGAAATGCTCCAATTGAGCTAATTAGCTTATTGTGAGAATATTGCAATTGTCTGACAAAAGTGAAAAATGTAAATTTCCAATTTCAACCAAACATGCTAGAAATGCTCCAATTGAGCTAATTAGCTTATTGTGAGAATATTACAAACGTCTGACAAAACTGAAAAATGTAAATTTCCAAGTTCAACCAAACATGCTAGAAATGCTCCAATTGAGCTAATTAGCTTATTGTGAGAATATTGCAATTGTCTGACAAAAGTGAAAAATGTAAATTTCCAATTTCAACCAAACATGCTAGAAATGTTCCAATTGAGCTAATTAGCTTATTGTGAGAATATTACAAACGTCTGACAAAACTGAAAAATGTAAATTCCCAATTTCAACCAAACATGCTAGAAATGCTCCATTTGAGCTAATCAGCTCTTTGTGAGAATATTACAAACGTCTGACAAAACTGATAAATGTAAATTTCCAATTTCAACCAAACATGCTAGAAATGCTCCAATTGAGCTAATTAGCTTATTGTGAGAATATTACAAACATCTGACAAAACTGAAAAGTGTAAATTTCCAATTTCAACCAAACATGCTAGAAATGCTCCAATTGAGCTAATTAGCTTATTGTGAAAATATTACAAACGTCTGACAAAAGTGAAAAATGTAAATTTCCAATTTCAACCAAACATGCTAGAAATGCTCAAATTGCGCATATAAGCCTACTGTAAGAATTTTACAAACGTCTGACAAAACTGAAAAATTTAAATTTCCAATTTCAACCAAACATGCTAGAAATGCTCCAATTGAGCTAATTAGCTTATTGTGAGAATATATCAAACGGCTGACAAGACTGAAAAATGTAAATTACAAACGTCTGACAAAACTGAAAATTTAAATTTTCTATTTCAACCAAACATGCTAGAAATGCTCCAATTGAGCTAATTAGCTTATTGTGAGAATGTTGCAATTGTATGACAAAAGCGAAAAATGTAAATTTCCAATTTCAATCAAACATGCTAGAAATGCTCCAATTGAGCTAATTAGCTTATTGTGAGAATATTACAAACAACTGACAAAAGTGAAAAATTTAAAATTCCAATTTCAATCAAACATGCTAGAAATGCTCCAATTGCGCAAATAAGCCTACTGTAAGAATTTTACAAACGTCTGACAAAACTGAAAATTTAAATTTTCAATTTCAACCAAACATGCTAGAAATGCTCCAATTGAGCTAATTAGCTTATTGTGAGAATATTGCAATTGTTTGACAAAAGTGAAAAATGTAAATTTCCAATTTCAACCAAACATGCTAGAAATGCTCCAATTGAGCTAATTAGCTTATTGTGAGAATATTACAAACGTCTGACAAAACTGAAAAATGTAAATTTCCAATTTCAACCAAACATGCTAGAAATGCTCCATTTGAGCTAATTAGCTTTTTGTGAGAATATTACAAACGTCTGACAAAACTGATAAATGTAAATTTCCAATTTCAACCAAACATGCTAGAAATGCTCCAATTGAGCTAATTAGCTTATTGTGAGAATATTACAAACGTCTGACAAAACTGAAAAATGTAAATTTCCAATTTCAACCAAACATGCTAGAAATGCTCCAATTGAGCTAATTAGCTTATTGTGAGAATATTACAAACGTCTGACAAAACTGAAAAATGTAAATTTCCAATTTCAACCAAACATGCTAGAAATGCTCCAATTGAGCTAATTAGCTTATTGTGAGAATATTGCAATTGTCTGACAAAAGCGAAAAATGTAAATTTCCAATTTCAACCAAACATGCTAGAAATGCTCCAATTGAGCTAATTAGCTTATTGTGAAAATATTACAAACGTCTGACAAAAGTGAAAAATGTAAATTTCCAATTTCAACCAAACATGCTAGAAATGCTCAAATTGCGCATATAAGCCTACTGTAAGAATTTTACAAACGTCTGACAAAACTGAAAAATTTAAATTTCCAATTTCAATCAAACATGCTAGAAATGCTCCAATTGAGCTAATTAGCTTATTGAGAGAATATTGCAATTGTCTGACAAAAGTGAAAAATGTAAATTTCCAATTTCAACAAAACATGCTAGAAATGCTCCAATTGAGCTAATTAGCTTATTGTGAGAATATTACAAATGTCTGACAAACCTGAAAAATGTAAATTTCCAATTTCAAGCAAACATGCTAGAAATGTTCCAATTGAGCTAATTAGATTATTGTGAGAATATTACAAACGTCTGACAAAAGTGAAAAATGTAAATTTCCAATTTCAACCAAACATGCTAGAAATGCTCCAATTGAGCTAATTAGCTTATTGTGAGAATATTGCAATTGTTTGACAAAAGTGAAAAATGTAAATTTCCAATTTCAACCAAACATGCTAGAAATGCTCCAATTGAGCTAATTAGCTTATTGTGAGAATATTGCAATTGTCTGACAAAAGTGAAAAATGTAAATTTCCAATTTCAACCAAACATGCTAGAAATGCTCCAATTGAGCTAATTAGCTTATTGTGAGAATATATCAAACGGCTGACAAGACTGAAAAATGTAAATTACAAACGTCTGACAAAACTGAAAATTTAAATTTTCAATTTCAACCAAACATGCTAGAAATGCTCCAATTGAGCTAATTAGCTTATTGTGAGAATGTTGCAATTGTATGACAAAAGCGAAAAATGTAAATTTCCAATTTCAACCAAACATGCTAGAAATGCTCCAATTGAGCTAATTAGCTTATTGTGAGAATATTACAAACGTCTGACAAAAGTGAAAAATGTAAATTTCCAATTTCAACCAAACATGCTAGAAATGCTCCAATTGAGCTAATTAGCTTATTGTGAGAATATTACAAACGTCTGACACAACTGAAAAATGTAAATTTCCAATTTCAACCAAACATGCTAGAAATGCTCCAATTGAGCTAATTAGCTTATTGTGAGAATATTACAAACGTCTGACAAAACTGAAAAATGTAAATTTCCAATTTCAACCAAACATGCTAGAAATGCTCCAATTGAGCTAATTAGCTTATTGTGAGAATATTACAAACGTCTGACAAAACTGAAAAATGTAAATTTCCAATTTCAACCAAACATGCTAGAAATGCTCCAATTGAGCTAATTAGCTTATTGTGAGAATATTGCAATTGTCTGACAAAAGCGAAAAATGTAAATTTCCAATTTCAACCAAACATGCTAGAAATGTTCCAATTGAGCTAATTAGCTTATTGTGAAAATATTACAAACGTCTGACAAAAGTGAAAAATGTAAATTTCCAATTTCAACCAAACATGCTAGAAATGCTCAAATTGCGCATATAAGCCTACTGTAAGAATTTTACAAACGTCTGACAAAACTGAAAAATTTAAATTTCCAATTTCAATCAAACATGCTAGAAATGCTCCAATTGAGCTAATTAGCTTATTGAGAGAATATTGCAATTGTCTGACAAAAGTGAAAAATGTAAATTTCCAATTTCAACAAAACATGCTAGAAATGCTCCAATTGAGCTAATTAGCTTATTGTGAGAATATTACAAATGTCTGACAAAACTGAAAAATGTAAATTTCCAATTTCAAGCAAACATGCTAGAAATGTTCCAATTGAGCTAATTAGATTATTGTGAGAATATTACAAACGTCTGACAAAAGTGAAAAATGTAAATTTCCAATTTCAACCAAACATGCTAGAAATGCTCCAATTGAGCTAATTAGCTTATTGTGAGAATATTGCAATTGTTTGACAAAAGTGAAAAATGTAAATTTCCAATTTCAACCAAACATGCTAGAAATGCTCCAATTGAGCTAATTAGCTTATTGTGAGAATATTGCAATTGTCTGACAAAAGTGAAAAATGTAAATTTCCAATTTCAACCAAACATGCTAGAAATGCTCCAATTGAGCTAATTAGCTTATTGTGAGAATATATCAAACGGCTGACAAGACTGAAAAATGTAAATTACAAACGTCTGACAAAACTGAAAATTTAAATTTTCAATTTCAACCAAATATGCTAGAAATGCTCCAATTGAGCTAATTAGCTTATTGTGAGAATGTTGCAATTGTATGACAAAAGCGAAAAATGTAAATTTCCAATTTCAACCAAACATGCTAGAAATGCTCCAATTGAGCTAATTAGCTTATTGTGAGAATATTACAAACGTCTGACAAAAGTGAAAAATGTAAATTTCCAATTTCAACCAAACATGCTAGAAATGCTCCAATTGAGCTAATTAGCTTATTGTGAGAATATTACAAACGTCTGACAAAACTGAAAAATGTAAATTGCCAATTTCAACCAAACATGCTAGAAATGCTCCAATTGAGCTAATTAGCTTATTGTGAGAATATTACAAACGTCTGACAAAACTGAAAAATGTAAATTTCCAATTTCAACCAAACATGCTAGAAATGCTCCAATTGAGCTAATTAGCTTATTGTGAGAATATTACAAACGTCTGACAAAACTGAAAAAAGGAAATTTCCAATTTCAACCAAACATGCTAGAAATGCTCCAATTGAGCTAATTAGCTTATTGTGAGAATATTACAAACGTCTGACAAAAGTGAAAAATGTAAATTTCCAATTTCAACCAAACATGCTAGAAATGCTCCGATTGAGCTAATTAGCTTATTGTGAGAATATTGCAATTGTCTGACAAAAGTGAAAAATGTAAATTTCCAATTTCAACCAAACATGCTAGAAATGCTCCAATTGAGCTAATTAGCTTATTGTGAGAATATTACAAACGTCTGACAAAAGTGAAAAATGTAAATTTCCAATTTCAACCAAACATGCTAGAAATGCTCCGATTGAGCTAATTAGCTTATTGTGAGAATATTGCAATTGTCTGACAAAAGTGAAAAATGTAAATTTCCAATTTCAACCAAACATGTTAGAAATGCTCCAATTGAGCTAATTAGCTTATTGTGAGAATATTGCAATTGTCTGACAAAAGTGAAAAATGTAAATTTCCAATTTCAACCAAACATGCTAGAAATGCTCCAATTGAGCTAATTAGCTTATTGTGAGAATATTACAAACGTCTGACAAAACTGAAAAATGTAAATTTCCAATTTCAACCAAACATGCTAGAAATGCTCCATTTGAGCTAATTAGCTTTTTGTGAGAATATTACAAACGTCTGACAAAACTGATAAATGTAAATTTCCAATTTCAACCAAACATGCTAGAAATGCTCCAATTGAGCTAATTAGCTTATTGTGAGAATATTACAAACGTCTGACAAAACTGAAAAATGTAAATTTCCAATTTCAACCAAACATGCTAGAAATGCTCCAATTGAGCTAATTAGCTTATTGTGAGAATATTACAAACGTCTGACAAAACTGAAAAATGTAAATTTCCAATTTCAACCAAACATGCTAGAAATGCTCCAATTGAGCTAATTAGCTTATTGTGAGAATATTGCAATTGTCTGACAAAAGCGAAAAATGTAAATTTCCAATTTCAACCAAACATGCTAGAAATGCTCCAATTGAGCTAATTAGCTTATTGTGAGAATATTACAAACGTCTGACAAAAGTGAAAAATGTAAATTTCCAATTTCAACCAAACATGCTAGAAATGCTCAAATTGCGCATATAAGCCTACTGTAAGAATTTTACAAACGTCTGACAAAACTGAAAAATTTAAATTTCCAATTTCAATCAAACATGCTAGAAATGCTCCAATTGAGCTAATTAGCTTATTGAGAGAATATTGCAATTGTCTGACAAAAGTGAAAAATGTAAATTTCCAATTTCAACAAAACATGCTAGAAATGCTCCAATTGAGCTAATTAGATTATTGTGAGAATATTACAAACGTCTGACAAAAGTGAAAAATGTAAATTTCCAATTTCAACCAAACATGCTAGAAATGCTCCAATTGAGCTAATTAGCTCATTGTGAGAATATTGCAATTGTCTGACAAAAGTGAAAAATGTAAATTTCCAATTTCAACCAAACATGCTAGAAATGCTCCAATTGAGCTAATTAGCTTATTGAGAGAATATTGCAATTGTCTGACAAAAGTGAAAAATGTAAATTTCCAATTTCAACCAAACATGCTAGAAATGCTCCAATTGAGCTAATTAGCTTATTGTGAGAATATTACAAACAACTGACAAAAGTGAAAAATTTAAAATTCCAATTTCAATCAAACATGCTAGAAATGCTCCAATTGCGCAAATAAGCCTACTGTAAGAATTTTACAAACGTCTGACAAAACTGAAAATTTAAATTTTCAATTTCAACCAAACATGCTAGAAATGCTCCAATTGAGCTAATTAGCTTATTGTGAGAATATTGCAATTGTTTGACAAAAGTGAAAAATGTAAATTTCCAATTTCAACCAAACATGCTAGAAATGCTCCAATTGAGCTAATTAGCTTATTGTGAGAATATTACAAACGTCTGACAAAACTGAAAAATGTAAATTTCCAATTTCAACCAAACATGCTAGAAATGCTCCGTTTGAGCTAATTAGCTTTTTGTGAGAATATTACAAACGTCTGACAAAACTGATAAATGTAAATTTCCAATTTCAACCAAACATGCTAGAAATGCTCCAATTGAGCTAATTAGCTTATTGTGAGAATATTACAAACGTCTGACAAAACTGAAAAATGTAAATTTCCAATTTCAACCAAACATGCTAGAAATGCTCCAATTGAGCTAATTAGCTTATTGTGAGAATATTACAAACGTCTGACAAAACTGAAAAATGTAAATTTCCAATTTCAACCAAGCATGCTAGAAATGCTCCAATTGAGCTAATTAGCTTATTGTGAGAATATTGCAATTGTCTGACAAAAGCGAAAAATGTAAATTTCCAATTTCAACCAAACATGCTAGAAATGCTCCAATTGAGCTAATTAGCTTATTGTGAAAATATTACAAACGTCTGACAAAAGTGAAAAATGTAAATTTCCAATTTCAACCAAACATGCTAGAAATGCTCAAATTGCGCATATAAGCCTACTGTAAGAATTTTACAAACGTCTGACAAAACTGAAAAATTTAAATTTCCAATTTCAATCAAACATGCTAGAAATGCTCCAATTGAGCTAATTAGCTTATTGAGAGAATTTTGCAATTGTCTGACAAAAGTGAAAAATTTAAAATTCCAATTTTAATCAAACATGCTAGAAATGCTCCAATTGCGCAAATAAGCCTACTGTAAGAATTTTACAAACGTCTGACAAAACTGAAAATTTAAATTTTGAATTTTAACCAAACATGCTAGAAATGCTCCAATTGAGCTAATTAGCTTATTGTGAGAATATTGCAATTGTTTGACAAAGGTGAAAAATGTAAATTTCCAATTTCAACCAAACATGCTAGAAATGTTCCAATTGAGCTAATTAGCTTATTGAGAGAATATTACAAACGTCTGACAAAAGTGAAAAATGTAATTTTCCAATTTCAACCAAACATGCTAGAAATGCTCCAATTGAGCTAATTAGCTTATTGTGAGAATATTGCAATTGTCTGACAAAAGTGAAAAATGTAAATTTCCAATTTCAACCAAACATGCTAGAAATGCTCCAATTGAGCTAATTAGCTTATTGTGAGAATATTACAAACGTCTGACAAAACTGAAAAATGTAAATTTCCAATTTCAACCAAACATGCTAGAAATGCTCCATTTGAGCTAATTAGCTTTTTGTGAGAATATTACAAACGTCTGACAAAACTGATAAATGTAAATTTCCAATTTCAACCAAACATGCTAGAAATGCTCCAATTGAGCTAATTAGCTTATTGTGAGAATATTACAAACGTCTGACAAAACTGAAAAATGTAAATTTCCAATTTCAACCAAACATGCTAGAAATGCTCCAATTGAGCTAATTAGCTTATTGTGAGAATATTACAAACGTCTGACAAAACTGAAAAATGTAAATTTCCAATTTCAACCAAACATGCTAGAAATGCTCCAATTGAGCTAATTAGCTTATTGTGAGAATATTGCAATTGTCTGACAAAAGCGAAAAATGTAAATTTCCAATTTCAACCAAACATGCTAGAAATGCTCCAATTGAGCTAATTAGCTTATTGTGAGAATATTACAAACGTCTGACAAAAGTGAAAAATGTAAATTTCCAATTTCAACCAAACATGCTAGAAATGCTCAAATTGCGCATATAAGCCTACTGTAAGAATTTTACAAACGTCTGACAAAACTGAAAAATTTAAATTTCCAATTTCAACCAAACATGCTAGAAATGCTCCAATTGAGCTAATTAGCTTATTGAGAGAATATTGCAATTGTCTGACAAAAGTGAAAAATGTAAATTTCCAATTTCAACAAAACATGCTAGAAATGCTCCAATTGAGCTAATTAGCTTATTGTGAGAATATTACAAATGTCTGACAAAACTGAAAAATGTAAATTTCCAATTTCAACCAAACATGCTAGAAATGTTCCAATTGAGCTAATTAGCTTATTGTGAGAATATTACAAACGTCTGACAAAAGTGAAAAATGTAAATTTCCAATTTCAACCAAACATGCTAGAAATGCTCCGATTGAGCTAATTAGCTTATTGTGAGAATATTGCAATTGTCTGACAAAAGTGAAATATGTAAATTTCCAATTTCAACCAAACATGCTAGAAATGCTCCAATTGAGCTAATTAGCTTATTGTGAGAATATTACAAACGTCTGACAAAACTGAAAAATGTAATTTTCCAATTTCAACCAAACATGCTAGAAATGCTCCAATTGAGCTAATTAGCTTATTGTGAGAATATTGCAATTGTCTGACAAAAGTGAAAAATGTAAATTTCCAATTTCAACCAAACATGCTAGAAATGCTCCAATTGAGCTAATTAGCATATTGTGAGAATATTGCAATTGTCTGACAAAAGTGAAAAATGTAAATTTCCAATTTCAACCAAACATGCTAGAAATGCTCCAATTGAGCTAATTAGCTTATTGTGAGAATATTGCAATTGTCTGACAAAAGTGAAAAATGTAAATTTCCAATTTCAACCAAACATGCTAGAAATGCTCCAATTGAGCTAATTAGCTTATTGTGAGAATATATCAAACGGCTGACAAGACTGAAAAATGTTAATTACAAACGTCTGACAAAACTGAAAATTTAAATTTTCAATTTCAACCAAACATGCTAGAAATGCTCCAATTGAGCTAATTAGCTTATTGTGAGAATGTTGCAATTGTATGACAAAAGCGAAAAATGTAAATTTCCAATTTCAACCAAACATGCTAGAAATGCTCCAATTGAGCTAATTAGCTTATTGTGAGAATATGACAAACGTCTGACAAAAGTGAAAAATGTAAATTTCCAATTTCAACCAAACATGCTAGAAATGCTCCAATTGAGCTAATTAGCTTATTGTGAGAATATTACAAACGTCTGACAAAACTGAAAAATGTAAATTTCCAATTTTAACCAAACATGCTAGAAATGTTCCAATTGAGCTAATTAGCTTATTGTGAGAATATTGCAATTGTCTTACAAAAGCGGAAAATGTAAATTTCCAATTTCAACCAAACATGCTAGAAATGCTCCAATTGAGCTAATTTTCTTATTGTGAGAATATTACAAACGTCTGACAAAAGTAAAAATTGTAAATTTCTGATTTCAACCAAACATGCTAGAAATGCTCCAATTGAGCTAATTAGCTTATTGTGAGAATATTACAAACGTCTGACAAAACTGAAAAATGTAAATTTCCAATTTCAACCAAACATGCTAGAAATGCTCCAATTGAGCTAATTAGCTTATTGTGAGAATATTACAAACGTCTGACAAAACTGAAAAATGTAAATTTCCAATTTCAACCAAACATGCTAGAAATGCTCCAATTGAGCTAATTAGCTTATTGTGAGAATATTACAAACGTCTGACAAAAGTGAAAAATGTAAATTTCCAATTTCAACCAAACATGCTAGAAATGCTCCAATTGAGCTAATTAGCTTATTGTGAGAATATTACAAACGTCTGACAAAACTGAAAAATGTAAATTTCCAATTTTAACCAAACATGCTAGAAATGTTCCAATTGAGCTAATTAGCTTATTGTGAGAATATTGCAATTGTCTTACAAAAGCGGAAAATGTAAATTTCCAATTTCAACCAAACATGCTAGAAATGCTCCAATTGAGCTAATTTGCTTATTGTGAGAATATTACAAACGTCTGACAAAAGTAAAAATTGTAAATTTCTGATTTCAACCAAACATGCTAGAAATGCTCCAATTGAGCTAATTAGCTTATTGTGAGAATATTACAAACGTCTGACAAAACTGAAAAATGTAAATTTCCAATTTCAACCAAACATGCTAGAAATGCTCCAATTGAGCTAATTAGCTTATTGTGAGAATATTACAAACGTCTGACAAAACTGAAAAATGTAAATTTCCAATTTCAACCAAACATGCTAGAAATGCTCCAATTGAGCTAATTAGCTTATTGTGAGAATATTACAAACGTCTGACAAAACTGAAAAAAGAAAATTTCCAATTTCAACCAAACATGCTAGAAATGCTCCAATTGAGCTAATTAGCTTATTGTGAGAATATTACAAACAACTGACAAAAGTGAAAAATTTAAAATTCCAATTTCAATCAAACATGCTAGAAATGCTCCAATTGCGCAAATAAGCCTACTGTAAGAATTTTACAAACGTCTGACAAAACTGAAAATTTAAATTTTCAATTTCAACCAAACATGCTAGAAATGCTCCAATTGAGCTAATTAGCTTATTGTGAGAATATTGCAATTGTTTGACAAAAGTGAAAAATGTAAATTTCCAATTTCAACCAAACATGCTAGAAATGCTCCGATTGAGCTAATTAGCTTATTGTGAGAATATTGCAATTGTCTGACAAAAGTGAAATATGTAAATTTCCAATTTCAACCAAACATGCTAGAAATGCTCCAATTGAGCTAATTAGCTTATTGTGAGAATATTACAAACGTCTGACAAAACTGAAAAATGTAATTTTCCAATTTCAACCAAACATGCTAGAAATGCTCCAATTGAGCTAATTAGCTTATTGTGAGAATATTGCAATTGTCTGACAAAAGTGAAAAATGTAAATTTCCAATTTCAACCAAACATGCTAGAAATGCTCCAATTGAGCTAATTAGCTTATTGTGAGAATATTGCAATTGTCTGACAAAATTGAAAAATGTAAATTTCCAATTTCAACCAAACATGCTAGAAATGCTCCAATTGAGCTAATTAGCTTATTGTGAGAATATTGCAATTGTCTGACAAAAGTGAAAAATGTAAATTTCCAATTTCAACCAAACATGCTAGAAATGCTCCAATTGAGCTAATTAGCTTATTGTGAGAATATATCAAACGGCTGACAAGACTGAAAAATGTTAATTACAAACATCTGACAAAACTGAAAATTTAAATTTTCAATTTCAACCGAACATGCTAGAAATGCTCCAATTGAGCTAATTAGCTTATTGTGAGAATGTTGCAATTGTATGACAAAAGCGAAAAATGTAAATTTCCAATTTCAACCAAACATGCTAGAAATGCTCCAATTGAGCTAATTAGCTTATTGTGAGAATATTACAAACGTCTGACAAAAGTGAAAAATGTAAATTTCCAATTTCAACCAAACATGCTAGAAATGCTCCAATTGAGCTAATTAGCTTATTGTGAGAATATTACAAACGTCTGACAAAACTGAAAAATGTAAATTGACAATTTTAACCAAACATGCTAGAAATGCTCCATTTGAGCTAATTTGCTTATTGTGAGAATATTACAAACGTCTGACAAAAGTAAAAATTGTAAATTTCTGATTTCAACCAAACATGCTAGAAATGCTCCAATTGAGCTAATTAGCTTATTGTGAGAATATTACAAACGTCTGACAAAACTGAAAAATGTAAATTTCCAATTTCAACCAAACATGCTAGAAATGCTCCAATTGAGCTAATTAGCTTATTGTGAGAATATTACAAACGTCTGACAAAACTGAAAAATGTAAATTTCCAATTTCAACCAAACATGCTAGAAATGCTCCAATTGAGCTAATTAGCTTATTGTGAGAATATTACAAACGTCTGACAAAACTGAAAAAAGAAAATTTCCAATTTCAACCAAACATGCTAGAAATGCTCCAATTGAGCTAATTAGCTTATTGTGAGAATATTACAAACAACTGACAAAAGTGAAAAATTTAAAATTCCAATTTCAATCAAACATGCTAGAAATGCTCCAATTGCGCAAATAAGCCTACTGTAAGAATTTTACAAACGTCTGACAAAACTGAAAATTTAAATTTTCAATTTCAACCAAACATGCTAGAAATGCTCCAATTGAGCTAATTAGCTTATTGTGAGAATATTGCAATTGTTTGACAAAAGTGAAAAATGTAAATTTCCAATTTCAACCAAACATGCTAGAAATGCTCCGATTGAGCTAATTAGCTTATTGTGAGAATATTGCAATTGTCTGACAAAAGTGAAATATGTAAATTTCCAATTTCAACCAAACATGCTAGAAATGCTCCAATTGAGCTAATTAGCTTATTGTGAGAATATTACAAACGTCTGACAAAACTGAAAAATGTAATTTTCCAATTTCAACCAAACATGCTAGAAATGCTCCAATTGAGCTAATTAGCTTATTGTGAGAATATTGCAATTGTCTGACAAAAGTGAAAAATGTAAATTTCCAATTTCAACCAAACATGCTAGAAATGCTCCAATTGAGCTAATTAGCTTATTGTGAGAATATTGCAATTGTCTGACAAAATTGAAAAATGTAAATTTCCAATTTCAACCAAACATGCTAGAAATGCTCCAATTGAGCTAATTAGCTTATTGTGAGAATATTGCAATTGTCTGACAAAAGTGAAAAATGTAAATTTCCAATTTCAACCAAACATGCTAGAAATGCTCCAATTGAGCTAATTAGCTTATTGTGAGAATATATCAAACGGCTGACAAGACTGAAAAATGTTAATTACAAACATCTGACAAAACTGAAAATTTAAATTTTCAATTTCAACCAAACATGCTAGAAATGCTCCAATTGAGCTAATTAGCTTATTGTGAGAATGTTGCAATTGTATGACAAAAGCGAAAAATGTAAATTTCCAATTTCAACCAAACATGCTAGAAATGCTCCAATTGAGCTAATTAGCTTATTGTGAGAATATTACAAACGTCTGACAAAAGTGAAAAATGTAAATTTCCAATTTCAACCAAACATGCTAGAAATGCTCCAATTGAGCTAATTAGCTTATTGTGAGAATATTACAAACGTCTGACAAAACTGAAAAATGTAAATTGACAATTTTAACCAAACATGCTAGAAATGCTCCAATTGAGCTAATTAGCTTATTGTGAGAATATTGCAATTGTCTGACAAAAGCGGAAAATGTAAATTTCCAATTTCAACCAAACATGCTAGAAATGCTCCAATTGAGCTAATTTGCTTATTGTGAGAATATTACAAACGTCTGACAAAAGTAAAAATTGTAAATTTCTGATTTTAACCAAACATGCTAGAAATGCTCCAATTGAGCTAATTAGCTTATTGTGAGAATATTACAAACGTCTGACAAAACTGAAAAATGTAAATTTCCAATTTCAACCAAACATGCTAGAAATGCTCCAATTGAGCTAATTAGCTTATTGTGAGAATATTACAAACGTCTGACAAAACTGAAAAATGTAAATTTCCAATTTCAACCAAACATGCTAGAAATGCTCCAATTGAGCTAATTAGCTTATTGTGAGAATATTACAAACGTCTGACAAAACTGAAAAAAGGAAATTTCCAATTTCAACCAAACATGCTAGAAATGCTCCAATTGAGCTAATTAGCTTATTGTGAGAATATTACAAACAACTGACAAAAGTGAAAAATTTAAAATTCCAATTTAAATCAAACATGCTAGAAATGCTCCAATTGCGCAAATAAGCCTACTGTAAGAATTTTACAAACGTCTGACAAAACTGAAAATTTAAATTTTCAATTTCAACCAAACATGCTAGAAATGCTCCAATTGAGCTAATTAGCTTATTGTGAGAATATTGCAATTGTTTGACAAAAGTGAAAAATGTAAATTTCCAATTTCAACCAAACATGCTAGAAATGCTCCAATTGAGCTAATTAGCTTATTGTGAGAATATTGCAATTGTTTGACAAAAGTGAAAAATGTAAATTTCCAATTTCAACCAAACATGCTAGAAATGTTCCAATTGAGCTAATTAGCTTATTGTGAGGATATTGCAATTGTCTGACAAAAGTGAAAAATGTAAATTTCCAATTTCAACCAAACATGCTAGAAATGCTCCAATTGAGCTAATTAGCTTATTGTGAGAATATTACAAACGTCTTACAAAAGTGAAAAATTTAAAATTCCAATTTTAATCAAACATGCTAGAAATGCTCCAATTGCGCAAATAAGCCTACTGTAAGAATTTTACAAACGTCTGACAAAACTGAAAATTTAAATTTTGAATTTTAACCAAACATGCTAGAAATGCTCCAATTGAGCTAATTAGCTTATTGTGAGAATATTGCAATTGTTTGACAAAAGTGAAAAATGTAAATTTCCAATTTCAACCAAACATGCTAGAAATGTTCCAATTGAGCTAATTAGCTTATTGAGAGAATATTACAAACGTCTGACAAAAGTGAAAAATGTAATTTTCCAATTTCAACCAAACATGCTAGAAATGCTCCAATTGAGCTAATTAGCTTATTGTGAGAATATTGCAATTGTCTGACAAAAGTGAAAAATGTAAATTTCCAATTTCAACCAAACATGCTAGAAATGCTCCAATTGAGCTAATTAGCTTATTGTGAGAATATTGCAATTGTCTGACAAAAGTGAAAAATGTAAATTTCCAATTTCAACCAAACATGCTAGAAATGCTCCAATTGAGCTAATTAGCTTATTGTGAGAATATTACAAACGTCTGACAAAACTGAAAAATGTAAATTTCCAAGTTCAACCAAACATGCTAGAAATGCTCCAATTGAGCTAATTAGCTTATTGTGAGAATATTGCAATTGTCTGACAAAAGTGAAAAATGTAAATTTCCAATTTCAACCAAACATGCTAGAAATGTTCCAATTGAGCTAATTAGCTTATTGTGAGAATATTACAAACGTCTGACAAAACTGAAAAATGTAAATTTCCAATTTCAACCAAACATGCTAGAAATGCTCCATTTGAGCTAATCAGCTCTTTGTGAGAATATTACAAACGTCTGACAAAACTGATAAATGTAAATTTCCAATTTCAACCAAACATGCTAGAAATGCTCCAATTGAGCTAACTAGCTTATTGTGAGAATATTACAAACGTCTGACAAAACTGAAAAATGTAAATTTCCAATTTCAACCAAACATGCTAGAAGTGCTCCAATTGAGCTAATTAGCTTATTGTGAGAATATTACAAACGTCTGACAAAACTGAAAAATGTAAATTTCCAATTTCAACCAAACATGCTAGAAATGCTCCAATTGAGCTAATTAGCTTATTGTGAGAATATTGCAATTGTCTGACAAAAGCGAAAAATGTAAATTTCCAATTTCAACCAAACATGCTAGAAATGCTCCAATTGAGCTAATTAGCTTATTGTGAGAATATTACAAACGTCTGACAAAAGCGAAAAATGTAAATTTCCAATTTCAACCAAACATGCTAGAAATGCTCAAATTGCGCATATAAGCCTACTGTAAGAATTTTACAAACGTCTGACAAAACTGAAAAATTTAAATTTCCAATTTCAATCAAACATGCTAGAAATGCTCCAATTGAGCTAATTAGCTTATTGAGAGAATATTGCAATTGTCTGACAAAAGTGAAAAATGTAAATTTCCAATTTCAACAAAACATGCTAGAAATGCTCCAATTGAGCTAATTAGCTTATTGTGAGAATATTACAAATGTCTGACAAAACTGAAAAATGTAAATTTCCAATTTCAACCAAACATGCTAGAAATGTTCCAATTGAGCTAATTAGCTTATTCTGAGAATATTACAAACGTCTGACAAAAGTGAAAAATGTAAATTTCCAATTTCAACCAAACATGCTAGAAATGCTCCGATTGAGCTAATTAGCTTATTGTGAGAATATTGCAATTGTCTGACAAAAGTGAAAAATGTAAATTTCCAATTTCAACCAAACATGCTAGAAATGCTCCAATTGAGCTAATTAGCTTATTGTGAGAATATTACAAACGTCTGACAAAACTGAAAAATGTAATTTTCCAATTTCAACCAAACATGCTAGAAATGCTCCAATTGAGCTAATTAGCTTATTGTGAGAATATTACAAATGTCTGACAAAACTGAAAAATGTAAATTTCCAATTTCAACCAAACATGCTAGAAATGTTCCAATTGAGCTAATTAGCTTATTCTGAGAATATTACAAACGTCTGACAAAAGTGAAAAATGTAAATTTCCAATTTCAACCAAACATGCTAGAAATGCTCCGATTGAGCTAATTAGCTTATTGTGAGAATATTGCAATTGTCTGACAAAAGTGAAATATGTAAATTTCCAATTTCAACCAAACATGCTAGAAATGCTCCAATTGAGCTAATTAGCTTATTGTGAGAATATTACAAACGTCTGACAAAACTGAAAAATGTAATTTTCCAATTTCAACCAAACATGCTAGAAATGCTCCAATTGAGCTAATTAGCTTATTGTGAGAATATTGCAATTGTCTGACAAAAGTGAAAAATGTAAATTTCCAATTTCAACCAAACATGCTAGAAATGCTCCAATTGAGCTAATTAGCTTATTGTGAGAATATTGCAATTGTCTGACAAAAGTGAAAAATGTAAATTTCCAATTTCAACCAAACATGCTAGAAATGCTCCAATTGAGCTAATTAGCTTATTGTGAGAATATATCAAACGGCTGACAAGACTGAAAAATGTTAATTACAAACGTCTGACAAAACTGAAAATTTAAATTTTCAATTTCAACCAAACATGCTAGAAATGCTCCAATTGAGCTAATTAGCTTATTGTGAGAATGTTGCAATTGTATGACAAAAGCGAAAAATGTAAATTTCCAATTTCAACCAAACATGCTAGAAATGCTCCAATTGAGCTAATTAGCTTATTGTGAGAATATTACAAACGTCTGACAAAAGTGAAAAATGTAAATTTCCAATGTCAACCAAACATGCTAGAAATGCTCCAATTGAGCTAATTAGCTTATTGTGAGAATATTACAAACGTCTGACAAAACTGAAAAACGTAAATTTCCAATTTTAACCAAACATGCTAGAAATGCTCCAATTGAGCTAATTAGCTTATTGTGAGAATATTGCAATTGTCTGACAAAAGCGGAAAATGTAAATTTCCAATTTCAACCAAACATGCTAGAAATGCTCCAATTGAGCTAATTTGCTTATTGTGAGAATATTACAAACGTCTGACAAAAGTAAAAATTGTAAATTTCTGATTTCAACCAAACATGCTAGAAATGCTCCAATTGAGCTAATTAGCTTATTGTGAGAATATTACAAACGTCTGACAAAACTGAAAAATGTAAATTTCCAATTTCAACCAAACATGCTAGAAATGCTCCAATTGAGCTAATTAGCTTATTGTGAGAATATTACAAACGTCTGACAAAACTGAAAAATGTAAATTTCCAATTTCAACCAAACATGCTAGAAATGCTCCAATTGAGCTAATTAGCTTATTGTGAGAATATTACAAACGTCTGACAAAACTGAAAAAAGGAAATTTCCAATTTCAACCAAACATGCTAGAAATGCTCCAATTGAGCTAATTAGCTTATTGTGAGAATATTGCAATTGTTTGACAAAAGTGAAAAATGTAAATTTCCAATTTCAACCAAACATGCTAGAAATGCTCCAATTGAGCTAATTAGCTTATTGTGAGAATATTGCAATTGTTTGACAAAATTGAAAAATGTAAATTTCCAATTTCAACCAAACATGCTAGAAATGTTCCAATTGAGCTAATTAGCTTATTGTGAGAATATTGCAATTGTCTGACAAAAGTGAAAAATGTAAATTTCCAATTTCAACCAAACATGCTAGAAATGCTCCAATTGAGCTAATTAGCTTATTGTGAGAATATTACAAACGTCTGACAAAAGTGAAAAATTTAAAATTCCAATTTTAATCAAACATGCTAGAAATGCTCCAATTGCGCAAATAAGCCTACTGTAAGAATTTTACAAACGTCTGACAAAACTGAAAATTTAAATTTTGAATTTTAACCAAACATGCTAGAAATGCTCCAATTGAGCTAATTAGCTTATTGTGAGAATATTGCAATTGTTTGACAAAAGTGAAAAATGTAAATTTCCAATTTCAACCAAACATGCTAGAAATGCTCCAATTGAGCTAATTAGCTTATTGTGAGAATATTACAAACGTCTGACAAAAGTGAAAAATGTAAATTTCCAATTTCAACCAAACATGCTAGAAATGCACAAATTGCGCATATAAGCCTTTTGTAAGAATTTTACAAACGTCTGACAAAACTGAAAAACTTAAATTTCCAATTTCAACCAAACATGCTAGAAATGCTCCAATTGAGCTAATTAGCTTATTGTGAGAATATTACAAACGTCTGACAAAACTGAAAAATGTAAATTTCCAATTTCAACCAAACATGCTAGAAATGCTCCAATTGAGCTAATTAGCTTATTGTGAGAATATTGCAATTGTCTGACAAAAGTGAAAAATGTAAATTTCCAATTTTAACCAAACATGCTAGAAATGCTCCAATTGCGCAAATAAGCCTACTGTAAGAATTTTACAAACGTCTGACAAAACTGAAAATTTAAATTTTCAATTTCAACCAAACATGCTAGAAATGCTCCAATTGAGCTAATTAGCTTATTGTGAGAATATTGCAATTGTTTGACAAAAGTGAAAAATGTAAATTTCCAATTTCAACCAAACATGCTAGAAATGCTCCAATTGAGCTAATTAGCTTATTGTGAGAATATTGCAATTGTTTGACAAAAGTGAAAAATGTAAATTTCCAATTTCAACCAAACATGCTAGAAATGCTCCAATTGAGCTAATTAGCTTATTGTGAGAATATTGCAATTGTCTGACAAAAGTGAAAAATGTAAATTTCCAATTTCAACCAAACATGCTAGAAATGCTCCAATTGAGCTAATTAGCTTATTGTGAGAATATATCAAACGGCTGACAAGACTGAAAAATGTTAATTACAAACATCTGACAAAACTGAAAATTTAAATTTTCAATTTCAACCAAACATGCTAGAAATGCTCCAATTGAGCTAATTAGCTTATTGTGAGAATGTTGCAATTGTATGACAAAAGCGAAAAATGTAAATTTCCAATTTCAACCAAACATGCTAGAAATGCTCCAATTGAGCTAATTAGCTTATTGTGAGAATATTATAAACGTCTGACAAAAGTGAAAAATGTAAATTTCCAATTTCAACCAAACATGCTAGAAATGCTCCAATTGAGCTAATTAGCTTATTGTGAGAATATTACAAACGTCTGACAAAACTGAAAAATGTAAATTGCCAATTTTAACCAAACATGCTAGAAATGCTCCAATTGAGCTAATTAGCTTATTGTGAGAATATTGCAATTGTCTGACAAAAGCGGAAAATGTAAATTTCCAATTTCAACCAAACATGCTAGAAATGCTCCAATTGAGCTAATTTGCTTATTGTGAGAATATTACAAACGTCTGACAAAAGTAAAAATTGTAAATTTCTGATTTCAACCAAACATGCTAGAAATGCTCCAATTGAGCTAATTAGCTTATTGTGAGAATATTACAAACGTCTGACAAAACTGAAAAATGTAAATTTCCAATTTCAACCAAACATGCTAGAAATGCTCCAATTGAGCTAATTAGCTTATTGTGAGAATATTACAAACGTCTGACAAAAGTGAAAAATGTAAATTTCCAATTTCAACCAAACATGCTAGAAATGCTCCAATTGAGCTAATTAGCTTATTGTGAGAATATTACAAACGTCTGACAAAACTGAAAAAAGGAAATTTCCAATTTCAACCAAACATGCTAGAAATGCTCCAATTGAGCTAATTAGCTTATTGTGAGAATATTACAAACAACTGACAAAAGTGAAAAATTTAAAATTCCAATTTCAATCAAACATGCTAGAAATGCTCCAATTGCGCAAATAAGCCTACTGTAAGAATTTTACAAACGTCTGACAAAACTGAAAATTTAAATTTTCAATTTCAACCAAACATGCTAGAAATGCTCCAATTGAGCTAATTAGCTTATTGTGAGAATATTGCAATTGTTTGACAAAAGTGAAAAATGTAAATTTCCAATTTCAACCAAACATGCTAGAAATGCTCCAATTGAGCTAATTAGCTTATTGTGAGAATATTGCAATTGTTTGACAAAAGTGAAAAATGTAAATTTCCAATTTCAACCAAACATGCTAGAAATGTTCCAATTGAGCTAATTAGCTTATTGTGAGAATATTGCAATTGTCTGACAAAAGTGAAAAATGTAAATTTCCAATTTCAACCAAACATGCTAGAAATGCTCCAATTGAGCTAATTAGCTTATTGTGAGAATATTACAAACGTCTTACAAAAGTGAAAAATTTAAAATTCCAATTTTAATCAAACATGCTAGAAATGCTCCAATTGTGCAAATAAGCCTACTGTAAGAATTTTACAAACGTCTGACAAAACTGAAAATTTAAATTTTGAATTTTAACCAAACATGCTAGAAATGCTCCAATTGAGCTAATTAGCTTATTGTGAGAATATTGCAATTGTTTGACAAAAGTGAAAAATGTAAATTTCCAATTTCAACCAAACATGCTAGAAATGTTCCAATTGAGCTAATTAGCTTATTGAGAGAATATTACAAACGTCTGACAAAAGTGAAAAATGTAATTTTCCAATTTCAACCAAACATGCTAGAAATGCTCCAATTGAGCTAATTAGCTTATTGTGAGAATATTGCAATTGTCTGACAAAAGTGAAAAATGTAAATTTCCAATTTCAACCAAACATGCTAGAAATGCTCCAATTGAGCTAATTAGCTTATTGTGAGAATATTGCAATTGTCTGACAAAAGTGAAAAATGTAAATTTCCAATTTCAACCAAACATGCTAGAAATGCTCCAATTGAGCTAATTAGCTTATTGTGAGAATATTACAAACGTCTGACAAAACTGAAAAATGTAAATTTCCAATTTCAACCAAACATGCTAGAAATGCTCCAATTGAGCTAATTAGCTTATTGTGAGAATATTGCAATTGTCTGACAAAAGTGAAAAATGTAAATTTCCAATTTCAACCAAACATGCTAGAAATGCTCCAATTGAGCTAATTAGCTTATTGTGAGAATATTACAAACGTCTTACAAAAGTGAAAAATTTAAAATTCCAATTTTAATCAAACATGCTAGAAATGCTCCAATTGCGCAAATAAGCCTACTGTAAGAATTTTACAAACGTCTGACAAAACTGAAAATTTAAATTTTGAATTTTAACCAAACATGCTAGAAATGCTCCAATTGAGCTAATTAGCTTATTGAGAGAATATTACAAACGTCTGACAAAAGTGAAAAATGTAATTTTCCAATTTCAACCAAACATGCTAGAAATGCTCCAATTGAGCTAATTAGCTTATTGTGAGAATATTGCAATTGTCTGACAAAAGTGAAAAATGTAAATTTCCAATTTCAACCAAACATGCTAGAAATGCTCCAATTGAGCTAATTAGCTTATTGTGAGAATATTGCAATTGTCTGACAAAAGTGAAAAATGTAAATTTCCAATTTCAACCAAACATGCTAGAAATGCTCCAATTGAGCTAATTAGCTTATTGTGAGAATATTACAAACGTCTTACAAAAGTGAAAAATTTAAAATTCCAATTTTAATCAAACATGCTAGAAATGCTCCAATTGAGCTAATTAGCTTATTGTGAGAATATTACAAACAACTGACAAAAGTGAAAAATTTAAAATTCCAATTTCAATCAAACATGCTAGAAATGCTCCAATTGCGCAAATAAGCCTACTGTAAGAATTTTACAAACGTCTGACAAAACTGAAAATTTAAATTTTCAATTTCAACCAAACATGCTAGAAATGCTCCAATTGAGCTAATTAGCTTATTGTGAGAATATTGCAATTGTTTGACAAAAGTGAAAAATGTAAATTTCCAATTTCAACCAAACATGCTAGAAATGCTCCAATTGAGCTAATTAGCTTATTGTGAGAATATTGCAATTGTTTGACAAAAGTGAAAAATGTAAATTTCCAATTTCAACCAAACATGCTAGAAATGTTCCAATTGAGCTAATTAGCTTATTGTGAGAATATTGCAATTGTCTGACAAAAGTGAAAAATGTAAATTTCCAATTTCAACCAAACATGCTAGAAATGCTCCAATTGAGCTAATTAGCTTATTGTGAGAATATTACAAACGTCTTACAAAAGTGAAAAATTTAAAATTCCAATTTTAATCAAACATGCTAGAAATGCTCCAATTGTGCAAATAAGCCTACTGTAAGAATTTTACAAACGTCTGACAAAACTGAAAATTTAAATTTTGAATTTTAACCAAACATGCTAGAAATGCTCCAATTGAGCTAATTAGCTTATTGTGAGAATATTGCAATTGTTTGACAAAAGTGAAAAATGTAAATTTCCAATTTCAACCAAACATGCTAGAAATGTTCCAATTGAGCTAATTAGCTTATTGAGAGAATATTACAAACGTCTGACAAAAGTGAAAAATGTAATTTTCCAATTTCAACCAAACATGCTAGAAATGCTCCAATTGAGCTAATTAGCTTATTGTGAGAATATTGCAATTGTCTGACAAAAGTGAAAAATGTAAATTTCCAATTTCAACCAAACATGCTAGAAATGCTCCAATTGAGCTAATTAGCTTATTGTGAGAATATTGCAATTGTCTGACAAAAGTGAAAAATGTAAATTTCCAATTTCAACCAAACATGCTAGAAATGCTCCAATTGAGCTAATTAGCTTATTGTGAGAATATTACAAACGTCTGACAAAACTGAAAAATGTAAATTTCCAATTTCAACCAAACATGCTAGAAATGCTCCAATTGAGCTAATTAGCTTATTGTGAGAATATTGCAATTGTCTGACAAAAGTGAAAAATGTAAATTTCCAATTTCAACCAAACATGCTAGAAATGCTCCAATTGAGCTAATTAGCTTATTGTGAGAATATTACAAACGTCTTACAAAAGTGAAAAATTTAAAATTCCAATTTTAATCAAACATGCTAGAAATGCTCCAATTGCGCAAATAAGCCTACTGTAAGAATTTTACAAACGTCTGACAAAACTGAAAATTTAAATTTTGAATTTTAACCAAACATGCTAGAAATGCTCCAATTGAGCTAATTAGCTTATTGAGAGAATATTACAAACGTCTGACAAAAGTGAAAAATGTAATTTTCCAATTTCAACCAAACATGCTAGAAATGCTCCAATTGAGCTAATTAGCTTATTGTGAGAATATTGCAATTGTCTGACAAAAGTGAAAAATGTAAATTTCCAATTTCAACCAAACATGCTAGAAATGCTCCAATTGAGCTAATTAGCTTATTGTGAGAATATTGCAATTGTCTGACAAAAGTGAAAAATGTAAATTTCCAATTTCAACCAAACATGCTAGAAATGCTCCAATTGAGCTAATTAGCTTATTGTGAGAATATTACAAACGTCTTACAAAAGTGAAAAATTTAAAATTCCAATTTTAATCAAACATGCTAGAAATGCTCCAATTGAGCTAATTAGCTTATTGTGAGAATATTACAAACAACTGACAAAAGTGAAAAATTTAAAATTCCAATTTCAATCAAACATGCTAGAAATGCTCCAATTGCGCAAATAAGCCTACTGTAAGAATTTTACAAACGTCTGACAAAACTGAAAATTTAAATTTTCAATTTCAACCAAACATGCTAGAAATGCTCCAATTGAGCTAATTAGCTTATTGTGAGAATATTGCAATTGTTTGACAAAAGTGAAAAATGTAAATTTCCAATTTCAACCAAACATGCTAGAAATGTTCCAATTGAGCTAATTAGCTTATTGTGAGAATATTGCAATTGTCTGACAAAAGTGAAAAATGTAAATTTCCAATTTCAACCAAACATGCTAGAAATGCTCCAATAGAGCTAATTAGCTTATTGTGAGAATATTACAAACGTCTTACAAAAGTGAAAAATTTAAAATTCCAATTTTAATCAAACATGCTAGAAATGCTCCAATTGCGCAAATAAGCCTACTGTAAGAATTTTACAAACGTCTGACAAAACTGAAAATTTAAATTTTGAATTTTAACCAAACATGCTAGAAATGCTCCAATTGAGCTAATTAGCTTATTGTGAGAATATTGCAATTGTTTGACAAAAGTGAAAAATGTAAATTTCCAATTTCAACCAAACATGCTAGAAATGTTCCAATTGAGCTAATTAGCTTATTGAGAGAATATTACAAACGTCTGACAAAAGTGAAAAATGTAATTTTCCAATTTCAACCAAACATGCTAGAAATGCTCCAATTGAGCTAATTAGCTTATTGTGAGAATATTGCAATTGTCTGACAAAAGTGAAAAATGTAAATTTCCAATTTCAACCAAACATGCTAGAAATGCTCCAATTGAGCTAATTAGCTTATTGTGAGAATATTGCAATTGTCTGACAAAAGTGAAAAATGTAAATTTCCAATTTCAACCAAACATGCTAGAAATGCTCCAATTGAGCTAATTAGCTTATTGTGAGAATATTACAAACGTCTGACAAAACTGAAAAAAGGAAATTTCCAATTTCAACCAAACATGCTAGAAATGCTCCAATTGAGCTAATTAGCTTATTGTGAGAATATTGCAATTGTTTGACAAAAGTGAAAAATGTAAATTTCCAATTTCAACCAAACATGCTAGAAATGCTCCAATTGAGCTAATTAGCTTATTGTGAGAATATTGCAATTGTTTGACAAAAGTGAAAAATGTAAATTTCCAATTTCAACCAAACATGCTAGAAATGTTCCAATTGAGCTAATTAGCTTATTGTGAGAATATTGCAATTGTCTGACAAAAGTGAAAAATGTAAATTTCCAATTTCAACCAAACATGCTAGAAATGCTCCAATTGAGCTAATTAGCTTATTGTGAGAATATTACAAACGTCTGACAAAAGTGAAAAATTTAAAATTCCAATTTTAATCAAACATGCTAGAAATGCTCCAATTGCGCAAACAAGCCTACTGTAAGAATTTTACAAACGTCTGACAAAACTGAAAATTTAAATTTTGAATTTTAACCAAACATGCTAGAAATGCTCCAATTGAGCTAATTAGCTTATTTTGAGAATATTGCAATTGTTTGACAAAAGTGAAAAATGTAAATTTCCAATTTCAACCAAACATGCTAGAAATGCTCCAATTGAGCTAATTAGCTTATTGTGAGAATATTACAAACGTCTGACAAAAGTGAAAAATGTAAATTTCCAATTTCAACCAAACATGCTAGAAATGCTCAAATTGCGCATATAAGCCTACTGTAAGAATTTTACAAACGTCTGACAAAACTGAAAACTGTAAATTTCCAATTTCAACCAAACATGCTAGAAATGCACAAATTGCGCATATAAGCCTTTTGTAAGAATTTTACAAACGTCTGACAAAACTGAAAAACTTAAATTTCCAATTTCAACCAAACATGCTAGAAATGCTCCAATTGAGCTAATTAGCTTATTGTGAGAATATTACAAACGTCTGACAAAACTGAAAAATGTAAATTTCCAATTTCAACCAAACATGCTAGAAATGCTCAAATTGCGCATATAAGCCTACTGTAAGAATTTTACAAACGTCTGACAAAAGTGAAAAATGTAAATTTCCAATTTCAACCAAACATGCTAGAGATGCTCCAATTGAGCTAATTAGCTTATTGTGAGAATATTGCAATTGTCTGACAAAAGTGAAAAATGTAAATTTCCAATTTCAACCAAACATGCTAGAAATGCTCCAATTGAGCTAATTAGCTTATTGTGAGAATATTACAAACGTCTGACAAAAGTGAAAAATGTAAATTTCCAATTTCAACCAAACATGCTAGAAATGCTCCAATTGAGCTAATTAGCTTATTGTGAGAATATTGCAATTGTCTGACAAAAGTGAAAAATGTAAATTTCCAATTTCAACCAAACATGCTAGAAATGCTCCAATTGAGCTAATTAGCTTATTGTGAGAATATTACAAACGTCTGACAAAACTGAAAAATGTAAATTTCCAATTTCAACCAAACATGCTAGAAATGCTCCAATTGAGCTAATTAGCTTATTGTGAGAATATTGCAATTGTCTGACAAAAGTGAAAAATGTAAATTTCCAATTTCAACCAAACATGCTAGAAATGCTCCAATTGAGCTAATTAGCTTATTGTGAGAATATTACAAACGTCTGACAAAACTGAAAAATGTATATTTCCAAGTTCAACCAAACATGCTAGAAATGCTCCAATTGAGCTAATTAGCTTATTGTGAGAATATTGCAATTGTCTGACAAAAGTGAAAAATGTAAATTTCCAATTTCAACCAAACATGCTAGAAATGCTCCAATTGAGCTAATTAGCTTATTGTGAGAATATTACAAACGTCTGACAAAACTGAAAAATGTAAATTTCCAATTTCAACCAAACATGCTAGAAATGCTCCATTTGAGCTAATTAGCTTTTTGTGAGAATATTACAAACGTCTGACAAAACTGATAAATGTAAATTTCCAAGTTCAACCAAACATGCTAGAAATGCTCCAATTGAGCTAATTAGCTTATTGTGAAAATATTACAAACGTCTGACAAAACTGAAAAATGTAAATTTCCAATTTCAACCAAACATGCTAGAAATGCTCCAATTGAGCTAATTAGCTTATTGTGAGAATATTACAAACGTCTGACAAAACTGAAAAATGTAAATTTCCAATTTCAACCAAACATGCTAGAAATGCTCCAATTGAGCTAATTAGCTTATTGTGAGAATATTGCAATTGTCTGACAAAAGAGAAAAATGTAAATTTCCAATTTCAACCAAACATGCTAGAAATGCTCCAATTGAGCTAATTAGCTTATTGTGAGAATATTACAAACGTCTGACAAAAGTGAAAAATGTAAATTTCCAATTTCAACCAAACATGCTAGAAATGCTCAAATTGCGCATATAAGCCTACTGTAAGAATTTTACAAACGTCTGACAAAACTGAAAAATTTAAATTTCCAATTTCAATCAAACATGCTAGAAATGCTCCAATTGAGCTAATTAGCTTATTGAGAGAATATTGCAATTGTCTGACAAAAGTGAAAAATGTAAATTTCCAATTTCAACAAAACATGCTAGAAATGCTCCAATTGAGCTAATTAGCTTATTGTGAGAATATTACAAATGTCTGACAAAACTGAAAAATGTAAATTTCCAATTTCAACCAAACATGCTAGAAATGTTCCAATTGAGCTAATTAGATTATTGTGAGAATATTACAAACGTCTGACAAAAGTGAAAAATGTAAATTTCCAATTTCAACCAAACATGCTAGAAATGCTCCAATTGAGCTAATTAGCTTATTGTGAGAATATTACAAACGTCTGACAAAACTGAAAAATGTAAATTTCCAATTTCAACCAAACATGCTAGAAATGCTCCAATTGAGCTAATTAGCTTATTGTGAGAATATTGCAATTGTCTGACAAAAGTGAAAAATGTAAATTTCCAATTTTAACCAAACATGCTAGAAATGCTCCAATTGAGCTAATTAGCTTATTGTGAGAATATTACAAACGTCTGACCAAACTGAAAAATGTAAATTTCCAATTTCAACAAAACATGCTAGAAATGCTCCAATTGAGCTAATTAGCTTATTGTGAGAATATTACAAATGTCTGACAAAACTGAAAAATGTAAATTTCCAATTTCAACCAAACATGCTAGAAATGTTCCAATTGAGCTAATTAGCTTATTGTGAGAATATTACAAACGTCTGACAAAAGTGAAAAATGTAAATTTCCAATTTCAACCAAACATGCTAGAAATGCTCCAATTGAGCTAATTAGCTTATTGTGAGAATATTACAAATGTCTGACAAAACTGAAAAATGTAAATTTCCAATTTCAACCAAACATGCTAGAAATGTTCCAATTGAGCTAATTAGCTTATTGTGAGAATATTACAAACGTCTGACAAAAGTGAAAAATGTAAATTTCCAATTTCAACCAAACATGCTAGAAATGCTCCGATTGAGCTAATTAGCTTATTGTGAGAATATTGCAATTGTCTGACAAAAGTGAAAAATGTAAATTTCCAATTTCAACCAAACATGCTAGAAATGCTCCAATTGAGCTAATTAGCTTTTTGTGAGAATATTACAAACGTCTGACAAAAGTGAAAAATGTAAATTTCCAATTTCAACCAAACATGCTAGAAATGCTCCGATTGAGCTAATTAGATTATTGTGAGAATTTTGCAATTGTCTGACAAAAGTGAAAAATGTAAATTTCCAATTTCAACCAAACATGCTAGAAATGCTCCAATTGAGCTAATTAGCTTATTGTGAGAATATTACAAACGTCTGACAAAAGTGAAAAATGTAAATTTCCAATTTCAACCAAACATGCTAGAAATGTTCCAATTGAGCTAATTAGCTTATTGAGAGAATATTACAAACGTCTGACAAAAGTGAAAAATGTAATTTTCCAATTTCAACCAAACATGCTAGAAATGCTCCAATTGAGCTAATTAGCTTATTGTGAGAATATTGCAATTGTCTGACAAAAGTGAAAAATGTAAATTTCCAATTTCAACCAAACATGCTAGAAATGCTCCAATTGAGCTAATTAGCTTATTGTGAGAATATTGCAATTGTCTGACAAAAGTGAAAAATGTAAATTTCCAATTTCAACCAAACATGCTAGAAATGCTCCAATTGAGCTAATTAGCTTATTGTGAGAATATTACAAACGTCTGACAAAAGTGAAAAATGTAAATTTCCAATTTCAACCAAACATGCTAGAAATGCTCCAATTGAGCTAATTAGCTTATTGTGAGAATATTGCAATTGTCTGACAAAAGTGAAAAATGTAAATTTCCAATTTCAACCAAACATGCTAGAAATGCTCCAATTGAGCTAATTAGCTTATTGTTAGAATATTACAAACGTCTGACAAAACTGAAAAATGTAAATTTCCAATTTCAACCAAACATGCTAGAAATGCTCCATTTGAGCTAATTTGCTTATTGTGAGAATATTACAAACGTCTGACAAAAGTGAAAAATGTAAATTTCCAATTTCAACCAAACATGCTAGAAATGCTCCAATTGAGCTAATTAGCTTATTGTGAGAATATTACAAACGTCTGACAAAAGTGAAAAATGTAAATTTCCAATTTCAACCAAACATGCTAGAAATGCTCCAATTGAGCTAATTAGCTTATTGTGAGAATATTACAAACGTCTGACAAAAATGAAAAATTTAAAATTCCAATTTTAATCAAACATGCTAGAAATGCTCCAATTGCGCAAATAAGCCTACTGTAAGAATTTTACAAACGTCTGACAAAACTGAAAAAAGGAAATTTCCAATTTCAACCAAACATGCTAGAAATGTTCCAATTGAGCTAATTAGCTTATTGTGAGAATATTACAAACGTCTGACAAAAGTGAAAAATGTAAATTTCCAATTTCAACCAAACATGCTAGAAATGCTCCGATTGAGCTAATTAGCTTATTGTGAGAATATTGCAATTGTCTGACAAAAGTGAAAAATGTAAATTTCCAATTTCAACCAAACATGCTAGAAATGCTCCGATTGAGCTAATTAGCTTATTGTGAGAATATTGCAATTGTCTGACAAAAGTGAAAAATGTAAATTTCCAATTTCAACCAAACATGCTAGAAATGCTCCAATTGAGCTAATTAGCTTATTGTGAGAATATTACAAACGTCTGACAAAAGTGAAAAATGTAAATTTCCAATTTCAACCAAACATGCTAGAAATGCTCCAATTGAGCTAATTAGCTTATTGTGAGAATATTACAAACGTCTGACCAAACTGAAAAATGTAAATTTCCAATTTCAACCAAACATGCTAGAAATGCTCCAATTGAGCTAATTAGCTTATTGTGAGAATTTTACAAACGTCTAACAAAACTGAAAATTTAAAATTTGAATTTTAACCAAACATGCTAGAAATGCTCCAATTGAGCTAATTAGCTTATTGTGAGAATATTGCAATTGTTTGACAAAAGTGAAAAATGTAAATTTCCAATTTCAACCAAACATGCTAGAAATGCTCCAATTGAGCTAATTAGCTTATTGTGAGAATATTACAAACGTCTGACAAAAGTGAAAAATGTAAATTTCCAATTTCAACCAAACATGCTAGAAATGTTCCAATTGAGCTAATTAGCTTATTGTGAGAATATTACAAACGTCTGACAAAAGTGAAAAATGTAAATTTCCAATTTCAACCAAACATGCTAGAAATGCTCCGATTGAGCTAATTAGCTTATTGTGAGAATATTGCAATTGTCTGACAAAAGTGAAAAATGTAAATTTCCAATTTCAACCAAACATGCTAGAAATGCTCCAATTGAGCTAATTAGCTTATTGTGAGAATATTACAAATGTCTGACAAAACTGAAAAATGTAAATTTCCAATTTCAACCAAACATGCTAGAAATGTTCCAATTGAGCTAATTAGCTTATTGTGAGAATATTACAAACGTCTGACAAAAGTGAAAAATGTAAATTTCCAATTTCAACCAAACATGCTAGAAATGCTCCGATTGAGCTAATTAGCTTATTGTGAGAATATTGCAATTGTCTGACAAAAGTGAAAAATGTAAATTTCCAATTTCAACCAAACATGCTAGAAATGCTCCAATTGAGCTAATTAGCTTATTGTGAGAATATTACAAACGTCTGACAAAAGTGAAAAATGTAAATTTCCAATTTCAACCAAACATGCTAGAAATGCTCCGATTGAGCTAATTAGATTATTGTGAGAATATTGCAATTGTCTGACAAAAGTGAAAAATGTAAATTTCCAATTTCAACCAAACATGCTAGAAATGCTCCAATTGAGCTAATTAGCTTATTGTGAGAATATTACAAACGTCTGACAAAAGTGAAAAATGTAAATTTCCAATTTCAACCAAACATGCTAGAAATGTTCCAATTGAGCTAATTAGCTTATTGAGAGAATATTACAAACGTCTGACAAAAGTGAAAAATGTAATTTTCCAATTTCAACCAAACATGCTAGAAATGCTCCAATTGAGCTAATTAGCTTATTGTGAGAATATTGCAATTGTCTGACAAAAGTGAAAAATGTAAATTTCCAATTTCAACCAAACATGCTAGAAATGCTCCAATTGAGCTAATTAGCTTATTGTGAGAATATTGCAATTGTCTGACAAAAGTGAAAAATGTAAATTTCCAATTTCAACCAAACATGCTAGAAATGCTCCAATTGAGCTAATTAGCTTATTGTGAGAATATTACAAACGTCTGACAAAACTGAAAAATGTAAATCTCCAATTTCAACCAAACATGCTAGAAATGCTCCAATTGAGCTAATTAGCTTATTGTGAGAATATTGCAATTGTCTGACAAAAGTGAAAAATGTAAATTTCCAATTTCAACCAAACATGCTAGAAATGCTCCAATTGAGCTAATTAGCTTATTGTGAGAATATTACAAACGTCTGACAAAACTGAAAAATGTAAGTTTCCAATTTCAACCAAACATGCTAGAAATGCTCCAATTGAGCTAACTAGCTTATTGTGAGAATATTGCAATTGTCTGACAAAAGTGAAAAATGTAAATTTCCAATTTCAACCAAACATGCTAGAAATGCTCCAATTGAGCTAATTAGCTTATTGTGAGAATATTACAAACGTCTGACAAAACTGAAAAATGTAAATTTCCAAGTTCAACCAAACATGCTAGAAATGCTCCAATTGAGCTAATTAGCTTATTGTGAGAATATTGCAATTGTCTGACAAAAGTGAAAAATGTAAATTTCCAATTTCAACCAAACATGCTAGAAATGCTCCAATTGAGCTAATTAGCTTATTGTGAGAATATTACAAACGTCTGACAAAACTGAAAAATGTAAATTTCCAATTTCAACCAAACATGCTAGAAATGCTCCATTTGAGCTAATTAGCTTTTTGTGAGAATATTACAAACGTCTGACAAAACTGATAAATGTAAATTTCCAAGTTCAACCAAACATGCTAGAAATGCTCCAATTGAGCTAATTAGCTTATTGTGAAAATATTACAAACGTCTGACAAAACTGAAAAATGTAAATTTCCAATTTCAACCAAACATGCTAGAAATGCTCCAATTGAGCTAATTAGCTTATTGTGAGAATATTACAAACGTCTGACAAAACTGAAAAAGGTAAATTTCCAATTTCAACCAAACATGCTAGAAATGCTCCAATTGAGCTAATTAGCTTATTGTGAGAATATTGCAATTGTCTGACAAAAGCGAAAAATGTAAATTTCCAATTTCAACCAAACATGCTAGAAATGCTCCAATTGAGCTAATATTAGCTTATTGTGAGAATATTCCAAACGTCTGACAAAAGTGAAAAATGTAAATTTCCAATTTCAACCAAACATGCTAGAAATGCTCAAATTGCGCATATAAGCCTACTGTAAGAATTTTACAAACGTCTGACAAAACTGAAAAATTTAAATTTCCAATTTCAATCAAACATGCTAGAAATGCTCCAATTGAGCTAATTAGCTTATTGAGAGAATATTGCAATTGTCTGACAAAAGTGAAAAATGTAAATTTCCAATTTCAACAAAACATGCTAGAAATGCTCCAATTGAGCTAATTAGCTTATTGTGAGAATATTACAAATGTCTGACAAAACTGAAAAATGTAAATTTCCAATTTCAACCAAACATGCTAGAAATGTTCCAATTGAGTTAATTAGATTATTGTGAGAATATTACAAACGTCTGACAAAAGTGAAAAATGTAAATTTCCAATTTCAACCAAACATGCTAGAAATGCTCCAATTGAGCTAATTAGCTTATTGTGAGAATATTACAAACGTCTGACAAAACTGAAAAATGTAAATTTCCAATTTCAACCAAACATGCTAGAAATGCTCCAATTGAGCTAATTAGCTTATTGTGAGAATATTGCAATTGTCTGACAAAAGTGAAAAATGTAAACTTCCAATTTTAACCAAACATGCTAGAAATGCTCCAATTGAGCTAATTAGCTTATTGTGAGAATATTACAAACGTCTGACCAACTGAAAAAATGTAAATTTCCAATTTCAACAAAACATGCTAGAAATGCTCCAATTGAGCTAATTAGCTTATTGTGAGAATATTACAAATGTCTGACAAAACTGAAAAATGTAAATTTCCAATTTCAACCAAACATGCTAGAAATGTTCCAATTGAGCTAATTAGCTTATTGTGAGAATATTACAAACGTCTGACAAAAGTGAAAAATGTAAATTTCCAATTTCAACCAAACATGCTAGAAATGCTCCGATTGAGCTAATTAGCTTATTGTGAGAATATTGCAATTGTCTGACAAAACTGAAAAATGTAAATTTCCAATTTCAACCAAACATGCTAGAAATGCTCCAATTGAGCTAATTAGCTTATTGAGAGAATATTACAAACGTCTGACAAAAGTGAAAAATGTAATTTTCCAATTTCAACCAAACATGCTAGAAATGCTCCAATTGAGCTAATTAGCTTATTGTGAGAATATTGCAATTGTCTGACAAAAGTGAAAAATGTAAATTTCCAATTTCAACCAAACATGCTAGAAATGCTCCAATTGAGCTAATTAGCTTGTTGTGAGAATATTGCAATTGTCTGACAAAAGTGAAAAATGTAAATTTCCAATTTCAACCAAACATGCTAGAAATGCTCCAATTGAGCTAATTAGCTTATTGTGAGAATATTACAAACGTCTGACAAAACTGAAAAATGTAAATCTCCAATTTCAACCAAACATGCTAGAAATGCTCCAATTGAGCTAATTAGCTTATTGTGAGAATATTGCAATTGTCTGACAAAAGTGAAAAATGTAAATTTCCAATTTCAACCAAACATGCTAGAAATGCTCCAATTGAGCTAATTAGCTTATTGTGAGAATATTACAAACGTCTGACAAAACTGAAAAATGTAAGTTTCCAATTTCAACCAAACATGCTAGAAATGCTCCAATTGAGCTAATTAGCTTATTGTGAGAATATTGCAATTGTCTGACAAAAGTGAAAAATGTAAATTTCCAATTTCAACCAAACATGCTAGAAATGCTCCAATTGAGCTAATTAGCTTATTGTGAGAATATTACAAACGTCTGACCAACTGAAAAAATGTAAATTTCCAATTTCAACAAAACATGCTAGAAATGCTCCAATTGAGCTAATTAGCTTATTGTGAGAATATTACAAATGTCTGACAAAACTGAAAAATGTAAATTTCCAATTTCAACCAAACATGCTAGAAATGTTCCAATTGAGCTAATTAGCTTATTGTGAGAATATTACAAACGTCTGACAAAAGTGAAAAATGTAAATTTCCAATTTCAACCAAACATGCTAGAAATGCTCCGATTGAGCTAATTAGCTTATTGTGAGAATATTGCAATTGTCTGACAAAAGTGAAAAATGTAAATTTCCAATTTCAACCAAACATGCTAGAAATGCTCCAATTGAGCTAATTAGCTTATTGTGAGAATATTACAAACGTCTGACAAAAGTGAAAAATGTAAATTTCCAATTTCAACCAAACATGCTAGAAATGCTCCGATTGAGCTAATTAGATTATTGTGAGAATATTGCAATTGTCTGACAAAAGTGAAAAATGTAAATTTCCAATTTCAACCAAACATGCTAGAAATGCTCCAATTGAGCTAATTAGCTTATTGTGAGAATATTACAAACGTCTGACAAAAGTGAAAAATGTAAATTTCCAATTTCAACCAAACATGCTAGAAATGCTCCGATTGAGCTAATTAGATTATTGTGAGAATATTGCAATTGTCTGACAAAAGTGAAAAATGTAAATTTCCAATTTCAACCAAACATGCTAGAAATGCTCCAATTGAGCTAATTAGCTTATTGTGAGAATATTACAAACGTCTGACAAAAGTGAAAAATGTAAATTTCCAATTTCAACCAAACATGCTAGAAATGTTCCAATTGAGCTAATTAGCTTATTGAGAGAATATTACAAACGTCTGACAAAAGTGAAAAATGTAATTTTCCAATTTCAACCAAACATGCTAGAAATGCTCCAATTGAGCTAATTAGCTTATTGTGAGAATATTGCAATTGTCTGACAAAAGTGAAAAATGTAAATTTCCAATTTCAACCAAACATGCTAGAAATGCTCCAATTGAGCTAATTAGCTTATTGTGAGAATATTGCAATTGTCTGACAAAAGTGAAAAATGTAAATTTCCAATTTCAACCAAACATGCTAGAAATGCTCCAATTGAGCTAATTAGCTTATTGTGAGAATATTACAAACGTCTGACAAAACTGAAAAATGTAAATTTCCAATTTCAACCAAACATGCTAGAAATGCTCCAATTGAGCTAATTAGCTTATTGTGAGAATATTGCAATTGTCTGACAAAAGTGAAAAATGTAAATTTCCAATTTCAACCAAACATGCTAGAAATGCTCCAATTGAGCTAATTAGCTTATTGTGAGAATATTACAAATGTCTGACAAAACTGAAAAATGTAAATTTCCAATTTCAACCAAACATGCTAGAAATGTTCCAATTGAGCTAATTAGCTTATTGTGAGAATATTACAAACGTCTGACAAAAGTGAAAAATGTAAATTTCCAATTTCAACCAAACATGCTAGAAATGCTCCGATTGAGCTAATTAGCTTATTGTGAGAATATTGCAATTGTCTGACAAAAGTGAAAAATGTAAATTTCCAATTTCAACCAAACATGCTAGAAATGCTCCAATTGAGCTAATTAGCTTATTGTGAGAATATTACAAACGTCTGACAAAAGTGAAAAATGTAAATTTCCAATTTCAACCAAACATGCTAGAAATGCTCCGATTGAGCTAATTAGATTATTGTGAGAATATTGCAATTGTCTGACAAAAGTGAAAAATGTAAATTTCCAATTTCAACCAAACATGCTAGAAATGCTCCAATTGAGCTAATTAGCTTATTGTGAGAATATTACAAACGTCTGACAAAAGTGAAAAATGTAAATTTCCAATTTCAACCAAACATGCTAGAAATGTTCCAATTGAGCTAATTAGCTTATTGAGAGAATATTACAAACGTCTGACAAAAGTGAAAAATGTAATTTTCCAATTTCAACCAAACATGCTAGAAATGCTCCAATTGAGCTAATTAGCTTATTGTGAGAATATTGCAATTGTCTGACAAAAGTGAAAAATGTAAATTTCCAATTTCAACCAAACATGCTAGAAATGCTCCAATTGAGCTAATTAGCTTATTGTGAGAATATTGCAATTGTCTGACAAAAGTGAAAAATGTAAATTTCCAATTTCAACCAAACATGCTAGAAATGCTCCAATTGAGCTAATTAGCTTATTGTGAGAATATTACAAACGTCTGACAAAACTGAAAAATGTAAATCTCCAATTTCAACCAAACATGCTAGAAATGCTCCAATTGAGCTAATTAGCTTATTGTGAGAATATTGCAATTGTCTGACAAAAGTGAAAAATGTAAATTTCCAATTTCAACCAAACATGCTAGAAATGCTCCAATTGAGCTAATTAGCTTATTGTGAGAATATTACAAACGTCTGACAAAACTGAAAAATGTAAGTTTCCAATTTCAACCAAACATGCTAGAAATGCTCCAATTGAGCTAATTAGCTTATTGTGAGAATATTGCAATTGTCTGACAAAAGTGAAAAATGTAAATTTCCAATTTCAACCAAACATGCTAGAAATGCTCCAATTGAGCTAATTAGCTTATTGTGAGAATATTACAAACGTCTGACAAAACTGAAAAATGTAAATTTCCAAGTTCAACCAAACATGCTAGAAATGCTCCAATTGAGCTAATTAGCTTATTGTGAGAATATTGCAATTGTCTGACAAAAGTGAAAAATGTAAATTTCCAATTTCAACCAAACATGCTAGAAATGCTCCAATTGAGCTAACTAGCTTATTGTGAGAATATTACAAACGTCTGACAAAACTGAAAAATGTAAATTTCCAATTTCAACCAAACATGCTAGAAATGCTCCATTTGAGCTAATTAGCTTTTTGTGAGAATATTACAAACGTCTGACAAAACTGATAAATGTAAATTTCCAAGTTCAACCAAACATGCTAGAAATGCTCCAATTGAGCTAATTAGCTTATTGTGAAAATATTACAAACGTCTGACAAAACTGAAAAATGTAAATTTCCAATTTCAACCAAACATGCTAGAAATGCTCCAATTGAGCTAATTAGCTTATTGTGAGAATATTACAAACGTCTGACAAAACTGAAAAATGTAAATTTCCAATTTCAACCAAACATGCTAGAAATGCTCCAATTGAGCTAATTAGCTTATTGTGAGAATATTGCAATTGTCTGACAAAAGCGAAAAATGTAAATTTCCAATTTCAACCAAACATGCTAGAAATGCTCCAATTGAGCTAATATTAGCTTATTGTGAGAATATTACAAACGTCTGACAAAAGTGAAAAATGTAAATTTCCAATTTCAACCAAACATGCTAGAAATGCTCAAATTGCGCATATAAGCCTACTGTAAGAATTTTACAAACGTCTGACAAAACTGAAAAATTTAAATTTCCAATTTCAATCAAACATGCTAGAAATGCTCCAATTGAGCTAATTAGCTTATTGAGAGAATATTGCAATTGTCTGACAAAAGTGAAAAATGTAAATTTCCAATTTCAACAAAACATGCTAGAAATGCTCCAATTGAGCTAATTAGCTTATTGTGAGAATATTACAAATGTCTGACAAAACTGAAAAATGTAAATTTCCAATTTCAACCAAACATGCTAGAAATGTTCCAATTGAGTTAATTAGATTATTGTGAGAATATTACAAACGTCTGACAAAAGTGAAAAATGTAAATTTCCAATTTCAACCAAACATGCTAGAAATGCTCCAATTGAGCTAATTAGCTTATTGTGAGAATATTACAAACGTCTGACAAAACTGAAAAATGTAAATTTCCAATTTCAACCAAACATGCTAGAAATGCTCCAATTGAGCTAATTAGCTTATTGTGAGAATATTGCAATTGTCTGACAAAAGTGAAAAATGTAAATTTCCAATTTTAACCAAACATGCTAGAAATGCTCCAATTGAGCTAATTAGCTTATTGTGAGAATATTACAAACGTCTGACCAACTGAAAAAATGTAAATTTCCAATTTCAACAAAACATGCTAGAAATGCTCCAATTGAGCTAATTAGCTTATTGTGAGAATATTACAAATGTCTGACAAAACTGAAAAATGTAAATTTCCAATTTCAACCAAACATGCTAGAAATGTTCCAATTGAGCTAATTAGCTTATTGTGAGAATATTACAAACGTCTGACAAAAGTGAAAAATGTAAATTTCCAATTTCAACCAAACATGCTAGAAATGCTCCGATTGAGCTAATTAGCTTATTGTGAGAATATTGCAATTGTCTGACAAAAGTGAAAAATGTAAATTTCCAATTTCAACCAAACATGCTAGAAATGCTCCAATTGAGCTAATTAGCTTATTGAGAGAATATTACAAACGTCTGACAAAAGTGAAAAATGTAATTTTCCAATTTCAACCAAACATGCTAGAAATGCTCCAATTGAGCTAATTAGCTTATTGTGAGAATATTGCAATTGTCTGACAAAAGTGAAAAATGTAAATTTCCAATTTCAACCAAACATGCTAGAAATGCTCCAATTGAGCTAATTAGCTTATTGTGAGAATATTGCAATTGTCTGACAAAAGTGAAAAATGTAAATTTCCAATTTCAACCAAACATGCTAGAAATGCTCCAATTGAGCTAATTAGCTTATTGTGAGAATATTACAAACGTCTGACAAAACTGAAAAATGTAAATCTCCAATTTCAACCAAACATGCTAGAAATGCTCCAATTGAGCTAATTAGCTTATTGTGAGAATATTGCAATTGTCTGACAAAAGTGAAAAATGTAAATTTCCAATTTCAACCAAACATGCTAGAAATGCTCCAATTGAGCTAATTAGCTTATTGTGAGAATATTACAAACGTCTGACAAAACTGAAAAATGTAAGTTTCCAATTTCAACCAAACATGCTAGAAATGCTCCAATTGAGCTAATTAGCTTATTGTGAGAATATTGCAATTGTCTGACAAAAGTGAAAAATGTAAATTTCCAATTTCAACCAAACATGCTAGAAATGCTCCAATTGAGCTAATTAGCTTATTGTGAGAATATTACAAACGTCTGACAAAACTGAAAAATGTAAATTTCCAAGTTCAACCAAACATGCTAGAAATGCTCCAATTGAGCTAATTAGCTTATTGTGAGAATATTGCAATTGTCTGACAAAAGTGAAAAATGTAAATTTCCAATTTCAACCAAACATGCTAGAAATGCTCCAATTGAGCTAATTAGCTTATTGTGAGAATATTACAAACGTCTGACAAAACTGAAAAATGTAAATTTCCAATTTCAACCAAACATGCTAGAAATGCTCCATTTGAGCTAATTAGCTTTTTGTGAGAATATTACAAACGTCTGACAAAACTGATAAATGTAAATTTCCAAGTTCAACCAAACATGCTAGAAATGCTCCAATTGAGCTAATTAGCTTATTGTGAAAATATTACAAACGTCTGACAAAACTGAAAAATGTAAATTTCCAATTTCAACCAAACATGCTAGAAATGCTCCAATTGAGCTAATATTAGCTTATTGTGAGAATATTACAAACGTCTGACAAAAGTGAAAAATGTAAATTTCCAATTTCAACCAAACATGCTAGAAATGCTCAAATTGCGCATATAAGCCTACTGTAAGAATTTTACAAACGTCTGACAAAACTGAAAAATTTAAATTTCCAATTTCAATCAAACATGCTAGAAATGCTCCAATTGAGCTAATTAGCTTATTGAGAGAATATTGCAATTGTCTGACAAAAGTGAAAAATGTAAATTTCCAATTTCAACAAAACATGCTAGAAATGCTCCAATTGAGCTAATTAGCTTATTGTGAGAATATTACAAATGTCTGACAAAACTGAAAAATGTAAATTTCCAAGTTCAACCAAACATGCTAGAAATGCTCCAATTGAGCTAATTAGCTTATTGTGAGAATATTGCAATTGTCTGACAAAAGTGAAAAATGTAAATTTCCAATTTCAACCAAACATGCTAGAAATGTTCCAATTGAGTTAATTAGATTATTGTGAGAATATTACAAACGTCTGACAAAAGTGAAAAATGTAAATTTCCAATTTCAACCAAACATGCTAGAAATGCTCCAATTGAGCTAATTAGCTTATTGTGAGAATATTACAAACGTCTGACAAAACTGAAAAATGTAAATTTCCAATTTCAACCAAACATGCTAGAAATGCTCCAATTGAGCTAATTAGCCTATTGTGAGAATATTGCAATTGTCTGACAAAAGTGAAAAATGTAAATTTCCAATTTTAACCAAACATGCTAGAAATGCTCCAATTGAGCTAATTAGCTTATTGTGAGAATATTACAAACGTCTGACCAACTGAAAAAATGTAAATTTCCAATTTCAACAAAACATGCTAGAAATGCTCTAATTGAGCTAATTAGCTTATTGTGAGAATATTACAAATGTCTGACAAAACTGAAAAATGTAAATTTCCAATTTCAACCAAACATGCTAGAAATGTTCCAATTGAGCTAATTAGCTTATTGTGAGAATATTACAAATGTCTGACAAAAGTGAAAAATGTAAATTTCCAATTTCAACCAAACATGCTAGAAATGCTCCGATTGAGCTAATTAGCTTATTGTGAGAATATTGCAATTGTCTGACAAAAGTGAAAAATGTAAATTTCCAATTTCAACCAAACATGCTAGAAATGCTCCAATTGAGCTAATTAGCTTATTGTGAGAATATTACAAACGTCTGACAAAAGTGAAAAATGTAAATTTCCAATTTCAACCAAACATGCTAGAAATGCTCCGATTGAGCTAATTAGATTATTGTGAGAATATTGCAATTGTCTGACAAAAGTGAAAAATGTAAATTTCCAATTTCAACCAAACATGCTAGAAATGCTCCAATTGAGCTAATTAGCTTATTGTGAGAATATTACAAACGTCTGACAAAAGTGAAAAATGTAAATTTCCAATTTCAACCAAACATGCTAGAAATGTTCCAATTGAGCTAATTAGCTTATTGAGAGAATATTACAAACGTCTGACAAAAGTGAAAAATGTAATTTTCTAATTTCAACCAAACATGCTAGAAATGCTCCAATTGAGCTAATTAGCTTATTGTGAGAATATTGCAATTGTCTGACAAAAGTGAAAAATGTAAATTTCCAATTTCAACCAAACATGCTAGAAATGCTCCAATTGAGCTAATTAGCTTATTGTGAGAATATTGCAATTGTCTGACAAAAGTGAAAAATGTAAATTTCCAATTTCAACCAAACATGCTAGAAATGCTCCAATTGAGCTAATTAGCTTATTGTGAGAATATTACAAACGTCTGACAAAACTGAAAAATGTAAATTTCCAATTTCAACCAAACATGCTAGAAATGCTCCAATTGAGCTAATTAGCTTATTGTGAGAATATTGCAATTGTCTGACAAAAGTGAAAAATGTAAATTTCCAATTTCAACCAAAAATGCTAGAAATGCTCCACTTGAGCTAATTAGCTTATTGTGAGAATATTACAAACGTCTGACAAAACTGAAAAATGTAAATTTCCAATTTCAACCAAACATGCTAGAAATGCTCCATTTGAGCTAATTTGCTTATTGTGAGAATATTACAAACGTCTGACAAAAGTGAAAAATGTAAATTTCCAATTTCAACCAAACATGCTAGAAATGTTCCAATTGAGCTAATTAGCTTATTGAGAGAATATTACAAACGTCTGACAAAAGTGAAAAATGTAATTTTCCAATTTCAACCAAACATGCTAGAAATGCTCCAATTGAGCTAATTAGCTTATTGTGAGAATATTGCAATTGTCTGACAAAAGTGAAAAATGTAAATTTCCAATTTCAACCAAACATGCTAGAAATGCTCCAATTGAGCTAATTAGCTTATTGTGAGAATATTGCAATTGTCTGACAAAAGTGAAAAATGTAAATTTCCAATTTCAACCAAACATGCTAGAAATGCTCCAATTGAGCTAATTAGCTTATTGTGAGAATATTACAAACGTCTGACAAAACTGAAAAATGTAAATTTCCAAGTTCAACCAAACGTGCTAGAAATGCTCCAATTGAGCTAATTAGCTTATTGTGAGAATATTGCAATTGTCTGACAAAAGTGAAAAATGTAAATTTCCAATTTCAACCAAACATGCTAGAAATGCTCCAATTGAGCTAATTAGCTTATTGTGAGAATATTACAAACGTCTGACAAAACTGAAAAATGTAAATTTCCAATTTCAACCAAACATGCTAGAAATGCTCCAATTGAGCTAATTAGCTTATTGTGAGAATATTACAAACGTCTGACAAAACTGAAAAATGTAAATTTCCAATTTCAACCAAACATGCTAGAAATGCTCCAATTGAGCTAATTAGCTTATTGTGAGAATATTGCAATTGTCTGACAAAAGCGAAAAAAGTAAATTTCCAATTTCAACCAAACATGCTAGAAATGCTCCAATTGAGCTAATTAGCTTATTGTGAGAATATTACAAACGTCTGACAAAACTGAAAAATGTAAATTTCCAATTTCAACCAAACATGCTAGAAATGCTCCAATTGAGCTAATTAGCTTATTGTGAGAATATTGCAATTGTCTGACAAAAGCGAAAAATGTAAATTTCCAATTTCAACCAAACATGCTAGAAATGCTCCAATTGAGCTAATTAGCTTATTGTGAGAATATTACAAACAACTGACAAAAGTGACAAATTTCAAATTCCAATTTCAACCAAACATGCTAGAAATGCTCCAATTGAGCTAATTAGCTTATTGTGAGAATGTTACAAACGTCTGACAAAACTGAAAAATGTAAATTTCCAATTTCAACCAAACATGCTAGAAATGCTCCAATTGAGCTAATTAGCTTATTGTGAGAATATTACAAACAACTGACAAAAGTGACAAATTTCAAATTCCAATTTCAACCAAACATGCTAGAAATGCTCCAATTGAGCTAATTAGCTTATTGTGAGAATGTTACAAACGTCTGACAAAACTGAAAAATGTAAATTTCCAATTTCAACCAAACATGCTAGAAATGCTCCAATTGAGCTAATTAGCTTATTGTGAGAATATTACAAACAACTGACAAAAGTGACAAATTTCAAATTCCAATTTCAACCAAACATGCTAGAAATGCTCAAATTGCGCATATAAGCCTACTGTAAGAATTTTACAAACGTCTGACAAAACTGAAAATTTAAATTTTCAATTTCAACCAAACATGCTAGAAATGCTCCAATTGAGCTAATTAGCTTATTGTGAGAATGTTGCAATTGTATGACAAAAGCGAAAAATGTAAATTTCCAATTTCAACCAAACATGCTAGAAATGCTCCAATTGAGCTAATTAGCTTATTGTGAGAATATTACAAACAACTGACAAAAGTGACAAATTTCAAATTCCAATTTCAACCAAACATGCTAGAAATGCTCCAATTGAGCTAATTAGCTTATTGTGAGAATGTTACAAACGTCTGACAAAACTGAAAAATGTAAATTTCCAATTTCAACCAAACATGCTAGAAATGCTCCAATTGAGCTAATTAGCTTATTGTGAGAATATTACAAACGTCTGACAAAACTGAAAAATGTAAATTTCCAATTTCAACCAAACATGCTAGAAATGCTCCAATTGAGCTAATTAGCTTATTGTGAGAATATTGCAATTGTCTGACAAAAGCGAAAAATGTAAATTTCCAATTTCAACCAAACATGCTAGAAATGCTCCAATTGAGCTAATTAGCTTATTGTGAAAATATTACAAACGTCTGACAAAAGTGAAAAATGTAAATTTCCAATTTCAACCAAACATGCTAGAAATGCTCAAATTGCGCATATAAGCCTACTGTAAGAATTTTACAAACGTCTGACAAAACTGAAAAATTTAAATTTCCAATTTCAATCAAACATGCTAGAAATGCTCCAATTGAGCTAATTAGCTTATTGAGAGAATATTGCAATTGTCTGACAAAAGTGAAAAATGTAAATTTCCAATTTCAACAAAACATGCTAGAAATGCTCCAATTGAGCTAATTAGCTTATTGTGAGAAAATTACAAATGTCTGACAAAACTGAAAAATGTAAATTTCCAATTTCAAGCAAACATGCTAGAAATGTTCCAATTGAGCTAATTAGATTATTGTGAGAATATTACAAACGTCTGACAAAAGTGAAAAATGTAAATTTCCAATTTCAACCAAACATGCTAGAAATGCTCCAATTGAGCTAATTAGCTTATTGTGAGAATATTGCAATTGTTTGACAAAAGTGAAAAATGTAAATTTCCAATTTCAACCAAACATGCTAGAAATGCTCCAATTGAGCTAATTAGCTTATTGTGAGAATATTGCAATTGTCTGACAAAAGTGAAAAATGTAAATTTCCAATTTCAACCAAACATGCTAGAAATGCTCCAATTGAGCTAATTAGCTTATTGTGAGAATATTACAAACGTCTGACAAAAGTGAAAAATGTAAATTTCCAATTTCAACCAAACATGCTAGAAATGCTCCAATTGAGCTAATTAGATTATTGTGAGAATATTACAAACGTCTGACAAAACTGAAAAATGTAAATTGCCAATTTTAACCAAACATGCTAGAAATGCTCCAATTGAGCTAATTAGCTTATTGTGAGAATATTGCAATTGTCTGACAAAAGCGGAAAATGTAAATTTCCAATTTCAACCAAAAATGCTAGAAATGCTCCACTTGAGCTAATTAGCTTATTGTGAGAATATTACAAACGTCTGACAAAACTGAAAAATGTAAATTTCCAATTTCAACCAAACATGCTAGAAATGCTCCATTTGAGCTAATTTGCTTATTGTGAGAATATTACAAACGTCTGACAAAAGTGAAAAATGTAAATTTCCAATTTCAACCAAACATGCTAGAAATGTTCCAATTGAGCTAATTAGCTTATTGAGAGAATATTACAAACGTCTGACAAAAGTGAAAAATGTAATTTTCCAATTTCAACCAAACATGCTAGAAATGCTCCAATTGAGCTAATTAGCTTATTGTGAGAATATTGCAATTGTCTGACAAAAGTGAAAAATGTAAATTTCCAATTTCAACCAAACATGCTAGAAATGCTCCAATTGAGCTAATTAGCTTATTGTGAGAATATTGCAATTGTCTGACAAAAGTGAAAAATGTAAATTTCCAATTTCAACCAAACATGCTAGAAATGCTCCAATTGAGCTAATTAGCTTATTGTGAGAATATTACAAACGTCTGACAAAACTGAAAAATGTAAATTTCCAAGTTCAACCAAACATGCTAGAAATGCTCCAATTGAGCTAATTAGCTTATTGTGAGAATATTGCAATTGTCTGACAAAAGTGAAAAATGTAAATTTCCAATTTCAACCAAACATGCTAGAAATGCTCCAATTGAGCTAATTAGCTTATTGTGAGAATATTACAAACGTCTGACAAAAGTGAAAAATGTAAATTTCCAATTTCAACCAAACATGCTAGAAATGCTCCAATTGAGCTAATTAGCTTATTGTGAGAATATTACAAACGTCTGACAAAACTGAAAAATGTAAATTTCCAATTTCAACCAAACATGCTAGAAATGCTCCAATTGAGCTAATTAGCTTATTGTGAGAATATTGCAATTGTCTGACAAAAGCGAAAAAAGTAAATTTCCAATTTCAACCAAACATGCTAGAAATGCTCCAATTGAGCTAATTAGCTTATTGTGAGAATATTACAAACGTCTGACAAAAGTGAAAAATGTAAATTTCCAATTTCAACCAAACATGCTAGAAATGCTCAAATTGCGCATATAAGCCTACTGTAAGAATTTTACAAACGTCTGACAAAACTGAAAAATTTAAATTTCCAATTTCAATCAAACATGCTAGAAATGCTCCAATTGAGCTAATTAGCTTATTGAGAGAATATTGCAATTGTCTGACAAAAGTGAAAAATGTAAATTTCCAATTTCAACAAAACATGCTAGAAATGCTCCAATTGAGCTAATTAGCTTATTGTGAGAATATTACAAATGTCTGACAAAACTGAAAAATGTAAATTTCCAATTTCAACCAAACATGCTAGAAATGTTCCAATTGAGCTAATTAGATTATTGTGAGAATATTACAAACGTCTGACAAAAGTGAAAAATGTAAATTTCCAATTTCAACCAAACATGCTAGAAATGCTCCAATTGAGCTAATTAGCTTATTGTGAGAATATTGCAATTGTCTGACAAAAGTGAAAAATGTAAATTTCCAATTTCAACCAAACATGCTAGAAATGCTCCAATTGAGCTAATTAGCTTATTGTGAGAATATATCAAACGGCTGACAAGACTGAAAAATGTAAATTACAAACGTCTGACAAAACTGAAAATTTAAATTTTCAATTTCAACCAAACATGCTAGAAATGCTCCAATTGAGCTAATTAGCTTATTGTGAGAATGTTGCAATTGTATGACAAAAGCGAAAAATGTAAATTTCCAATTTCAACCAAACATGCTAGAAATGCTCCAATTGAGCTAATTAGCTTATTGTGAGAATATTACAAACAACTGACAAAAGTGAAAAATTTAAAATTCCAATTTCAATCAAACATGCTAGAAATGCTCCAATTGCGCAAAAAGCCTACTGTAAGAATTTTACAAACGTCTGACAAAACTGAAAATTTAAATTTTCAATTTCAACCAAACATGCTAGAAATGCTCCAATTGAGCTAATTAGCTTATTGTGAGAATATTGCAATTGTTTGACAAAAGTGAAAAATGTAAATTTCCAATTTCAACCAAACATGCTAGAAATGCTCCAATTGAGCTAATTAGCTTATTGTGAGAATATTACAAACGTCTGACAAAACTGAAAAATGTAAATTTCCAATTTCAACAAAACATGCTAGAAATGCTCCATTTGAGCTAATTAGCTTTTTGTGAGTATATTACAAACATCTGACAAAACTGATAAATGTAAATTTCCAATTTCAACCAAACATGCTAGAAATGCTCCAATTGAGCTAATTAGCTTATTGTGAGAATGTTACAAACGTCTGACAAAACTGAAAAATGTAAATTTCCAATTTCAACCAAACATGCTAGAAATGCTCCAATTGAGCTAATTAGCTTATTGTGAGAATATTACAAACGTCTGACAAAACTGAAAAATGTAAATTTCCAATTTCAACCAAACATGCTAGAAATGCTCCAATTGAGCTAATTAGCTTATTGTGAGAATATTGCAATTGTCTGACAAAAGCGAAAAATGTAAATTTCCAATTTCAACCAAACATGCTAGAAATGCTCCAATTGAGCTAATTAGCTTATTGTGAAAATATTACAAACGTCTGACAAAAGTGAAAAATGTAAATTTCCAATTTCAACCAAACATGCTAGAAATGCTCAAATTGCGCATATAAGCCTACTGTAAGAATTTTACAAACGTCTGACAAAACTGAAAAATTTAAATTTCCAATTTCAATCAAACATGCTAGAAATGCTCCAATTGAGCTAATTAGCTTATTGAGAGAATATTGCAATTGTCTGACAAAAGTGAAAAATGTAAATTTCCAATTTCAACAAAACATGCTAGAAATGCTCCAATTGAGCTAATTAGCTTATTGTGAGAATATTGCAATTGTTTGACAAAAGTGAAAAATGTAAATTTCCAATTTCAACCAAACATGCTAGAAATGCTCCAATTGAGCTAATTAGCTTATTGTGAGAATATTGCAATTGTCTGACAAAAGTGAAAAATGTAAATTTCCAATTTCAACCAAACATGCTAGAAATGCTCCAATTGAGCTAATTAGCTTATTGTGAGAATATTACAAACGTCTGACAAAAGTGAAAAATGTAAATTTCCAATTTCAACCAAACATGCTAGAAATGCTCCAATTGAGCTAATTAGCTTATTGTGAGAATATTACAAACGTCTGACAAAACTGAAAAATGTAAATTGCCAATTTTAACCAAACATGCTAGAAATGCTCCAATTGAGCTAATTAGCTTATTGTGAGAATATTGCAATTGTCTGACAAAAGCGGAAAATGTAAATTTCCAATTTCAACCAAACATGCTAGAAATGCTCCAATTGAGCTAATTTGCTTATTGTGAGAATATTACAAACGTCTGACAAAAGTAAAAATTGTAAATTTTTGATTTCAACCAAACATGCTAGAAATGCTCCAATTGAGCTAATTAGCTTATTGTGAGAATATTACAAACGTCTGACAAAACTGAAAAATGTAAATTTCCAATTTCAACCAAACATGCTAGAAATGCTCAAATTGCGCATATAAGCCTACTGTAAGAATTTTACAAACGTCTGACAAAACTGAAAAATTTAAATTTCCAATTTCAATCAAACATGCTAGAAATGCTCCAATTGAGCTAATTAGCTTATTGAGAGAATATTGCAATTGTCTGACAAAAGTGAAAAATGTAAATTTCCAATTTCAACAAAACATGCTAGAAATGCTCCAATTGAGCTAATTAGCTTATTGTGAGAATATTACAAATGTCTGACAAAACTGAAAAATGTAAATTTCCAATTTCAACCAAACATGCTAGAAATGTTCCAATTGAGCTAATTAGATTATTGTGAGAATATTACAAACGTCTGACAAAAGTGAAAAATGTAAATTTCCAATTTCAACCAAACATGCTAGAAATGCTCCAATTGAGCTAATTAGCTTATTGTGAGAATATTGCAATTGTCTGACAAAAGTGAAAAATGTAAATTTCCAATTTCAACCAAACATGCTAGAAATGCTCCAATTGAGCTAATTAGCTTATTGTGAGAATATATCAAACGGCTGACAAGACTGAAAAATGTAAATTACAAACGTCTGACAAAACTGAAAATTTAAATTTTCAATTTCAACCAAACATGCTAGAAATGCTCCAATTGAGCTAATTAGCTTATTGTGAGAATGTTGCAATTGTATGACAAAAGCGAAAAATGTAAATTTCCAATTTCAACCAAACATGCTAGAAATGCTCCAATTGAGCTAATTAGCTTATTGTGAGAATATTACAAACAACTGACAAAAGTGAAAAATTTAAAATTCCAATTTCAATCAAACATGCTAGAAAAGCTCCAATTGCGCAAAAAGCCTACTGTAAGAATTTTACAAACGTCTGACAAAACTGAAAATTTAAATTTTCAATTTCAACCAAACATGCTAGAAATGCTCCAATTGAGCTAATTAGCTTATTGTGAGAATATTACAAACGTCTGACAAAACTGAAAAATGTAAATTTCCAATTTCAACCAAACATGCTAGAAATGCTCCATTTGAGCTAATTAGCTTTTTGTGAGAATATTACAAACATCTGACAAAACTGATAAATGTAAATTTCCAATTTCAACCAAACATGCTAGAAATGCTCCAATTGAGCTAATTAGCTTATTGTGAGAATATTACAAACGTCTGACAAAACTGAAAAATGTAAATTTCCAATTTCAACCAAACATGCTAGAAATGCTCCAATTGAGCTAATTAGCTTATTGTGAGAATATTACAAACGTCTGACAAAACTGAAAAATGTAAATTTCCAATTTCAACCAAACATGCTAGAAATGCTCCAATTGAGCTAATTAGCTTATTGTGAGAATATTGCAATTGTCTGACAAAAGCGAAAAATGTAAATTTCCAATTTCAACCAAACATGCTAGAAATGCTCCAATTGAGCTAATTAGCTTATTGTGAAAATATTACAAACGTCTGACAAAAGTGAAAAATGTAAATTTCCAATTTCAACCAAACATGCTAGAAATGCTCAAATTGCGCATATAAGCCTACTGTAAGAATTTTACAAACGTCTGACAAAACTGAAAAATTTAAATTTCCAATTTCAATCAAACATGCTAGAAATGCTCCAATTGAGCTAATTAGCTTATTGAGAGAATATTGCAATTGTCTGACAAAAGTGAAAAATGTAAATTTCCAATTTCAACAAAACATGCTAGAAATGCTCCAATTGAGCTAATTAGCTTATTGTGAGAAAATTACAAATGTCTGACAAAACTGAAAAATGTAAATTTCCAATTTCAACCAAACATGCTAGAAATGTTCCAATTGAGCCAATTAGATTATTGTGAGAATATTACAAACGTCTGACAAAAGTGAAAAATGTAAATTTCCAATTTCAACCAAACATGCTAGAAATGCTCCAATTGAGCTAATTAGCTTATTGTGAGAATATTGCAATTGTTTGACAAAAGTGAAAAATGAAAATTTCCAATTTCAACCAAACATGCTAGAAATGCTCCAATTGAGCTAATTAGCTTATTGTGAGAATATTGCAATTGTCTGACAAAAGTGAAAAATGTAAATTTCCAATTTCAACCAAACATGCTAGAAATGCTCCAATTGAGCTAATTAGCTTATTGTGAGAATATTACAAACGTCTGACAAAAGTGAAAAATGTAAATTTCCAATTTCAACCAAACATGCTAGAAATGCTCCAATTGAGCTAATTAGCTTATTGTGAGAATATTACAAACGTCTGACAAAACTGAAAAATGTAAATTGCCAATTTTAACCAAACATGCTAGAAATGCTCCAATTGAGCTAATTAGCTTATTGTGAGAATATTGCAATTGTCTGACAAAAGCGGAAAATGTAAATTTCCAATTTCAACCAAACATGCTAGAAATGCTCCAATTGAGCTAATTTGCTTATTGTGAGAATATTACAAACGTCTGACAAAAGTAAAAATTGTAAATTTTTGATTTCAACCAAACATGCTAGAAATGCTCCAATTGAGCTAATTAGCTTATTGTGAGAATATTACAAACGTCTGACAAAACTGAAAAATGTAAATTTCCAATTTCAACCAAACATGCTAGAAATGCTCCAATTGAGCTAATTAGCTTATTGTGAGAATATTACAAACGTCTGACAAAACTGAAAAATGTAAATTTCCAATTTCAACCAAACATGCTAGAAATGCTCCAATTGAGCTAATTAGCTTATTGTGAGAATATTACAAACGTCTGACAAAACTGAAAAAAGGAAATTTCCAATTTCAACCAAACATGCTAGAAATGCTCCAATTGAGCTAATTAGCTTATTGTGAGAATATTACAAACGTCTGACAAAAGTGAAAAATGTAAATTTCCAATTTCAACCAAACATGCTAGAAATGCTCCAATTGAGCTAATTAGCTTATTGTGAGAATATTACAAACGTCTGACAAAACTGAAAAATGTAAATTGCCAATTTTAACCAAACATGCTAGAAATGCTCCAATTGAGCTAATTAGCTTATTGTGAGAATATTGCAATTGTCTGACAAAAGCGGAAAATGTAAATTTCCAATTTCAACCAAACATGCTAGAAATGCTCCAATTGAGCTAATTCGCTTATTGTGAGAATATTACAAACGTCTGACAAAAGTAAAAATTGTAAATTTTTGATTTCAACCAAACATGCTAGAAATGCTCCAATTGAGCTAATTAACTTATTGTGAGAATATTACAAACGTCTGACAAAACTGAAAAATGTAAATTTCCAATTTCAACCAAACATGCTAGAAATGCTCCAATTGAGCTAATTAGCTTATTGTGAGAATATTACAAACGTCTGACAAAACTGAAAAATGTAAATTTCCAATTTCAACCAAACATGCTAGAAATGCTCCATTTGAGCTAATTAGCTTTTTGTGAGAATATTACAAACATCTGACAAAACTGATAAATGTAAATTTCCAATTTCAACCAAACATGCTAGAAATGATCCAATTGAGCTAATTAGCTTATTGTGAGAATATTACAAACGTCTGACAAAACAGAAAAATGTAAATTTCCAATTTCAACCAAACATGCTAGAAATGCTCCAATTGAGCTAATTAGCTTATTGTGAGAATATTGCAATTGTCTGACAAAAGCGAAAAATGTAAATTTCCAATTTCAACCAAACATGCTAGAAATGCTCCATTTGAGCTAATTAGCTTATTGTGAAAATATTACAAACGTCTGACAAAAGTGAAAAATGTAAATTTCCAATTTCAACCAAACATGCTAGAAATGCTCAAATTGCACATATAAGCCTACTGTAAGAATTTTACAAACGTCTGACAAAACTGAAAAATTTAAATTTCCAATTTCAATCAAACATGCTAGAAATGCTCCAATTGAGCTAATTAGCTTATTGAGAGAATATTGCAATTGTCTGACAAAAGTGAAAAATGTAAATTTCCAATTTCAACAAAACATGCTAGAAATGCTCCAATTGAGCTAATTAGCTTATTGTGAGAATATTACAAATGTCTGACAAAACTGAAAAAAGGAAATTTCCAATTTCAACCAAACATGCTAGAAATGCTCCAATTGAGCTAATTAGCTTATTGTGAGAATATTACAAACGTCTGACAAAACTGAAAAATGTAAATTTCCAATTTCAACCAAACATGCTAGAAATGCTCCAATTGAGCTAATTAGCTTATTGTGAGAATATTACAAACGTCTGACAAAACTGAAAAAAGGAAATTTCCAATTTCAACCAAACATGCTAGAAATGCTCCAATTGAGCTAATTAGCTTATTGTGAGAATATTACAAACGTCTGACAAAAGTGAAAAATGTAAATTTCCAATTTCAACCAAACATGCTAGAAATGCTCCAATTGAGCTAATTAGCTTATTGTGAGAATATTACAAACGTCTGACAAAACTGAAAAATGTAAATTGCCAATTTTAACCAAACATGCTAGAAATGCTCCAATTGAGCTAATTAGCTTATTGTGAGAATATTGCAATTGTCTGACAAAAGCGGAAAATGTAAATTTCCAATTTCAACCAAACATGCTAGAAATGCTCCAATTGAGCTAATTTGCTTATTGTGAGAATATTACAAACGTCTGACAAAAGTAAAAATTGTAAATTTTTGATTTCAACCAAACATGCTAGAAATGCTCCAATTGAGCTAATTAACTTATTGTGAGAATATTACAAACGTCTGACAAAACTGAAAAATGTAAATTTCCAATTTCAACCAAACATGCTAGAAATGCTCCAATTGAGCTAATTAGCTTATTGTGAGAATATTACAAACGTCTGACAAAACTGAAAAATGTAAATTTCCAATTTCAACCAAACATGCTAGAAATGCTCCATTTGAGCTAATTAGCTTTTTGTGAGAATATTACAAACATCTGACAAAACTGATAAATGTAAATTTCCAATTTCAACCAAACATGCTAGAAATGATCCAATTGAGCTAATTAGCTTATTGTGAGAATATTACAAACGTCTGACAAAACTGAAAAATGTAAATTTCCAATTTCAACCAAACATGCTAGAAATGCTCCAATTGAGCTAATTAGCTTATTGTGAGAATATTACAAACGTCTGACAAAACTGAAAAATGTAAATTTCCAATTTCAACCAAACATGCTAGAAATGCTCCAATTGAGCTAATTAGCTTATTGTGAGAATATTGCAATTGTCTGACAAAAGCGAAAAATGTAAATTTCCAATTTCAACCAAACATGCTAGAAATGCTCCAATTGAGCTAATTAGCTTATTGTGAAAATATTACAAACGTCTGACAAAAGTGAAAAATGTAAATTTCCAATTTCAACCAAACATGCTAGAAATGCTCAAATTGCGCATATAAGCCTACTGTAAGAATTTTACAAACGTCTGACAAAACTGAAAAATTTAAATTTCCAATTTCAATCAAACATGCTAGAAATGCTCCAATTGAGCTAATTAGCTTATTGAGAGAATATTGCAATTGTCTGACAAAAGTGAAAAATGTAAATATCCAATTTCAACAAAACATGCTAGAAATGCTCCAATTGAGCTAATTAGCTTATTGTGAGAAAATTACAAATGTCTGACAAAACTGAAAAATGTAAATTTCCAATTTCAAGCAAACATGCTAGAAATGTTCCAATTGAGCTAATTAGATTATTGTGAGAATATTACAAACGTCTGACAAAAGTGAAAAATGTAAATTTCCAATTTCAACCAAACATGCTAGAAATGCTCCAATTGAGCTAATTAGCTTATTGTGAGAATATTGCAATTGTTTGACAAAAGTGAAAAATGTAAATTTCCAATTTCAACCAAACATGCTAGAAATGCTCCAATTGAGCTAATTAGCTTATTGTGAGAATATTGCAATTGTCTGACAAAAGTGAAAAATGTAAATTTCCAATTTCAACCAAACATGCTAGAAATGCTCCAATTGAGCTAATTAGCTTATTGTGAGAATATTACAAACGTCTGACAAAAGTGAAAAATGTAAATTTCCAATTTCAACCAAACATGCTAGAAATGCTCCAATTGAGCTAATTAGCTTATTGTGAGAATATTACAAACGTCTGACAAAACTGAAAAATGTAAATTGCCAATTTTAACCAAACATGCTAGAAATGCTCCAATTGAGCTAATTAGCTTATTGTGAGAATATTGCAATTGTCTGACAAAAGCGGAAAATGTAAATTTCCAATTTCAACCAAACATGCTAGAAATGCTCCAATTGAGCTAATTTGCTTATTGTGAGAATATTACAAACGTCTGACAAAAGTAAAAATTGTAAATTTTTGATTTCAACCAAACATGCTAGAAATGCTCCAATTGAGCTAATTAGCTTATTGTGAGAATATTACAAACGTCTGACAAAACTGAAAAATGTAAATTTCCAATTTCAACCAAACATGCTAGAAATGCTCCAATTGAGCTAATTAGCTTATTGTGAGAATATTACAAACGTCTGACAAAACTGAAAAATGTAAATTTCCAATTTCAACCAAACATGCTAGAAATGCTCCAATTGAGCTAATTAGCTTATTGTGAGAATATTACAAACGTCTGACAAAACTGAAAAAAGGAAATTTCCAATTTCAACCAAACATGCTAGAAATGCTCCAATTGAGCTAATTAGCTTATTGTGAGAATATTACAAACGTCTGACAAAAGTGAAAAATGTAAATTTCCAATTTCAACCAAACATGCTAGAAATGCTCCAATTGAGCTAATTAGCTTATTGTGAGAATATTACAAACGTCTGACAAAACTGAAAAATGTAAATTTCCAATTTCAACCAAACATGCTAGAAATGCTCCAATTGAGCTAATTAGCTTATTGTGAGAATATTACAAACGCCTGACAAAACTGAAAAAAGGAAATTTCCAATTTCAACCAAACATGCTAGAAATGCTCCAATTGAGCTAATTAGCTTATTGTGAGAATATTACAAACGTCTGACAAAAGTGAAAAATGTAAATTTCCAATTTCAACCAAACATGCTAGAAATGCTCCGATTGAGCTAATTAGCTTATTGTGAGAATATTGCAATTGTCTGACAAAAGTGAAAAATGTAAATTTCCAATTTCAACCAAACATGCTAGAAATGCTCCAATTGAGCTAATTAGCTTATTGTGAGAATATTACAAACGTCTGACAAAAGTGAAAATTTAAATTTTCAATTTCAACCAAACATGCTAGAAATGCTCCAATTGAGCTAATTAGCTTATTGTGAGAATGTTGCAATTGTATGACAAAAGCGAAAAATGTAAATTTCCAATTTCAACCAAACATGCTAGAAATGCTCCAATTGAGCTAATTAGCTTATTGTGAGAATATTACAAACGTCTGACAAAACTGAAAAATGTAAATTGCCAATTTTAACCAAACATGCTAGAAATGCTCCAATTGAGCTAATTAGCTTATTGTGAGAATATTGCAATTGTCTGACAAAAGCGGAAAATGTAAATTTCCAATTTGAACCAAACATGCTAGAAATGCTCCAATTGAGCTAATTTGCTTATTGTGAGAATATTACAAACGTCTGACAAAAGTAAAAATTGTAAATTTTTGATTTCAACCAAACATGCTAGAAATGCTCCAATTGAGCTAATTAACTTATTGTGAGAATATTACAAACGTCTGACAAAACTGAAAAATGTAAATTTCCAATTTCAACCAAACATGCTAGAAATGCTCCAATTGAGCTAATTAGCTTATTGTGAGAATATTACAAACGTCTGACAAAACTGAAAAATGTAAATTTCCAATTTCAACCAAACATGCTAGAAATGCTCCATTTGAGCTAATTAGCTTTTTGTGAGAATATTACAAACATCTGACAAAACTGATAAATGTAAATTTCCAATTTCAACCAAACATGCTAGAAATGATCCAATTGAGCTAATTAGCTTATTGTGAGAATATTACAAACGTCTGACAAAACTGAAAAATGTAAATTTCCAATTTCAACCAAACATGCTAGAAATGCTCCAATTGAGCTAATTAGCTTATTGTGAGAATATTACAAACGTCTGACAAAACTGAAAAATGTAAATTTCCAATTTCAACCAAACATGCTAGAAATGCTCCAATTGAGCTAATTAGCTTATTGTGAGAATATTGCAATTGTCTGACAAAAGCGAAAAATGTAAATTTCCAATTTCAACCAAACATGCTAGAAATGCTCCAATTGAGCTAATTAGCTTATTGTGAAAATATTACAAACGTCTGACAAAAGTGAAAAATGTAAATTTCCAATTTCAACCAAACATGCTAGAAATGCTCAAATTGCGCATATAAGCCTACTGTAAGAATTTTACAAACGTCTGACAAAACTGAAAAATTTAAATTTCCAATTTCAATCAAACATGCTAGAAATGCTCCAATTGAGCTAATTAGCTTATTGAGAGAATATTGCAATTGTCTGACAAAAGTGAAAAATGTAAATTTCCAATTTCAACAAAACATGCTAGAAATGCTCCAATTGAGCTAATTAGCTTATTGTGAGAAAATTACAAATGTCTGACAAAACTGAAAAATGTAAATTTCCAATTTCAAGCAAACATGCTAGAAATGTTCCAATTGAGCTAATTAGATTATTGTGAGAATATTACAAACGTCTGACAAAAGTGAAAAATGTAAATTTCCAATTTCAACCAAACATGCTAGAAATGCTCCAATTGAGCTAATTAGCTTATTGTGAGAATATTGCAATTGTTTGACAAAAGTGAAAAATGTAAATTTCCAATTTCAACCAAACATGCTAGAAATGCTCCAATTGAGCTAATTAGCTTATTGTGAGAATATTGCAATTGTCTGACAAAAGTGAAAAATGTAAATTTCCAATTTCAACCAAACATGCTAGAAATGCTCCAATTGAGCTAATTAGCTTATTGTGAGAATATTACAAACGTCTGACAAAAGTGAAAAATGTACATTTCCAATTTCAACCAAACATGCTAGAAATGCTCCAATTGAGCTAATTAGCTTATTGTGAGAATATTACAAACGTCTGACAAAACTGAAAAATGTAAATTGCCAATTTTAACCAAACATGCTAGAAATGCTCCAATTGAGCTAATTAGCTTATTGTGAGAATATTGCAATTGTCTGACAAAAGCGGAAAATGTAAATTTCCAATTTCAACCAAACATGCTAGAAATGCTCCAATTGAACTAATTTGCTTATTGTGAGAATATTACAAACGTCTGACAAAAGTAAAAATTGTAAATCTTTGATTTCAACCAAACATGCTAGAAATGCTCCAATTGAGCTAATTAGCTTATTGTGAGAATATTACAAACGTCTGACAAAACTGAAAAATGTAAATTTCCAATTTCAACCAAACATGCTAGAAATGCTCCAATTGAGCTAATTAGCTTATTGTGAGAATATTACAAACGTCTGACAAAACTGAAAAATGTAAATTTCCAATTTCAACCAAACATGCTAGAAATGCTCCAATTGAGCTAATTAGCTTATTGTGAGAATATTACAAACGTCTGACAAAACTGAAAAAAGGAAATTTCCAATTTCAACCAAACATGCTAGAAATGCTCCAATTGAGCTAATTAGCTTATTGTGAGAATATTACAAACGTCTGACAAAAGTGAAAAATGTAAATTTCCAATTTCAACCAAACATGCTAGAAATGCTCCGATTGAGCTAATTAGCTTATTGTGAGAATATTGCAATTGTCTGACAAAAGTGAAAAATGTAAATTTCCAATTTCAACCAAACATGCTAGAAATGCTCCAATTGAGCTAATTAGCTTATTGTGAGAATATTACAAACGTCTGACAAAAGTGAAAAATGTAAATTTCCAATTTCAACCAAACATGCTAGAAATGCTCCAATTGAGCTAATTAGCTTATTGTGAGAATATTACAAACGTCTGACAAAACTGAAAAATGTAAATTACCAATTTTAACCAAACATGCTAGAAATGCTCCAATTGAGCTAATTAGCTTATTGTGAGAATATTGCAATTGTCTGACAAAAGCGGAAAATGTAAATTTCCAATTTCAACCAAACATGCTAGAAATGCTCCAATTGAGCTAATTTGCTTATTGTGAGAATATTACAAACGTCTGACAAAAGTAAAAATTGTAAATTTTTGATTTCAACCAAACATGCTAGAAATGCTCCAATTGAGCTAATTAACTTATTGTGAGAATATTACAAACGTCTGACAAAACTGAAAAATGTAAATTTCCAATTTCAACCAAACATGCTAGAAATGCTCCATTTGAGCTAATTAGCTTTTTGTGAGAATATTACAAACATCTGACAAAACTGATAAATGTAAATTTCCAATTTCAACCAAACATGCTAGAAATGATCCAATTGAGCTAATTAGCTTATTGTGAGAATATTACAAACGTCTGACAAAACTGAAAAATGTAAATTTCCAATTTCAACCAAACATGCTAGAAATGCTCCAATTGAGCTAATTAGCTTATTGTGAGAATATTACAAACGTCTGACAAAACTGAAAAATGTAAATTTCCAATTTCAACCAAACATGCTAGAAATGCTCCAATTGAGCTAATTAGCTTATTGTGAGAATATTGCAATTGTCTGACAAAAGCGAAAAATGTAAATTTCCAATTTCAACCAAACATGCTAGAAATGCTCCAATTGAGCTAATTAGCTTATTGTGAAAATATTACAAACGTCTGACAAAAGTGAAAAATGTAAATTTACAATTTCAACCAAACATGCTAGAAATGCTCAAATTGCGCATATAAGCCTACTGTAAGAATTTTACAAACGTCTGACAAAACTGAAAAATTTAAATTTCCAATTTCAATCAAACATGCTAGAAATGCTCCAATTGAGCTAATTAGCTTATTGAGAGAATATTGCAATTGTCTGACAAAAGTGAAAAATGTAAATTTCCAATTTCAACAAAACATGCTAGAAATGCTCCAATTGAGCTAATTAGCTTATTGTGAGAAAATTACAAATGTCTGACAAAACTGAAAAATGTAAATTTCCAATTTCAAGCAAACATGCTAGAAATGTTCCAATTGAGCTAATTAGATTATTGTGAGAATATTACAAACGTCTGACAAAAGTGAAAAATGTAAATTTCCAATTTCAACCAAACATGCTAGAAATGCTCCAATTGAGCTAATTAGCTTATTGTGAGAATATTGCAATTGTTTGACAAAAGTGAAAAATGTAAATTTCCAATTTCAACCAAACATGCTAGAAATGCTCCAATTGAGCTAATTAGCTTATTGTGAGAATATTGCAATTGTCTGACAAAAGTGAAAAATGTAAATTTCCAATTTCAACCAAACATGCTAGAAATGCTCCAATTGAGCTAATTAGCTTATTGTGAGAATATTACAAACGTCTGACAAAAGTGAAAAATGTAAATTTCCAATTTCAACCAAACATGCTAGAAATGCTCCAATTGAGCTAATTAGCTTATTGTGAGAATATTACAAACGTCTGACAAAACTGAAAAATGTAAATTGCCAATTTTAACCAAACATGCTAGAAATGCTCCAATTGAGCTAATTAGCTTATTGTGAGAATATTGCAATTGTCTGACAAAAGCGGAAAATGTAAATTTCCAATTTCAACCAAACATGCTAGAAATGCTCCAATTGAGCTAATTTGCTTATTGTGAGAATATTACAAACGTCTGACAAAAGTAAAAATTGTAAATTTTTGATTTCAACCAAACATGCTAGAAATGCTCCAATTGAGCTAATTAGCTTATTGTGAGAATATTACAAACGTCTGACAAAAGTGAAAAATGTAAATTTCCAATTTCAACCAAACATGCTAGAAATGCTCCAATTGAGCTAATTAGCTTATTGTGAGAATATTACAAACGTCTGACAAAACTGAAAAATGTAAATTTCCAATTTCAACCAAACATGCTAGAAATGCTCCAATTGAGCTAATTAGCTTATTGTGAGAATATTACAAACGTCTGACAAAACTGAAAAAAGGAAATTTCCAATTTCAACCAAAGATGCTAGAAATGCTCCAATTGAGCTAATTAGCTTATTGTGAGAATATTACAAACGTCTGACAAAAGTGAAAAATGTAAATTTCCAATTTCAACCAAACATGCTAGAAATGCTCCAATTGAGCTAATTAGCTTATTGTGAGAATATTACAAACGTCTGACAAAACTGAAAAATGTAAATTTCCAATTTCAACCAAACATGCTAGAAATGCTCCAATTGAGCTAATTAGCTTATTGTGAGAATATTACAAACGTCTGACAAAACTGAAAAAAGGAAATTTCCAATTTCAACCAAACATGCTAGAAATGCTCCAATTGAGCTAATTAGCTTATTGTGAGAATATTACAAACGTCTGACAAAAGTGAAAAATGTAAATTTCCAATTTCAACCAAACATGCTAGAAATGCTCCGATTGAGCTAATTAGCTTATTGTGAGAATATTGCAATTGTCTGACAAAAGTGAAAAATGTAAATTTCCAATTTCAACCAAACATGCTAGAAATGCTCCAATTGAGCTAATTAGCTTATTGTGAGAATATTACAAACGTCTGACAAAAGTGAAAAATGTAAATTTCCAATTTCAACCAAACATGCTAGAAATGCTCAAATTGCGCATATAAGCCTACTGTAAGAATTTTACAAACGTCTGACAAAACTGAAAAATTTAAATTTCCAATTTCAATCAAACATGCTAGAAATGCTCCAATTGAGCTAATTAGCTTATTGAGAGAATATTGCAATTGTCTGACAAAAGTGAAAAATGTAAATTTCCAATTTCAACAAAACATGCTAGAAATGCTCCAATTGAGCTAATTAGCTTATTGTGAGAAAATTACAAATGTCTGACAAAACTGAAAAATGTAAATTTCCAATTTCAAGCAAACATGCTAGAAATGTTCCAATTGAGCTAATTAGATTATTGTGAGAATATTACAAACGTCTGACAAAAGTGAAAAATGTAAATTTCCAATTTCAACCAAACATGCTAGAAATGCTCCAATTGAGCTAATTAGCTTATTGTGAGAATATTGCAATTGTTTGACAAAAGTGAAAAATGTAAATTTCCAATTTCAACCAAACATGCTAGAAATGCTCCAATTGAGCTAATTAGCTTATTGTGAGAATATTGCAATTGTCTGACAAAAGTGAAAAATGTAAATTTCCAATTTCAACCAAACATGCTAGAAATGCTCCAATTGAGCTAATTAGCTTATTGTGAGAATATTACAAACGTCTGACAAAAGTGAAAAATGTAAATTTCCAATTTCAACCAAACATGCTAGAAATGCTCCAATTGAGCTAATTAGCTTATTGTGAGAATATTACAAACGTCTGACAAAACTGAAAAATGTAAATTGCCAATTTTAACCAAACATGCTAGAAATGCTCCAATTGAGCTAATTAGCTTATTGTGAGAATATTGCAATTGTCTGACAAAAGCAGAAAATGTAAATTTCCAATTTCAACCAAACATGCTAGAAATGCTCCAATTGAACTAATTTGCTTATTGTGAGAATATTACAAACGTCTGACAAAAGTAAAAATTGTAAATTTTTGATTTCAACCAAACATGCTAGAAATGCTCCAATTGAGCTAATTAGCTTATTGTGAGAATATTACAAACGTCTGACAAAACTGAAAAATGTAAATTTCCAATTTCAACCAAACATGCTAGAAATGCTCCAATTGAGCTAATTAGCTTATTGTGAGAATATTACAAACGTCTGACAAAACTGAAAAATGTAAATTTCCAATTTCAACCAAACATGCTAGAAATGCTCCAATTGAGCTAATTAGCTTATTGTGAGAATATTACAAACGTCTGACAAAACTGAAAAAAGGAAATTTCCAATTTCAACCAAACATGCTAGAAATGCTCCAATTGAGCTAATTAGCTTATTGTGTGAGTATTACAAACGTCTGACAAAAGTGAAAAATGTAAATTTCCAATTTCAACCAAACATGCTAGAAATGCTCCGATTGAGCTAATTAGCTTATTGTGAGAATATTGCAATTGTCTGACAAAAGTGAAAAATGTAAATTTCCAATTTCAACCAAACATGCTAGAAATGCTCCAATTGAGCTAATTAGCTTATTGTGAGAATATTACAAACGTCTGACAAAAGTGAAAAATGTAAATTTCCAATTTCAACCAAACATGCTAGAAATGCTCCAATTGAGCTAATTAGCTTATTGTGAGAATATTACAAACGTCTGACAAAACTGAAAAATGTAAATTGCCAATTTTAACCAAACATGCTAGAAATGCTCCAATTGAGCTAATTAGCTTATTGTGAGAATATTGCAATTGTCTGACAAAAGCGGAAAATGTAAATTTCCAATTTCAACCAAACATGCTAGAAATGCTCCAATTGAGCTAATTTGCTTATTGTGAGAATATTACAAACGTCTGACAAAAGTAAAAATTGTAAATTTTTGATTTCAACCAAACATGCTAGAAATGCTCCAATTGAGCTAATTAACTTATTGTGAGAATATTACAAACGTCTGACAAAACTGAAAAATGTAAATTTCCAATTTCAACCAAACATGCTAGAAATGCTCCATTTGAGCTAATTAGCTTTTTGTGAGAATATTACAAACATCTGACAAAACTGATAAATGTAAATTTCCAATTTCAACCAAACATGCTAGAAATGATCCAATTGAGCTAATTAGCTTATTGTGAGAATATTACAAACGTCTGACAAAACTGAAAAATGTAAATTTCCAAATTCAACCAAACATGCTAGAAATGCTCCAATTGAGCTAATTAGCTTATTGTGAGAATATTACAAACGTCTGACAAAACTGAAAAATGTAAATTTCCAATTTCAACCAAACATGCTAGAAATGCTCCAATTGAGCTAATTAGCTTATTGTGAGAATATTGCAATTGTCTGACAAAAGCGAAAAATGTAAATTTCCAATTTCAACCAAACATGCTAGAAATGCTCCAATTGAGCTAATTAGCTTATTGTGAAAATATTACAAACGTCTGACAAAAGTGAAAAATGTAAATTTACAATTTCAACCAAACATGCTAGAAATGCTCAAATTGCGCATATAAGCCTACTGTAAGAATTTTACAAACGTCTGACAAAACTGAAAAATTTAAATTTCCAATTTCAATCAAACATGCTAGAAATGCTCCAATTGAGCTAATTAGCTTATTGAGAGAATATTGCAATTGTCTGACAAAAGTGAAAAATGTAAATTTCCAATTTCAACAAAACATGCTAGAAATGCTCCAATTGAGCTAATTAGCTTATTGTGAGAAAATTACAAATGTCTGACAAAACTGAAAAATGTAAATTTCCAATTTCAAGCAAACATGCTAGAAATGTTCCAATTGAGCTAATTAGATTATTGTGAGAATATTACAAACGTCTGACAAAAGTGAAAAATGTAAATTTCCAATTTCAACCAAACATGCTAGAAATGCTCCAATTGAGCTAATTAGCTTATTGTGAGAATATTGCAATTGTTTGACAAAAGTGAAAAATGTAAATTTCCAATTTCAACCAAACATGCTAGAAATGCTCCAATTGAGCTAATTAGCTTATTGTGAGAATATTGCAATTGTCTGACAAAAGTGAAAAATGTAAATTTCCAATTTCAACCAAACATGCTAGAAATGCTCCAATTGAGCTAATTAGCTTATTGTGAGAATATTACAAACGTCTGACAAAAGTGAAAAATGTAAATTTCCAATTTCAACCAAACATGCTAGAAATGCTCCAATTGAGCTAATTAGCTTATTGTGAGAATATTACAAACGTCTGACAAAACTGAAAAAGGTAAATTGCCAATTTTAACCAAACATGCTAGAAATGCTCCAATTGAGCTAATTAGCTTATTGTGAGAATATTGCAATTGTCTGACAAAAGCGGAAAATGTAAATTTCCAATTTCAACCAAACATGCTAGAAATGCTCCAATTGAGCTAATTTGCTTATTGTGAGAATATTACAAACGTCTGACAAAAGTAAAAATTGTAAATTTTTGATTTCAACCAAACATGCTAGAAATGCTCCAATTGAGCTAATTAGCTTATTGTGAGAATATTACAAACGTCTGACAAAACTGAAAAATGTAAATTTCCAATTTCAACCAAACATGCTAGAAATGCTCCAATTGAGCTAATTAGCTTATTGTGAGAATATTACAAACGTCTGACAAAACTGAAAAATGTAAATTTCCAATTTCAACCAAACATGCTAGAAATGCTCCAATTGAGCTAATTAGCTTATTGTGAGAATATTACAAACGTCTGACAAAACTGAAAAAAGGAAATTTCCAATTTCAACCAAACATGCTAGAAATGCTCCAATTGAGCTAATTAGCTTATTGTGAGAATATTACAAACGTCTGACAAAAGTGAAAAATGTAAATTTCCAATTTCAACCAAACATGCTAGAAGTGCTCCAATTGAGCTAATTAGCTTATTGTGAGAATATTACAAACGTCTGACAAAACTGAAAAATGTAAATTTCCAATTTCAACCAAACATGCTAGAAATGCTCCAATTGAGCTAATTAGCTTATTGTGAGAATATTACAAACGTCTGACAAAACTGAAAAAAGGAAATTTCCAATTTCAACCAAACATGCTAGAAATGCTCCAATTGAGCTAATTAGCTTATTGTGAGAATATTACAAACGTCTGACAAAAGTGAAAAATGTAAATTTCCAATTTCAACCAAACATGCTAGAAATGCTCCAATTGAGCTAATTAGCTTATTGTGAGAATATTACAAACGTCTGACAAAAGTGAAAAATGTAAATTTCCAATTTCAACCAAACATGCTAGAAATGCTCCAATTGAGCTAATTAGCTTATTGTGAGAATATTACAAACGTCTGACAAAACTGAAAAATGTAAATTTCCAATTTCAACCAAACATGCTAGAAATGCTCCAATTGAGCTAATTAGCTTATTGTGAGAATATTACAAACGTCTGACAAAACTGAAAAAAGGAAATTTCCAATTTCAACCAAACATGCTAGAAATGCTCCAATTGAGCTAATTAGCTTATTGTGAGAATATTACAAACGTCTGACAAAAGTGAAAAATGTAAATTTCCAATTTCAACCAAACATGCTAGAAATGCTCCAATTGAGCTAATTAGCTTATTGTGAGAATATTACAAACGTCTGACAAAACTGAAAAATGTAAATTTCCAATTTCAACCAAACATGCTAGAAATGCTCCAATTGAGCTAATTAGCTTATTGTGAGAATATTACAAACGTCTGACAAAACTGAAAAAAGGAAATTTCCAATTTCAACCAAACATGCTAGAAATGCTCCAATTGAGCTAATTAGCTTATTGTGAGAATATTACAAACGTCTGACAAAAGTGAAAAATGTAAATTTCCAATTTCAACCAAACATGCTAGAAATGCTCCGATTGAGCTAATTAGCTTATTGTGAGAATATTGCAATTGTCTGACAAAAGTGAAAAATGTAAATTTCCAATTTCAACCAAACATGCTAGAAATGCTCCAATTGAGCTAATTAGCTTATTGTGAGAATATTACAAACGTCTGACAAAAGTGAAAAATGTAAATTTCCAATTTCAACCAAACATGCTAGAAATGCTCAAATTGCGCATATAAGCCTACTGTAAGAATTTTACAAACGTCTGACAAAACTGAAAAATTTAAATTTCCAATTTCAATCAAACATGCTAGAAATGCTCCAATTGAGCTAATTAGCTTATTGAGAGAATATTGCAATTGTCTGACAAAAGTGAAAAATGTAAATTTCCAATTTCAACAAAACATGCTAGAAATGCTCCAATTGAGCTAATTAGCTTATTGTGAGAAAATTACAAATGTCTGACAAAACTGAAAAATGTAAATTTCCAATTTCAAGCAAACATGCTAGAAATGTTCCAATTGAGCTAATTAGATTATTGTGAGAATATTACAAACGTCTGACAAAAGTGAAAAATGTAAATTTCCAATTTCAACCAAACATGCTAGAAATGCTCCAATTGAGCTAATTAGCTTATTGTGAGAATATTGCAATTGTTTGACAAAAGTGAAAAATGTAAATTTCCAATTTCAACCAAACATGCTAGAAATGCTCCAATTGAGCTAATTAGCTTATTGTGAGAATATTGCAATTGTCTGACAAAAGTGAAAAATGTAAATTTCCAATTTCAACCAAACATGCTAGAAATGCTCCAATTGAGCTAATTAGCTTATTGTGAGAATATTACAAACGTCTGACAAAAGTGAAAAATGTAAATTTCCAATTTCAACCAAACATGCTAGAAATGCTCCAATTGAGCTAATTAGCTTATTGTGAGAATATTACAAACGTCTGACAAAACTGAAAAATGTAAATTGCCAATTTTAACCAAACATGCTAGAAATGCTCCAATTGAGCTAATTAGCTTATTGTGAGAATATTGCAATTGTCTGACAAAAGCAGAAAATGTAAATTTCCAATTTCAACCAAACATGCTAGAAATGCTCCAATTGAACTAATTTGCTTATTGTGAGAATATTACAAACGTCTGACAAAAGTAAAAATTGTAAATTTTTGATTTCAACCAAACATGCTAGAAATGCTCCAATTGAGCTAATTAGCTTATTGTGAGAATATTACAAACGTCTGACAAAACTGAAAAATGTAAATTTCCAATTTCAACCAAACATGCTAGAAATGCTCCAATTGAGCTAATTAGCTTATTGTGAGAATATTACAAACGTCTGACAAAACTGAAAAATGTAAATTTCCAATTTCAACCAAACATGCTAGAAATGCTCCAATTGAGCTAATTAGCTTATTGTGAGAATATTACAAACGTCTGACAAAACTGAAAAAAGGAAATTTCCAATTTCAACCAAACATGCTAGAAATGCTCCAATTGAGCTAATTAGCTTATTGTGAGAGTATTACAAACGTCTGACAAAAGTGAAAAATGTAAATTTCCAATTTCAACCAAACATGCTAGAAATGCTCCGATTGAGCTAATTAGCTTATTGTGAGAATATTGCAATTGTCTGACAAAAGTGAAAAATGTAAATTTCCAATTTCAACCAAACATGCTAGAAATGCTCCAATTGAGCTAATTAGCTTATTGTGAGAATATTACAAACGTCTGACAAAAGTGAAAAATGTAAATTTCCAATTTCAACCAAACATGCTAGAAATGCTCCAATTGAGCTAATTAGCTTATTGTGAGAATATTACAAACGTCTGACAAAACTGAAAAATGTAAATTGCCAATTTTAACCAAACATGCTAGAAATGCTCCAATTGAGCTAATTAGCTTATTGTGAGAATATTGCAATTGTCTGACAAAAGCGGAAAATGTAAATTTCCAATTTCAACCAAACATGCTAGAAATGCTCCAATTGAGCTAATTTGCTTATTGTGAGAATATTACAAACGTCTGACAAAAGTAAAAATTGTAAATTTTTGATTTCAACCAAACATGCTAGAAATGCTCCAATTGAGCTAATTAACTTATTGTGAGAATATTACAAACGTCTGACAAAACTGAAAAATGTAAATTTCCAATTTCAACCAAACATGCTAGAAATGCTCCATTTGAGCTAATTAGCTTTTTGTGAGAATATTACAAACATCTGACAAAACTGATAAATGTAAATTTCCAATTTCAACCAAACATGCTAGAAATGATCCAATTGAGCTAATTAGCTTATTGTGAGAATATTACAAACGTCTGACAAAACTGAAAAATGTAAATTTCCAAATTCAACCAAACATGCTAGAAATGCTCCAATTGAGCTAATTAGCTTATTGTGAGAATATTACAAACGTCTGACAAAACTGAAAAATGTAAATTTCCAATTTCAACCAAACATGCTAGAAATGCTCCAATTGAGCTAATTAGCTTATTGTGAGAATATTGCAATTGTCTGACAAAAGCGAAAAATGTAAATTTCCAATTTCAACCAAACATGCTAGAAATGCTCCAATTGAGCTAATTAGCTTATTGTGAAAATATTACAAACGTCTGACAAAAGTGAAAAATGTAAATTTACAATTTCAACCAAACATGCTAGAAATGCTCAAATTGCGCATATAAGCCTACTGTAAGAATTTTACAAACGTCTGACAAAACTGAAAAATTTAAATTTCCAATTTCAATCAAACATGCTAGAAATGCTCCAATTGAGCTAATTAGCTTATTGAGAGAATATTGCAATTGTCTGACAAAAGTGAAAAATGTAAATTTCCAATTTCAACAAAACATGCTAGAAATGCTCCAATTGAGCTAATTAGCTTATTGTGAGAAAATTACAAATGTCTGACAAAACTGAAAAATGTAAATTTCCAATTTCAAGCAAACATGCTAGAAATGTTCCAATTGAGCTAATTAGATTATTGTGAGAATATTACAAACGTCTGACAAAAGTGAAAAATGTAAATTTCCAATTTCAACCAAACATGCTAGAAATGCTCCAATTGAGCTAATTAGCTTATTGTGAGAATATTGCAATTGTTTGACAAAAGTGAAAAATGTAAATTTCCAATTTCAACCAAACATGCTAGAAATGCTCCAATTGAGCTAATTAGCTTATTGTGAGAATATTGCAATTGTCTGACAAAAGTGAAAAATGTAAATTTCCAATTTCAACCAAACATGCTAGAAATGCTCCAATTGAGCTAATTAGCTTATTGTGAGAATATTACAAACGTCTGACAAAAGTGAAAAATGTAAATTTCCAATTTCAACCAAACATGCTAGAAATGCTCCAATTGAGCTAATTAGCTTATTGTGAGAATATTACAAACGTCTGACAAAACTGAAAAAGGTAAATTGCCAATTTTAACCAAACATGCTAGAAATGCTCCAATTGAGCTAATTAGCTTATTGTGAGAATATTGCAATTGTCTGACAAAAGCGGAAAATGTAAATTTCCAATTTCAACCAAACATGCTAGAAATGCTCCAATTGAGCTAATTTGCTTATTGTGAGAATATTACAAACGTCTGACAAAAGTAAAAATTGTAAATTTTTGATTTCAACCAAACATGCTAGAAATGCTCCAATTGAGCTAATTAGCTTATTGTGAGAATATTACAAACGTCTGACAAAACTGAAAAATGTAAATTTCCAATTTCAACCAAACATGCTAGAAATGCTCCAATTGAGCTAATTAGCTTATTGTGAGAATATTACAAACGTCTGACAAAACTGAAAAATGTAAATTTCCAATTTCAACCAAACATGCTAGAAATGCTCCAATTGAGCTAATTAGCTTATTGTGAGAATATTACAAACGTCTGACAAAACTGAAAAAAGGAAATTTCCAATTTCAACCAAACATGCTAGAAATGCTCCAATTGAGCTAATTAGCTTATTGTGAGAATATTACAAACGTCTGACAAAAGTGAAAAATGTAAATTTCCAATTTCAACCAAACATGCTAGAAGTGCTCCAATTGAGCTAATTAGCTTATTGTGAGAATATTACAAACGTCTGACAAAACTGAAAAATGTAAATTTCCAATTTCAACCAAACATGCTAGAAATGCTCCAATTGAGCTAATTAGCTTATTGTGAGAATATTACAAACGTCTGACAAAACTGAAAAAAGGAAATTTCCAATTTCAACCAAACATGCTAGAAATGCTCCAATTGAGCTAATTAGCTTATTGTGAGAATATTACAAACGTCTGACAAAAGTGAAAAATGTAAATTTCCAATTTCAACCAAACATGCTAGAAATGCTCCGATTGAGCTAATTAGCTTATTGTGAGAATATTGCAATTGTCTGACAAAAGTGAAAAATGTAAATTTCCAATTTCAACCAAACATGCTAGAAATGCTCCAATTGAGCTAATTAGCTTATTGTGAGAATATTACAAACGTCTGACAAAAGTGAAAATTTAAATTTTCAATTTCAACCAAACATGCTAGAAATGCTCCAATTGAGCTAATTAGCTTATTGTGAGAATGTTGCAATTGTATGACAAAAGCGAAAAATGTAAATTTCCAATTTCAACCAAACATGCTAGAAATGCTCCAATTGAGCTAATTAGCTTATTGTGAGAATATTACAAACGTCTGACAAAAGTGAAAAATGTAAATTTCCAATTTCAACCAAAGATGCTAGAAATGCTCCAATTGAGCTAATTAGCTTATTGTGAGAATATTACAAACGTCTGACAAAACTGAAAAATGTAAATTGCCAATTTTAACCAAACATGCTAGAAATGCTCCAATTGAGCTAATTAGCTTATTGTGAGAATATTGCAATTGTCTGACAAAAGCGGAAAATGTAAATTTCCAATTTCAACCAAACATGCTAGAAATGCTCCAATTGAGCTAATTTGCTTATTGTGAGAATATTACAAACGTCTGACAAAAGTAAAAATTGTAAATTTTTGATTTCAACCAAACATGCTAGAAATGCTCCAATTGAGCTAATTAACTTATTGTGAGAATATTACAAACGTCTGACAAAACTGAAAAATGTAAATTTCCAATTTCAACCAAACATGCTAGAAATGCTCCAATTGAGCTAATTAGCTTATTGTGAGAATATTACAAACGTCTGACAAAACTGAAAAATGTAAATTTCCAATTTCAACCAAACATGCTAGAAATGCTCCATTTGAGCTAATTAGCTTTTTGTGAGAATATTACAAACATCTGACAAAACTGATAAATGTAAATTTCCAATTTCAACCAAACATGCTAGAAATGATCCAATTGAGCTAATTAGCTTATTGTGAGAATATTACAAACGTCTGACAAAACTGAAAAATGTAAATTTCCAATTTCAACCAAACATGCTAGAAATGCTCCAATTGAGCTAATTAGCTTATTGTGAGAATATTACAAACGTCTGACAAAACTGAAAAATGTAAATTTCCAATTTCAACCAAACATGCTAGAAATGCTCCAATTGAGCTAATTAGCTTATTGTGAGAATATTGCAATTGTCTGACAAAAGCGGAAAATGTAAATTTCCAATTTCAACCAAACATGCTAGAAATGCTCCAATTGAGCTAATTTGCTTATTGTGAGAATATTACAAACGTCTGACAAAAGTAAAAATTGTAAATTTTTGATTTCAACCAAACATGCTAGAAATGCTCCAATTGAGCTAATTAGCTTATTGTGAGAATATTACAAACGTCTGACAAAACTGAAAAATGTAAATTTCCAATTTCAACCAAACATGCTAGAAATGCTCCAATTGAGCTAATTAGCTTATTGTGAGAATATTACAAACGTCTGACAAAACTGAAAAATGTAAATTTCCAATTTCAACCAAACATGCTAGAAATGCTCCAATTGAGCTAATTAGCTTATTGTGAGAATATTACAAACGTCTGACAAAACTGAAAAAAGGAAATTTCCAATTTCAACCAAACATGCTAGAAATGCTCCAATTGAGCTAATTAGCTTATTGTGAGAATATTACAAACGTCTGACAAAAGTGAAAAATGTAAATTTCCAATTTCAACCAAACATGCTAGAAATGCTCCGATTGAGCTAATTAGCTTATTGTGAGAATATTGCAATTGTCTGACAAAAGTGAAAAATGTAAATTTCCAATTTCAACCAAACATGCTAGAAATGCTCCAATTGAGCTAATTAGCTTATTGTGAGAATATTACAAACGTCTGACAAAAGTGAAAATTTAAATTTTCAATTTCAACCAAACATGCTAGAAATGCTCCAATTGAGCTAATTAGCTTATTGTGAGAATGTTGCAATTGTATGACAAAAGCGAAAAATGTAAATTTCCAATTTCAACCAAACATGCTAGAAATGCTCCAATTGAGCTAATTAGCTTATTGTGAGAATATTACAAACGTCTGACAAAAGTGAAAAATGTAAATTTCCAATTTCAACCAAACATGCTAGAAATGCTCCAATTGAGCTAATTAGCTTATTGTGAGAATATTACAAACGTCTGACAAAACTGAAAAATGTAAATTGCCAATTTTAACCAAACATGCTAGAAATGCTCCAATTGAGCTAATTAGCTTATTGTGAGAATATTACAAACGTCTGACAAAACTGAAAAAAGGAAATTTCCAATTTCAACCAAACATGCTAGAAATGCTCCAATTGAGCTAATTAGCTTATTGTGAGAATATTACAAACGTCTGACAAAAGTGAAAAATGTAAATTTCCAATTTCAACCAAACATGCTAGAAATGCTCCGATTGAGCTAATTAGCTTATTGTGAGAATATTGCAATTGTCTGACAAAAGTGAAAAATGTAAATTTCCAATTTCAACCAAACATGCTAGAAATGCTCCAATTGAGCTAATTAGCTTATTGTGAGAATATTACAAACGTCTGACAAAACTGAAAAATGTAAATTTCCAATTTCAACCAAACATGCTAGAAATGCTCCAATTGAGCTAATTAGCTTATTGTGAGAATATTGCAATTGTCTGACAAAAGCGAAAAATGTAAATTTCCAATTTCAACCAAACATGCTAGAAATGCTCTAATTGAGCTAATTAGCTTATTGTGAAAATATTACAAACGTCTGACAAAAGTGAAAAATGTAAATTTACAATTTCAACCAAACATGCTAGAAATGCTCAAATTGCGCATATAAGCCTACTGTAAGAATTTTACAAACGTCTGACAAAACTGAAAAATTTAAATTTCCAATTTCAATCAAACATGCTAGAAATGCTCCAATTGAGCTAATTAGCTTATTGAGAGAATATTGCAATTGTCTGACAAAAGTGAAAAATGTAAATTTCCAATTTCAACAAAACATGCTAGAAATGCTCCAATTGAGCTAATTAGCTTATTGTGAGAAAATTACAAATGTCTGACAAAACTGAAAAATGTAAATTTCCAATTTCAAGCAAACATGCTAGAAATGTTCCAATTGAGCTAATTAGATTATTGTGAGAATATTACAAACGTCTGACAAAAGTGAAAAATGTAAATTTCCAATTTCAACCAAACATGCTAGAAATGCTCCAATTGAGCTAATTAGCTTATTGTGAGAATATTGCAATTGTTTGACAAAAGTGAAAAATGTAAATTTCCAATTTCAACCAAACATGCTAGAAATGCTCCAATTGAGCTAATTAGCTAATTGTGAGAATATTGCAATTGTCTGACAAAAGTGAAAAATGTAAATTTCCAATTTCAACCAAACATGCTAGAAATGCTCCAATTGAGCTAATTAGCTTATTGTGAGAATATTACAAACGTCTGACAAAAGTGAAAAATGTAAATTTCCAATTTCAACCAAACATGCTAGAAATGCTCCAATTGAGCTAATTAGCTTATTGTGAGAATATTACAAACGTCTGACAAAACTGAAAAATGTAAATTGCCAATTTTAACCAAACATGCTAGAAATGCTCCAATTGAGCTAATTAGCTTATTGTGAGAATATTGCAATTGTCTGACAAAAGCGGAAAATGTAAATTTCCAATTTCAACCAAACATGCTAGAAATGCTCCAATTGAGCTAATTTGCTTATTGTGAGAATATTACAAACGTCTGACAAAAGTAAAAATTGTAAATTTTTGATTTCAACCAAACATGCTAGAAATGCTCCAATTGAGCTAATTAGCTTATTGTGAGAATATTACAAACGTCTGACAAAACTGAAAAATGTAAATTTCCAATTTCAACCAAACATGCTAGAAATGCTCCAATTGAGCTAATTAGCTTATTGTGAGAATATTACAAACGTCTGACAAAACTGAAAAATGTAAATTTCCAATTTCAACCAAACATGCTAGAAATGCTCCAATTGAGCTAATTAGCTTATTGTGAGAATATTACAAACGTCTGACAAAACTGAAAAAAGGAAATTTCCAATTTCAACCAAACATGCTAGAAATGCTCCAATTGAGCTAATTAGCTTATTGTGAGAATATTACAAACGTCTGACAAAAGTGAAAAATGTAAATTTCCAATTTCAACCAAACATGCTAGAAATGCTCCAATTGAGCTAATTAGCTTATTGTGAGAATATTACAAACGTCTGACAAAACTGAAAAATGTAAATTTCCAATTTCAACCAAACATGCTAGAAATGCTCCAATTGAGCTAATTAGCTTATTGTGAGAATATTACAAACGTCTGACAAAACTGAAAAAAGGAAATTTCCAATTTCAACCAAACATGCTAGAAATGCTCCAATTGAGCTAATTAGCTTATTGTGAGAATATTACAAACGTCTGACAAAAGTGAAAAATGTAAATTTCCAATTTCAACCAAACATGCTAGAAATGCTCCGATTGAGCTAATTAGCTTATTGTGAGAATATTGCAATTGTCTGACAAAAGTGAAAAATGTAAATTTCCAATTTCAACCAAACATGCTAGAAATGCTCCAATTGAGCTAATTAGCTTATTGTGAGAATATTACAAACGTCTGACAAAAGTGAAAATTTAAATTTTCAATTTCAACCAAACATGCTAGAAATGCTCCAATTGAGCTAATTAGCTTATTGTGAGAATGTTGCAATTGTATGACAAAAGCGAAAAATGTAAATTTCCAATTTCAACCAAACATGCTAGAAATGCTCCAATTGAGCTAATTAGCTTATTGTGAGAATATTACAAACGTCTGACAAAAGTGAAAAATGTAAATTTCCAATTTCAACCAAACATGCTAGAAATGCTCCAATTGAGCTAATTAGCTTATTGTGAGAATATTACAAACGTCTGACAAAACTGAAAAATGTAAATTGCCAATTTTAACCAAACATGCTAGAAATGCTCCAATTGAGCTAATTAGCTTATTGTGAGAATATTGCAATTGTCTGACAAAAGCGGAAAATGTAAATTTCCAATTTCAACCAAACATGCTAGAAATGCTCCAATTGAGCTAATTTGCTTATTGTGAGAATATTACAAACGTCTGACAAAAGTAAAAATTGTAAATTTTTGATTTCAACCAAACATGCTAGAAATGCTCCAATTGAGCTAATTAACTTATTGTGAGAATATTACAAACGTCTGACAAAACTGAAAAATGTAAATTTCCAATTTCAACCAAACATGCTAGAAATGCTCCAATTGAGCTAATTAGCTTATTGTGAGAATATTACAAACGTCTGACAAAACTGAAAAATGTAAATTTCCAATTTCAACCAAACATGCTAGAAATGCTCCATTTGAGCTAATTAGCGTTTTGTGAGAAAATTACAAACGTCTGACAAAACTGATAAATGTAAATTTCCAATTTCAACCAAACATGCTAGAAATGATCCAATTGAGCTAATTAGCTTATTGTGAGAATATTACAAACGTCTGACAAAACTGAAAAATGTAAATTTCCAATTTCAACCAAACATGCTAGAAATGCTCCAATTGAGCTAATTAGCTTATTGTGAGAATATTACAAACGTCTGACAAAACTGAAAAATGTAAATTTCCAATTTCAACCAAACATGCTAGAAATGCTCCAATTGAGCTAATTAGCTTATTGTGAGAATATTGCAATTGTCTGACAAAAGCGAAAAATGTAAATTTCCAATTTCAACCAAACATGCTAGAAATGCTCCAATTGAGCTAATTAGCTTATTGTGAGAATATTGCAATTGTCTGACAAAAGCGGAAAATGTAAATTTCCAATTTCAACCAAACATGCTAGAAATGCTCCAATTGAGCTAATTTGCTTATTGTGAGAATATTACAAACGTCTGACAAAAGTAAAAATTGTAAATTTTTGATTTCAACCAAACATGCTAGAAATGCTCCAATTGAGCTAATTAGCTTATTGTGAGAATATTACAAACGTCTGACAAAACTGAAAAATGTAAATTTCCAATTTCAACCAAACATGCTAGAAATGCTCCAATTGAGCTAATTAGCTTATTGTGAGAATATTACAAACGTCTGACAAAACTGAAAAATGTAAATTTCCAATTTCAACCAAACATGCTAGAAATGCTCCAATTGAGCTAATTAGCTTATTGTGAGAATATTACAAACGTCTGACAAAACTGAAAAAAGGAAATTTCCAATTTCAACCAAACATGCTAGAAATGCTCCAATTGAGCTAATTAGCTTATTGTGAGAATATTACAAACGTCTGACAAAAGTGAAAAATGTAAATTTCCAATTTCAACCAAACATGCTAGAAATGCTCCGATTGAGCTAATTAGCTTATTGTGAGAATATTGCAATTGTCTGACAAAAGTGAAAAATGTAAATTTCCAATTTCAACCAAACATGCTAGAAATGCTCCAATTGAGCTAATTAGCTTATTGTGAGAATATTACAAACGTCTGACAAAAGTGAAAATTTAAATTTTCAATTTCAACCAAACATGCTAGAAATGCTCCAATTGAGCTAATTAGCTTATTGTGAGAATATTACAAACGTCTGACAAAAGTGAAAATTTAAATTTTCAATTTCAACCAAACATGCTAGAAATGCTCCAATTGAGCTAATTAGCTTATTGTGAGAATGTTGCAATTGTATGACAAAAGCGAAAAATGTAAATTTCCAATTTCAACCAAACATGCTAGAAATGCTCCAATTGAGCTAATTAGCTTATTGTGAGAATATTACAAACGTCTGACAAAAGTGAAAAATGTAAATTTCCAATTTCAACCAAACATGCTAGAAATGCTCCAATTGAGCTAATTAGCTTATTGTGAGAATATTACAAACGTCTGACAAAACTGAAAAATGTAAATTGCAGATTTTAACCAAACATGCTAGAAATGCTCCAATTGAGCTAATTAGCTTATTGTGAGAATATTACAAACGTCTGACAAAACTGAAAAAAGGAAATTTCCAATTTCAACCAAACATGCTAGAAATGCTCCAATTGAGCTAATTAGCTTATTGTGAGAATATTACAAACGTCTGACAAAAGTGAAAAATGTAAATTTCCAATTTCAACCAAACATGCTAGAAATGCTCCGATTGAGCTAATTAGCTTATTGTGAGAATATTGCAATTGTCTGACAAAAGTGAAAAATGTAAATTTCCAATTTCAACCAAACATGCTAGAAATGCTCCAATTGAGCTAATTAGCTTATTGTGAGAATATTACAAACGTCTGACAAAACTGAAAAATGTAAATTGCCAATTTTAACCAAACATGCTAGAAATGCTCCAATTGAGCTAATTAGCTTATTGTGAGAATATTGCAATTGTCTGACAAAAGCGGAAAATGTAAATTTCCAATTTCAACCAAACATGCTAGAAATGCTCCAATTGAGCTAATTTGCTTATTGTGAGAATATTACAAACGTCTGACAAAAGTAAAAATTGTAAATTTTTGATTTCAACCAAACATGCTAGAAATGCTCCAATTGAGCTAATTAGCTTATTGTGAGAATATTGCAATTGTTTGACAAAAGTGAAAAATGTAAATTTCCAATTTCAACCAAACATGCTAGAAATGCTCCAATTGAGCTAATTAGCTAATTGTGAGAATATTGCAATTGTCTGACAAAAGTGAAAAATGTAAATTTCCAATTTCAACCAAACATGCTAGAAATGCTCCAATTGAGCTAATTAGCTTATTGTGAGAATATTACAAACGTCTGACAAAAGTGAAAAATGTAAATTTCCAATTTCAACCAAACATGCTAGAAATGCTCCAATTGAGCTAATTAGCTTATTGTGAGAATATTACAAACGTCTGACAAAACTGAAAAATGTAAATTGCCAATTTTAACCAAACATGCTAGAAATGCTCCAATTGAGCTAATTAGCTTATTGTGAGAATATTACAAACGTCTGACAAAAGTGAAAAATGTAAATTTCCAATTTCAACCAAACATGCTAGAAATGCTCCAATTGAGCTAATTAGCTTATTGTGAGAATATTACAAACGTCTGACAAAACTGAAAAATGTAAATTGCCAATTTTAACCAAACATGCTAGAAATGCTCCAATTGAGCTAATTTGCTTATTGTGAGAATATTACAAACGTCTGACAAAAGTAAAAATTGTAAATTTTTGATTTCAACCAAACATGCTAGAAATGCTCCAATTGAGCTAATTAGCTTATTGTGAGAATATTACAAACGTCTGACAAAACTGAAAAATGTAAATTTCCAATTTCAACCAAACATGCTAGAAATGCTCCAATTGAGCTAATTAGCTTATTGTGAGAATATTACAAACGTCTGACAAAACTGAAAAATGTAAATTTCCAATTTCAACCAAACATGCTAGAAATGCTCCAATTGAGCTAATTAGCTTATTGTGAGAATATTACAAACGTCTGACAAAACTGAAAAAAGGAAATTTCCAATTTCAACCAAACATGCTAGAAATGCTCCAATTGAGCTAATTAGCTTATTGTGAGAATATTACAAACGTCTGACAAAAGTGAAAAATGTAAATTTCCAATTTCAACCAAACATGCTAGAAATGCTCCAATTGAGCTAATTAGCTTATTGTGAGAATATTACAAACGTCTGACAAAACTGAAAAATGTAAATTTCCAATTTCAACCAAACATGCTAGAAATGCTCCAATTGAGCTAATTAGCTTATTGTGAGAATATTACAAACGTCTGACAAAACTGAAAAAAGGAAATTTCCAATTTCAACCAAACATGCTAGAAATGCTCCAATTGAGCTAATTAGCTTATTGTGAGAATATTACAAACGTCTGACAAAAGTGAAAAATGTAAATTTCCAATTTCAACCAAACATGCTAGAAATGCTCCGATTGAGCTAATTAGCTTATTGTGAGAATATTGCAATTGTCTGACAAAAGTGAAAAATGTAAATTTCCAATTTCAACCAAACATGCTAGAAATGCTCCAATTGAGCTAATTAGCTTATTGTGAGAATATTACAAACGTCTGACAAAAGTGAAAATTTAAATTTTCAATTTCAACCAAACATGCTAGAAATGCTCCAATTGAGCTAATTAGCTTATTGTGAGAATGTTGCAATTGTATGACAAAAGCGAAAAATGTAAATTTCCAATTTCAACCAAACATGCTAGAAATGCTCCAATTGAGCTAATTAGCTTATTGTGAGAATATTACAAACGTCTGACAAAAGTGAAAAATGTAAATTTCCAATTTCAACCAAACATGCTAGAAATGCTCCAATTGAGCTAATTAGCTTATTGTGAGAATATTACAAACGTCTGACAAAACTGAAAAATGTAAATTGCCAATTTTAACCAAACATGCTAGAAATGCTCCAATTGAGCTAATTAGCTTATTGTGAGAATATTGCAATTGTCTGACAAAAGCGGAAAATGTAAATTTCCAATTTCAACCAAACATGCTAGAAATGCTCCAATTGAGCTAATTTGCTTATTGTGAGAATATTACAAACGTCTGACAAAAGTAAAAATTGTAAATTTTTGATTTCAACCAAACATGCTAGAAATGCTCCAATTGAGCTAATTAACTTATTGTGAGAATATTACAAACGTCTGACAAAACTGAAAAATGTAAATTTCCAATTTCAACCAAACATGCTAGAAATGCTCCAATTGAGCTAATTAGCTTATTGTGAGAATATTACAAACGTCTGACAAAACTGAAAAATGTAAATTTCCAATTTCAACCAAACATGCTAGAAATGCTCCATTTGAGCTAATTAGCGTTTTGTGAGAATATTACAAACATCTGACAAAACTGATAAATGTAAATTTCCAATTTCAACCAAACATGCTAGAAATGATCCAATTGAGCTAATTAGCTTATTGTGAGAATATTACAAACGTCTGACAAAACTGAAAAATGTAAATTTCCAATTTCAACCAAACATGCTAGAAATGCTCCAATTGAGCTAATTAGCTTATTGTGAGAATATTACAAACGTCTGACAAAACTGAAAAATGTAAATTTCCAATTTCAACCAAACATGCTAGAAATGCTCCAATTGAGCTAATTAGCTTATTGTGAGAATATTGCAATTGTCTGACAAAAGCGAAAAATGTAAATTTCCAATTTCAACCAAACATGCTAGAAATGCTCCAATTGAGCTAATTAGCTTATTGTGAGAATATTGCAATTGTCTGACAAAAGCGGAAAATGTAAATTTCCAATTTCAACCAAACATGCTAGAAATGCTCCAATTGAGCTAATTTGCTTATTGTGAGAATATTACAAACGTCTGACAAAAGTAAAAATTGTAAATTTTTGATTTCAACCAAACATGCTAGAAATGCTCCAATTGAGCTAATTAGCTTATTGTGAGAATATTACAAACGTCTGACAAAACTGAAAAATGTAAATTTCCAATTTCAACCAAACATGCTAGAAATGCTCCAATTGAGCTAATTAGCTTATTGTGAGAATATTACAAACGTCTGACAAAACTGAAAAATGTAAATTTCCAATTTCAACCAAACATGCTAGAAATGCTCCAATTGAGCTAATTAGCTTATTGTGAGAATATTACAAACGTCTGACAAAACTGAAAAAAGGAAATTTCCAATTTCAACCAAACATGCTAGAAATGCTCCAATTGAGCTAATTAGCTTATTGTGAGAATATTACAAACGTCTGACAAAAGTGAAAAATGTAAATTTCCAATTTCAACCAAACATGCTAGAAATGCTCCGATTGAGCTAATTAGCTTATTGTGAGAATATTGCAATTGTCTGACAAAAGTGAAAAATGTAAATTTCCAATTTCAACCAAACATGCTAGAAATGCTCCAATTGAGCTAATTAGCTTATTGTGAGAATATTACAAACGTCTGACAAAAGTGAAAATTTAAATTTTCAATTTCAACCAAACATGCTAGAAATGCTCCAATTGAGCTAATTAGCTTATTGTGAGAATATTACAAACGTCTGACAAAAGTGAAAATTTAAATTTTCAATTTCAACCAAACATGCTAGAAATGCTCCAATTGAGCTAATTAGCTTATTGTGAGAATGTTGCAATTGTATGACAAAAGCGAAAAATGTAAATTTCCAATTTCAACCAAACATGCTAGAAATGCTCCAATTGAGCTAATTAGCTTATTGTGAGAATATTACAAACGTCTGACAAAAGTGAAAAATGTAAATTTCCAATTTCAACCAAACATGCTAGAAATGCTCCAATTGAGCTAATTAGCTTATTGTGAGAATATTACAAACGTCTGACAAAACTGAAAAATGTAAATTGCCAATTTTAACCAAACATGCTAGAAATGCTCCAATTGAGCTAATTAGCTTATTGTGAGAATATTACAAACGTCTGACAAAACTGAAAAAAGGAAATTTCCAATTTCAACCAAACATGCTAGAAATGCTCCAATTGAGCTAATTAGCTTATTGTGAGAATATTACAAACGTCTGACAAAAGTGAAAAATGTAAATTTCCAATTTCAACCAAACATGCTAGAAATGCTCCGATTGAGCTAATTAGCTTATTGTGAGAATATTGCAATTGTCTGACAAAAGTGAAAAATGTAAATTTCCAATTTCAACCAAACATGCTAGAAATGCTCCAATTGAGCTAATTAGCTTATTGTGAGAATATTACAAACGTCTGACAAAACTGAAAAATGTAAATTGCCAATTTTAACCAAACATGCTAGAAATGCTCCAATTGAGCTAATTAGCTTATTGTGAGAATATTGCAATTGTCTGACAAAAGCGGAAAATGTAAATTTCCAATTTCAACCAAACATGCTAGAAATGCTCCAATTGAGCTAATTTGCTTATTGTGAGAATATTACAAACGTCTGACAAAAGTAAAAATTGTAAATTTTTGATTTCAACCAAACATGCTAGAAATGCTCCAATTGAGCTTATTAGCTTATTGTGAGAATATTACAAACGTCTGACAAAACTGAAAAATGTAAATTTCCAATTTCAACCAAACATGCTAGAAATGCTCCAATTGAGCTAATTAGCTTATTGTGAGAATATTACAAACGTCTGACAAAACTGAAAAATGTAAATTTCCAATTTCAACCAAACATGCTAGAAATGCTCCAATTGAGCTAATTAGCTTATTGTGAGAATATTACAAACGTCTGACAAAACTGAAAAAAGGAAATTTCCAATTTCAACCAAACATGCTAGAAATGCTCCAATTGAGCTAATTAGCTTATTGTGAGAATATTACAAACGTCTGACAAAAGTGAAAAATGTAAATTTCCAATTTCAACCAAACATGCTAGAAATGCTCCGATTGAGCTAATTAGCTTATTGTGAGAATATTGCAATTGTCTGACAAAAGTGAAAAATGTAAATTTCCAATTTCAACCAAACATGCTAGAAATGCTCCAATTGAGCTAATTAGCTTATTGTGAGAATATTACAAACGTCTGACAAAAGTGAAAATTTAAATTTTCAATTTCAACCAAACATGCTAGAAATGCTCCAATTGAGCTAATTAGCTTATTATGAGAATGTTGCAATTGTATGACAAAAGCGAAAAATGTAAATTTCCAATTTCAACCAAACATGCTAGAAATGCTCCAATTGAGCTAATTAGCTTATTGTGAGAATATTACAAACGTCTGACAAAAGTGAAAAATGTAAATTTCCAATTTCAACCAAACATGCTAGAAATGCTCCAATTGAGCTAATTAGCTTATTGTGAGAATATTACAAACGTCTGACAAAACTGAAAAATGTAAATTGCCAATTTTAACCAAACATGCTAGAAATGCTCCAATTGAGCTAATTAGCTTATTGTGAGAATATTGCAATTGTCTGACAAAAGCGGAAAATGTAAATTTCCAATTTCAACCAAACATGCTAGAAATGCTCCAATTGAGCTAATTTGCTTATTGTGAGAATATTACAAACGTCTGACAAAAGTAAAAATTGTAAATTTTTGATTTCAACCAAACATGCTAGAAATGCTCCAATTGAGCTAATTAACTTATTGTGAGAATATTACAAACGTCTGACAAAACTGAAAAATGTAAATTTCCAATTTCAACCAAACATGCTAGAAATGCTCCAATTGAGCTAATTAGCTTATTGTGAGAATATTACAAACGTCTGACAAAACTGAAAAAAGGAAATTTCCAATTTCAACCAAACATGCTAGAAATGCTCCGATTGAGCTAATTAGCTTATTGTGAGAATATTGCAATTGTCTGACAAAAGTGAAAAATGTAAATTTCCAATTTCAACCAAACATGCTAGAAATGCTCCAATTGAGCTAATTAGCTTATTGTGAGAATATTACAAACGTCTGACAAAAGTGAAAAATGTAAATTTCCAATTTCAACCAAACATGCTAGAAATGCTCCGATTGAGCTAATTAGCTTATTGTGAGAATATTGCAATTGTCTGACAAAAGTGAAAAATGTAAATTTCCAATTTCAACCAAACATGTTAGAAATGCTCCAATTGAGCTAATTAGCTTATTGTGAGAATATTGCAATTGTCTGACAAAAGTGAAAAATGTAAATTTCCAATTTCAACCAAACATGCTAGAAATGCTCCAATTGAGCTAATTAGCTTATTGTGAGAATATTACAAACGTCTGACAAAACTGAAAAATGTAAATTTCCAATTTCAACCAAACATGCTAGAAATGCTCCATTTGAGCTAATTAGCTTATTGTGAGAATATTACAAACGTCTGACAAAACTGATAAATGTAAATTTCCAATTTCAACCAAACATGCTAGAAATGCTCCAATTGAGCTAATTAGCTTATTGTGAGAATATTACAAACGTCTGACAAAACTGAAAAATGTAAATTTCCAATTTCAACCAAACATGCTAGAAATGCTCCAATTGAGCTAATTAGCTTATTGTGAGAATATTACAAACGTCTGACAAAACTGAAAAATGTAAATTTCCAATTTCAACCAAACATGCTAGAAATGCTCCAATTGAGCTAATTAGCTTATTGTGAGAATATTGCAATTGTCTGACAAAAGCGAAAAATGTAAATTTCCAATTTCAACCAAACATGCTAGAAATGCTCCAATTGAGCTAATTAGCTTATTGTGAGAATATTACAAACGTCTGACAAAAGTGAAAAATGTAAATTTCCAATTTCAACCAAACATGCTAGAAATGCTCAAATTGCGCATATAAGCCTACTGTAAGAATTTTAAAAACGTCTGACAAAACTGAAAAATTTAAATTTCCAATTTCAATCAAACATGCTAGAAATGCTCCAATTGAGCTAATTAGCTTATTGAGAGAATATTGCAATTGTCTGACAAAAGTGAAAAATGTAAATTTCCAATTTCAACAAAACATGCTAGAAATGCTCCAATTGAGCTAATTAGCTTATTGTGAGAATATTACAAATGTCTGACAAAACTGAAAAATGTAAATTTCCAATTTCAACCAAACATGCTAGAAATGTTCCAATTGAGCTAATTAGATTATTGTGAGAATATTACAAACGTCTGACAAAAGTGAAAAATGTAAATTTCCAATTTCAACCAAACATGCTAGAAATGCTCCAATTGAGCTAATTAGCTTATTGTGAGAATATTGCAATTGTCTGACAAAAGTGAAAAATGTAAATTTCCAATTTCAACCAAACATGCTAGAAATGCTCCAATTGAGCTAATTAGCTTATTGTGAGAATATTGCAATTGTCTGACAAAAGTGAAAAATGTAAATTTCCAATTTCAACCAAACATGCTAGAAATGCTCCAATTGAGCTAATTAGCTTATTGTGAGAATATTGCAATTGTCTGACAAAAGCGGAAAATGTAAATTTCCAATTTCAACCAAACATGCTAGAAATGCTCCAATTGAGCTAATTTGCTTATTGTGAGAATATTACAAACGTCTGACAAAAGTAAAAATTGTAAATTTTTGATTTCAACCAAACATGCTAGAAATGCTCCAATTGAGCTAATTAACTTATTGTGAGAATATTACAAACGTCTGACAAAACTGAAAAATGTAAATTTCCAATTTCAACCAAACATGCTAGAAATGCTCCAATTGAGCTAATTAGCTTATTGTGAGAATATTACAAACGTCTGACAAAACTGAAAAATGTAAATTTCCAATTTCAACCAAACATGCTAGAAATGCTCCATTTGAGCTAATTAGCTTTTTGTGAGAATATTACAAACATCTGACAAAACTGATAAATGTAAATTTCCAATTTCAACCAAACATGCTAGAAATGATCCAATTGAGCTAATTAGCTTATTGTGAGAATATTACAAACGTCTGACAAAACTGAAAAATGTAAATTTCCAATTTCAACCAAACATGCTAGAAATGCTCCAATTGAGCTAATTAGCTTATTGTGAGAATATTACAAACGTCTGACAAAACTGAAAAATGTAAATTTCCAATTTCAACCAAACATGCTAGAAATGCTCCAATTGAGCTAATTAGCTTATTGTGAGAATATTGCAATTGTCTGACAAAAGCGAAAAATGTAAATTTCCAATTTCAACCAAACATGCTAGAAATGCTCCAATTGAGCTAATTAGCTTATTGTGAGAATATTGCAATTGTCTGACAAAAGCGGAAAATGTAAATTTCCAATTTCAACCAAACATGCTAGAAATGCTCCAATTGAGCTAATTTGCTTATTGTGAGAATATTACAAACGTCTGACAAAAGTAAAAATTGTAAATTTTTGATTTCAACCAAACATGCTAGAAATGCTCCAATTGAGCTAATTAGCTTATTGTGAGAATATTACAAACGTCTGACAAAACTGAAAAATGTAAATTTCCAATTTCAACCAAACATGCTAGAAATGCTCCAATTGAGCTAATTAGCTTATTGTGAGAATATTACAAACGTCTGACAAAACTGAAAAATGTAAATTTCCAATTTCAACCAAACATGCTAGAAATGCTCCAATTGAGCTAATTAGCTTATTGTGAGAATATTACAAACGTCTGACAAAACTGAAAAAAGGAAATTTCCAATTTCAACCAAACATGCTAGAAATGCTCCAATTGAGCTAATTAGCTTATTGTGAGAATATTACAAACGTCTGACAAAAGTGAAAAATGTAAATTTCCAATTTCAACCAAACATGCTAGAAATGCTCCGATTGAGCTAATTAGCTTATTGTGAGAATATTGCAATTGTCTGACAAAAGTGAAAAATGTAAATTTCCAATTTCAACCAAACATGCTAGAAATGCTCCAATTGAGCTAATTAGCTTATTGTGAGAATATTACAAACGTCTGACAAAAGTGAAAATTTAAATTTTCAATTTCAACCAAACATGCTAGAAATGCTCCAATTGAGCTAATTAGCTTATTGTGAGAATATTACAAACGTCTGACAAAAGTGAAAATTTAAATTTTCAATTTCAACCAAACATGCTAGAAATGCTCCAATTGAGCTAATTAGCTTATTGTGAGAATGTTGCAATTGTATGACAAAAGCGAAAAATGTAAATTTCCAATTTCAACCAAACATGCTAGAAATGCTCCAATTGAGCTAATTAGCTTATTGTGAGAATATTACAAACGTCTGACAAAAGTGAAAAATGTAAATTTCCAATTTCAACCAAACATGCTAGAAATGCTCCAATTGAGCTAATTAGCTTATTGTGAGAATATTACAAACGTCTGACAAAACTGAAAAATGTAAATTGCCAATTTTAACCAAACATGCTAGAAATGCTCCAATTGAGCTAATTAGCTTATTGTGAGAATATTACAAACGTCTGACAAAACTGAAAAAAGGAAATTTCCAATTTCAACCAAACATGCTAGAAATGCTCCAATTGAGCTAATTAGCTTATTGTGAGAATATTACAAACGTCTGACAAAAGTGAAAAATGTAAATTTCCAATTTCAACCAAACATGCTAGAAATGCTCCGATTGAGCTAATTAGCTTATTGTGAGAATATTGCAATTGTCTGACAAAAGTGAAAAATGTAAATTTCCAATTTCAAGCAAACATGCTAGAAATGCTCCAATTGAGCTAATTAGCTTATTGTGAGAATATTACAAACGTCTGACAAAACTGAAAAATGTAAATTGCCAATTTTAACCAAACATGCTAGAAATGCTCCAATTGAGCTAATTAGCTTATTGTGAGAATATTGCAATTGTCTGACAAAAGCGGAAAATGTAAATTTCCAATTTCAACCAAACATGCTAGAAATGCTCCAATTGAGCTAATTTGCTTATTGTGAGAATATTACAAACGTCTGACAAAAGTAAAAATTGTAAATTTTTGATTTCAACCAAACATGCTAGAAATGCTCCAATTGAGCTAATTAGCTTATTGTGAGAATATTACAAACGTCTGACAAAACTGAAAAATGTAAATTTCCAATTTCAACCAAACATGCTAGAAATGCTCCAATTGAGCTAATTAGCTTATTGTGAGAATATTACAAACGTCTGACAAAACTGAAAAATGTAAATTTCCAATTTCAACCAAACATGCTAGAAATGCTCCAATTGAGCTAATTAGCTTATTGTGAGAATATTACAAACGTCTGACAAAACTGAAAAAAGGAAATTTCCAATTTCAACCAAACATGCTAGAAATGCTCCAATTGAGCTAATTAGCTTATTGTGAGAATATTACAAACGTCTGACAAAAGTGAAAAATGTAAATTTCCAATTTCAACCAAACATGCTAGAAATGCTCCGATTGAGCTAATTAGCTTATTGTGAGAATATTGCAATTGTCTGACAAAAGTGAAAAATGTAAATTTCCAATTTCAACCAAACATGCTAGAAATGCTCCAATTGAGCTAATTAGCTTATTGTGAGAATATTACAAACGTCTGACAAAAGTGAAAATTTAAATTTTCAATTTCAACCAAACATGCTAGAAATGCTCCAATTGAGCTAATTAGCTTATTATGAGAATGTTGCAATTGTATGACAAAAGCGAAAAATGTAAATTTCCAATTTCAACCAAACATGCTAGAAATGCTCCAATTGAGCTAATTAGCTTATTGTGAGAATATTACAAACGTCTGACAAAAGTGAAAAATGTAAATTTCCAATTTCAACCAAACATGCTAGAAATGCTCCAATTGAGCTAATTAGCTTATTGTGAGAATATTACAAACGTCTGACAAAACTGAAAAATGTAAATTGCCAATTTTAACCAAACATGCTAGAAATGCTCCAATTGAGCTAATTAGCTTATTGTGAGAATATTGCAATTGTCTGACAAAAGCGGAAAATGTAAATTTCCAATTTCAACCAAACATGCTAGAAATGCTCCAATTGAGCTAATTTGCTTATTGTGAGAATATTACAAACGTCTGACAAAAGTAAAAATTGTAAATTTTTGATTTCAACCAAACATGCTAGAAATGCTCCAATTGAGCTAATTAACTTATTGTGAGAATATTACAAACGTCTGACAAAACTGAAAAATGTAAATTTCCAATTTCAACCAAACATGCTAGAAATGCTCCAATTGAGCTAATTAGCTTATTGTGAGAATATTACAAACGTCTGACAAAACTGAAAAAAGGAAATTTCCAATTTCAACCAAACATGCTAGAAATGCTCCGATTGAGCTAATTAGCTTATTGTGAGAATATTGCAATTGTCTGACAAAAGTGAAAAATGTAAATTTCCAATTTCAACCAAACATGCTAGAAATGCTCCAATTGAGCTAATTAGCTTATTGTGAGAATATTACAAACGTCTGACAAAAGTGAAAAATGTAAATTTCCAATTTCAACCAAACATGCTAGAAATGCTCCGATTGAGCTAATTAGCTTATTGTGAGAATATTGCAATTGTCTGACAAAAGTGAAAAATGTAAATTTCCAATTTCAACCAAACATGTTAGAAATGCTCCAATTGAGCTAATTAGCTTATTGTGAGAATATTGCAATTGTCTGACAAAAGTGAAAAATGTAAATTTCCAATTTCAACCAAACATGCTAGAAATGCTCCAATTGAGCTAATTAGCTTATTGTGAGAATATTACAAACGTCTGACAAAACTGAAAAATGTAAATTTCCAATTTCAACCAAACATGCTAGAAATGCTCCATTTGAGCTAATTAGCTTATTGTGAGAATATTACAAACGTCTGACAAAACTGATAAATGTAAATTTCCAATTTCAACCAAACATGCTAGAAATGCTCCAATTGAGCTAATTAGCTTATTGTGAGAATATTACAAACGTCTGACAAAACTGAAAAATGTAAATTTCCAATTTCAACCAAACATGCTAGAAATGCTCCAATTGAGCTAATTAGCTTATTGTGAGAATATTACAAACGTCTGACAAAACTGAAAAATGTAAATTTCCAATTTCAACCAAACATGCTAGAAATGCTCCAATTGAGCTAATTAGCTTATTGTGAGAATATTGCAATTGTCTGACAAAAGCGAAAAATGTAAATTTCCAATTTCAACCAAACATGCTAGAAATGCTCCAATTGAGCTAATTAGATTATTGTGAGAATATTACAAACGTCTGACAAAAGTGAAAAATGTAAATTTCCAATTTCAACCAAACATGCTAGAAATGCTCCAATTGAGCTAATTAGCTTATTGTGAGAATATTGCAATTGTCTGACAAAAGTGAAAAATGTAAATATCCAATTTCAACCAAACATGCTAGAAATGCTCCAATTGAGCTAATTAGCTTATTGTGAGAATATTGCAATTGTCTGACAAAAGTGAAAAATGTAAATTTCCAATTTCAACCAAACATGCTAGAAATGCTCCAATTGAGCTAATTAGCTTATTGTGAGAATATTGCAATTGTCTGACAAAACTGAAAATTTAAATTTTCAATTTCAACCAAACATGCTAGAAATGCTCCAATTGAGCTAATTAGCTTATTGTGAGAATGTTGCAATTGTATGACAAAAGCGAAAAATGTAAATTTCCAATTTCAACCAAACATGCTAGAAATGCTCCAATTGAGCTAATTAGCTTATTGTGAGAATATTACAAAGAACTGACAAAAGTGAAAAATTTAAAATTCCAATTTCAATCAAACATGCTAGAAATGCTCCAATTGCGCAAATAAGCCTACTGTAAGAATTTTACAAACGTCTGACAAAACTGAAAATTTAAATTTTCAATTTCAACCAAACATGCTAGAAATGCTCCAATTGAGCTAATTAGCTTATTGTGAGAATATTGCAATTGTTTGACAAAAGTGAAAAATATAAATTTCCAATTTCAACCAAACATGCTAGAAATGCTCCAATTGAGCTAATTAGCTTATTGTGAGAATATTACAAACGTCTGACAAAACTGAAAAATGTAAATTTCCAATTTCAACCAAACATGCTAGAAATGCTCCATTTGAGCTAATTAGCTTTTTGTGAGAATATTACAAACGTCTGACAAAACTGATAAATGTAAATTTCCAATTTCAACCAAACATGCTAGAAATGTTCCAATTGAGCTAATTAGATTATTGTGAGAATATTACAAACGTCTGACAAAAGTGAAAAATGTAAATTTCCAATTTCAACCAAACATGCTAGAAATGCTCCAATTGAGCTAATTAGCTTATTGTGAGAATATTGCAATTGTCTGACAAAAGTGAAAAATGTAAATTTCCAATTTCAACCAAACATGCTAGAAATGCTCCAATTGAGCTAATTAGCTTATTGTGAGAATATTGCAATTGTCTGACAAAAGTGAAAAATGTAAATTTCCAATTTCAACCAAACATGCTAGAAATGCTCCAATTGAGCTAATTAGCTTATTGTGAGAATATTGCAATTGTCTGACAAAAGCGGAAAATGTAAATTTCCAATTTCAACCAAACATGCTAGAAATGCTCCAATTGAGCTAATTTGCTTATTGTGAGAATATTACAAACGTCTGACAAAAGTAAAAATTGTAAATTTTTGATTTCAACCAAACATGCTAGAAATGCTCCAATTGAGCTAATTAACTTATTGTGAGAATATTACAAACGTCTGACAAAACTGAAAAATGTAAATTTCCAATTTCAACCAAACATGCTAGAAATGCTCCAATTGAGCTAATTAGCTTATTGTGAGAATATTACAAACGTCTGACAAAACTGAAAAATGTAAATTTCCAATTTCAACCAAACATGCTAGAAATGCTCCATTTGAGCTAATTAGCTTTTTGTGAGAATATTACAAACATCTGACAAAACTGATAAATGTAAATTTCCAATTTCAACCAAACATGCTAGAAATGATCCAATTGAGCTAATTAGCTTATTGTGAGAATATTACAAACGTCTGACAAAACTGAAAAATGTAAATTTCCAATTTCAACCAAACATGCTAGAAATGCTCCAATTGAGCTAATTAGCTTATTGTGAGAATATTACAAACGTCTGACAAAACTGAAAAATGTAAATTTCCAATTTCAACCAAACATGCTAGAAATGCTCCAATTGAGCTAATTAGCTTATTGTGAGAATATTGCAATTGTCTGACAAAAGCGAAAAATGTAAATTTCCAATTTCAACCAAACATGCTAGAAATGCTCCAATTGAGCTAATTAGCTTATTGTGAGAATATTGCAATTGTCTGACAAAAGCGGAAAATGTAAATTTCCAATTTCAACCAAACATGCTAGAAATGCTCCAATTGAGCTAATTTGCTTATTGTGAGAATATTACAAACGTCTGACAAAAGTAAAAATTGTAAATTTTTGATTTCAACCAAACATGCTAGAAATGCTCCAATTGAGCTAATTAGCTTATTGTGAGAATATTACAAACGTCTGACAAAACTGAAAAATGTAAATTTCCAATTTCAACCAAACATGCTAGAAATGCTCCAATTGAGCTAATTAGCTTATTGTGAGAATATTACAAACGTCTGACAAAACTGAAAAATGTAAATTTCCAATTTCAACCAAACATGCTAGAAATGCTCCAATTGAGCTAATTAGCTTATTGTGAGAATATTACAAACGTCTGACAAAACTGAAAAAAGGAAATTTCCAATTTCAACCAAACATGCTAGAAATGCTCCAATTGAGCTAATTAGCTTATTGTGAGAATATTACAAACGTCTGACAAAAGTGAAAAATGTAAATTTCCAATTTCAACCAAACATGCTAGAAATGCTCCGATTGAGCTAATTAGCTTATTGTGAGAATATTGCAATTGTCTGACAAAAGTGAAAAATGTAAATTTCCAATTTCAACCAAACATGCTAGAAATGCTCCAATTGAGCTAATTAGCTTATTGTGAGAATATTACAAACGTCTGACAAAAGTGAAAATTTAAATTTTCAATTTCAACCAAACATGCTAGAAATGCTCCAATTGAGCTAATTAGCTTATTGTGAGAATATTACAAACGTCTGACAAAAGTGAAAATTTAAATTTTCAATTTCAACCAAACATGCTAGAAATGCTCCAATTGAGCTAATTAGCTTATTGTGAGAATGTTGCAATTGTATGACAAAAGCGAAAAATGTAAATTTCCAATTTCAACCAAACATGCTAGAAATGCTCCAATTGAGCTAATTAGCTTATTGTGAGAATATTACAAACGTCTGACAAAAGTGAAAAATGTAAATTTCCAATTTCAACCAAACATGCTAGAAATGCTCCAATTGAGCTAATTAGCTTATTGTGAGAATATTACAAACGTCTGACAAAACTGAAAAATGTAAATTGCCAATTTTAACCAAACATGCTAGAAATGCTCCAATTGAGCTAATTAGCTTATTGTGAGAATATTACAAACGTCTGACAAAACTGAAAAAAGGAAATTTCCAATTTCAACCAAACATGCTAGAAATGCTCCAATTGAGCTAATTAGCTTATTGTGAGAATATTACAAACGTCTGACAAAAGTGAAAAATGTAAATTTCCAATTTCAACCAAACATGCTAGAAATGCTCCGATTGAGCTAATTAGCTTATTGTGAGAATATTGCAATTGTCTGACAAAAGTGAAAAATGTAAATTTCCAATTTCAACCAAACATGCTAGAAATGCTCCAATTGAGCTAATTAGCTTATTGTGAGAATATTACAAACGTCTGACAAAACTGAAAAATGTAAATTGCCAATTTTAACCAAACATGCTAGAAATGCTCCAATTGAGCTAATTAGCTTATTGTGAGAATATTGCAATTGTCTGACAAAAGCGGAAAATGTAAATTTCCAATTTCAACCAAACATGCTAGAAATGCTCCAATTGAGCTAATTTGCTTATTGTGAGAATATTACAAACGTCTGACAAAAGTAAAAATTGTAAATTTTTGATTTCAACCAAACATGCTAGAAATGCTCCAATTGAGCTAATTAGCTTATTGTGAGAATATTACAAACGTCTGACAAAACTGAAAAATGTAAATTTCCAATTTCAACCAAACATGCTAGAAATGCTCCAATTGAGCTAATTAGCTTATTGTGAGAATATTACAAACGTCTGACAAAACTGAAAAATGTAAATTTCCAATTTCAACCAAACATGCTAGAAATGCTCCAATTGAGCTAATTAGCTTATTGTGAGAATATTACAAACGTCTGACAAAACTGAAAAAAGGAAATTTCCAATTTCAACCAAACATGCTAGAAATGCTCCAATTGAGCTAATTAGCTTATTGTGAGAATATTACAAACGTCTGACAAAAGTGAAAAATGTAAATTTCCAATTTCAACCAAACATGCTAGAAATGCTCCGATTGAGCTAATTAGCTTATTGTGAGAATATTGCAATTGTCTGACAAAAGTGAAAAATGTAAATTTCCAATTTCAACCAAACATGCTAGAAATGCTCCAATTGAGCTAATTAGCTTATTGTGAGAATATTACAAACGTCTGACAAAAGTGAAAATTTAAATTTTCAATTTCAACCAAACATGCTAGAAATGCTCCAATTGAGCTAATTAGCTTATTATGAGAATGTTGCAATTGTATGACAAAAGCGAAAAATGTAAATTTCCAATTTCAACCAAACATGCTAGAAATGCTCCAATTGAGCTAATTAGCTTATTGTGAGAATATTACAAACGTCTGACAAAAGTGAAAAATGTAAATTTCCAATTTCAACCAAACATGCTAGAAATGCTCCAATTGAGCTAATTAGCTTATTGTGAGAATATTACAAACGTCTGACAAAACTGAAAAATGTAAATTGCCAATTTTAACCAAACATGCTAGAAATGCTCCAATTGAGCTAATTAGCTTATTGTGAGAATATTGCAATTGTCTGACAAAAGCGGAAAATGTAAATTTCCAATTTCAACCAAACATGCTAGAAATGCTCCAATTGAGCTAATTTGCTTATTGTGAGAATATTACAAACGTCTGACAAAAGTAAAAATTGTAAATTTTTGATTTCAACCAAACATGCTAGAAATGCTCCAATTGAGCTAATTAACTTATTGTGAGAATAATACAAACGTCTGACAAAACTGAAAAATGTAAATTTCCAATTTCAACCAAACATGCTAGAAATGCTCCAATTGAGCTAATTAGCTTATTGTGAGAATATTACAAACGTCTGACAAAACTGAAAAAAGGAAATTTCCAATTTCAACCAAACATGCTAGAAATGCTCCGATTGAGCTAATTAGCTTATTGTGAGAATATTGCAATTGTCTGACAAAAGTGAAAAATGTAAATTTCCAATTTCAACCAAACATGCTAGAAATGCTCCAATTGAGCTAATTAGCTTATTGTGAGAATATTACAAACGTCTGACAAAAGTGAAAAATGTAAATTTCCAATTTCAACCAAACATGCTAGAAATGCTCCGATTGAGCTAATTAGCTTATTGTGAGAATATTGCAATTGTCTGACAAAAGTGAAAAATGTAAATTTCCAATTTCAACCAAACATGTTAGAAATGCTCCAATTGAGCTAATTAGCTTATTGTGAGAATATTGCAATTGTCTGACAAAAGTGAAAAATGTAAATTTCCAATTTCAACCAAACATGCTAGAAATGCTCCAATTGAGCTAATTAGCTTATTGTGAGAATATTACAAACGTCTGACAAAACTGAAAAATGTAAATTTCCAATTTCAACCAAACATGCTAGAAATGCTCCATTTGAGCTAATTAGCTTATTGTGAGAATATTACAAACGTCTGACAAAACTGATAAATGTAAATTTCCAATTTCAACCAAACATGCTAGAAATGCTCCGATTGAGCTAATTAGCTTATTGTGAGAATATTACAAACGTCTGACAAAACTGAAAAATGTAAATTTCCAATTTCAACCAAACATGCTAGAAATGCTCCAATTGAGCTAATTAGCTTATTGTGAGAATATTACAAACGTCTGACAAAACTGAAAAATGTAAATTTCCAATTTCAACCAAACATGCTAGAAATGCTCCAATTGAGCTAATTAGCTTATTGTGAGAATATTGCAATTGTCTGACAAAAGCGAAAAATGTAAATTTCCAATTTCAACCAAACATGCCAGAAATGCTCCAATTGAGCTAATTAGATTATTGTGAGAATATTACAAACGTCTGACAAAAGTGAAAAATGTAAATTTCCAATTTCAACCAAACATGCTAGAAATGCTCCAATTGAGCTAATTAGCTTATTGTGAGAATATTGCAATTGTCTGACAAAAGTGAAAAATGTAAATATCCAATTTCAACCAAACATGCTAGAAATGCTCCAATTGAGCTAATTAGCTTATTGTGAGAATATTGCAATTGTCTGACAAAAGTGAAAAATGTAAATTTCCAATTTCAACCAAACATGCTAGAAATGCTCCAATTGAGCTAATTAGCTTATTGTGAGAATATTGCAATTGTCTGACAAAACTGAAAAATGTAAATTTCCAATTTCAACCAAACATGCTAGAAATGCTCCAATTGAGCTAATTAGCTTATTGTGAGAATATTGCAATTGTCTGACAAAAGTGAAAAATGTAAATTTCCAATTTCAACCAAACATGCTAGAAATGCTCCAATTGAGCTAATTAGCTTATTGTGAGAATATTGCAATTGTCTGACAAAACTGAAAATTTAAATTTTCAATTTCAACCAAACATGCTAGAAATGCTCCAATTGAGCTAATTAGCTTATTGTGAGAATGTTGCAATTGTATGACAAAAGCGAAAAATGTAAATTTCCAATTTCAACCAAACATGCTAGAAATGCTCCAATTGAGCTAATTAGCTTATTGTGAGAATATTACAAAGAACTGACAAAAGTGAAAAATTTAAAATTCCAATTTCAATCAAACATGCTAGAAATGCTCCAATTGCGCAAATAAGCCTACTGTAAGAATTTTACAAACGTCTGACAAAACTGAAAATTTAAATTTTCAATTTCAACCAAACATGCTAGAAATGCTCCAATTGAGCTAATTAGCTTATTGTGAGAATATTGCAATTGTTTGACAAAAGTGAAAAATATAAATTTCCAATTTCAACCAAACATGCTAGAAATGCTCCAATTGAGCTAATTAGCTTATTGTGAGAATATTACAAACGTCTGACAAAACTGAAAAATGTAAATTTCCAATTTCAACCAAACATGCTAGAAATGCTCCATTTGAGCTAATTAGCTTTTTGTGAGAATATTACAAACGTCTGACAAAACTGATAAATGTAAATTTCCAATTTCAACCAAACATGCTAGAAATGCTCCAATTGAGCTAATTAGCTTATTGTGAGAATATTACAAACGTCTGACAAAACTGAAAAATGTAAATTTCCAATTTCAACCAAACATGCTAGAAATGCTCCAATTGAGCTAATTAGCTTATTGTGAGAATATTACAAACGTCTGACAAAACTGAAAAATGTAAATTTCCAATTTCAACCAAACATGCTAGAAATGCTCCAATTGAGCTAATTAGCTTATTGTGAGAATATTGCAATTGTCTGACAAAAGCGAAAAATGTAAATTTCCAATTTCAACCAAACATGCTAGAAATGCTCCAATTGAGCTAATTAGCTTATTGTGAAAATATTACAAACGTCTGACAAAAGTGAAAAATGTAAATTTCCAATTTCAACCAAACATGCTAGAAATGCTCAAATTGCGCATATAAGCCTACTGTAAGAATTTTACAAACGTCTGACAAAACTGAAAAATTTAAATTTCCAATTTCAATCAAACATGCTAGAAATGCTCGAATTGAGCTAATTAGCTTATTGAGAGAATATTGCAATTGTCTGACAAAAGTGAAAAATGTAAATTTCCAATTTCAACAAAACATGCTAGAAATGCTCCAATTGAGCTAATTAGCTTATTGTGAGAATATTGCAATTGTCTGACAAAAGTGAAAAATGTAAATTTCCAATTTCAACCAAACATGCTAGAAATGCTCCAATTGAGCTAATTAGCTTATTGTGAGAATATTACAAACGTCTGACAAAACTGAAAAATGTAAATTTCCAATTTCAACCAAACATGCTAGAAATGCTCCGATTGAGCTAATTAGCTTATTGTGAGAATATTGCAATTGTCTGACAAAAGTGAAAAATGTAAATTTCCAATTTCAACCAAACATGTTAGAAATGCTCCAATTGAGCTAATTAGCTTATTGTGAGAATATTGCAATTGTCTGACAAAAGTGAAAAATGTAAATTTCCAATTTCAACCAAACATGCTAGAAATGCTCCAATTGAGCTAATTAGCTTATTGTGAGAATATTACAAACGTCTGACAAAACTGAAAAATGTAAATTTCCAATTTCAACCAAACATGCTAGAAATGCTCCATTTGAGCTAATTAGCTTATTGTGAGAATATTACAAACGTCTGACAAAACTGATAAATGTAAATTTCCAATTTCAACCAAACATGCTAGAAATGCTCCAATTGAGCTAATTAGCTTATTGTGAGAATATTACAAACGTCTGACAAAACTGAAAAATGTAAATTTCCAATTTCAACCAAACATGCTAGAAATGCTCCAATTGAGCTAATTAGCTTATTGTGAGAATATTACAAACGTCTGACAAAACTGAAAAATGTAAATTTCCAATTTCAACCAAACATGCTAGAAATGCTCCAATTGAGCTAATTAGCTTATTGTGAGAATATTGCAATTGTCTGACAAAAGCGAAAAATGTAAATTTCCAATTTCAACCAAACATGCTAGAAATGCTCCAATTGAGCTAATTAGATTATTGTGAGAATATTACAAACGTCTGACAAAAGTGAAAAATGTAAATTTCCAATTTCAACCAAACATGCTAGAAATGCTCCAATTGAGCTAATTAGCTTATTGTGAGAATATTGCAATTGTCTGACAAAAGTGAAAAATGTAAATATCCAATTTCAACCAAACATGCTAGAAATGCTCCAATTGAGCTAATTAGCTTTTTGTGAGAATATTGCAATTGTCTGACAAAAGTGAAAAATGTAAATTTCCAATTTCAACCAAACATGCTAGAAATGCTCCAATTGAGCTAATTAGCTTATTGTGAGAATATTGCAATTGTCTGACAAAACTGAAAATTTAAATTTTCAATTTCAACCAAACATGCTAGAAATGCTCCAATTGAGCTAATTAGCTTATTGTGAGAATGTTGCAATTGTATGACAAAAGCGAAAAATGTAAATTTCCAATTTCAACCAAACATGCTAGAAATGCTCCAATTGAGCTAATTAGCTTATTGTGAGAATATTACAAAGAACTGACAAAAGTGAAAAATTTAAAATTCCAATTTCAATCAAACATGCTAGAAATGCTCCAATTGCGCAAATAAGCCTACTGTAAGAATTTTACAAACGTCTGACAAAACTGAAAATTTAAATTTTCAATTTCAACCAAACATGCTAGAAATGCTCCAATTGAGCTAATTAGCTTATTGTGAGAATATTGCAATTGTTTGACAAAAGTGAAAAATATAAATTTCCAATTTCAACCAAACATGCTAGAAATGCTCCAATTGAGCTAATTAGCTTATTGTGAGAATATTACAAACGTCTGACAAAACTGAAAAATGTAAATTTCCAATTTCAACCAAACATGCTAGAAATGCTCCATTTGAGCTAATTAGCTTTTTGTGAGAATATTACAAACGTCTGACAAAACTGATAAATGTAAATTTCCAATTTCAACCAAACATGCTAGAAATGCTCCCATTGAGCTAATTAGCTTATTGTGAGAATATTACAAACGTCTGACAAAACTGAAAAATGTAAATTTCCAATTTCAACCAAACATGCTAGAAATGCTCCAATTGAGCTAATTAGCTTATTGTGAGAATATTACAAACGTCTGACAAAACTGAAAAATGTAAATTTCCAATTTCAACCAAACATGCTAGAAATGCTCCAATTGAGCTAATTAGCTTATTGTGAGAATATTGCAATTGTCTGACAAAAGCGAAAAATGTAAATTTCCAATTTCAACCAAACATGCTAGAAATGCTCCAATTGAGCTAATTAGCTTATTGTGAAAATATTACAAACGTCTGACAAAAGTGAAAAATGTAAATTTCCAATTTCAACCAAACATGCTAGAAATGCTCAAATTGCGCATATAAGCCTACTGTAAGAATTTTACAAACGTCTGACAAAACTGAAAAATTTAAATTTCCAATTTCAATCAAACATGCTAGAAATGCTCGAATTGAGCTAATTAGCTTATTGAGAGAATATTGCAATTGTCTGACAAAAGTGAAAAATGTAAATTTCCAATTTCAACAAAACATGCTAGAAATGCTCCAATTGAGCTAATTAGCTTATTGTGAGAATATTGCAATTGTCTGACAAAAGTGAAAAATGTAAATTTCCAATTTCAACCAAACATGCTAGAAATGCTCCAATTGAGCTAATTAGCTTATTGTGAGAATATTACAAACGTCTGACAAAACTGAAAAATGTAAATTTCCAATTTCAACCAAACATGCTAGAAATGCTCCGATTGAGCTAATTAGCTTATTGTGAGAATATTGCAATTGTCTGACAAAAGTGAAAAATGTAAATTTCCAATTTCAACCAAACATGTTAGAAATGCTCCAATTGAGCTAATTAGCTTATTGTGAGAATATTGCAATTGTCTGACAAAAGTGAAAAATGTAAATTTCCAATTTCAACCAAACATGCTAGAAATGCTCCAATTGAGCTAATTAGCTTATTGTGAGAATATTACAAACGTCTGACAAAACTGAAAAATGTAAATTTCCAATTTCAACCAAACATGCTAGAAATGCTCCATTTGAGCTAATTAGCTTATTGTGAGAATATTACAAACGTCTGACAAAACTGATAAATGTAAATTTCCAATTTCAACCAAACATGCTAGAAATGCTCCAATTGAGCTAATTAGCTTATTGTGAGAATATTACAAACGTCTGACAAAACTGAAAAATGTAAATTTCCAATTTCAACCAAACATGCTAGAAATGCTCCAATTGAGCTAATTAGCTTATTGTGAGAATATTACAAACGTCTGACAAAACTGAAAAATGTAAATTTCCAATTTCAACCAAACATGCTAGAAATGCTCCAATTGAGCTAATTAGCTTATTGTGAGAATATTGCAATTGTCTGACAAAAGCGAAAAATGTAAATTTCCAATTTCAACCAAACATGCTAGAAATGCTCCAATTGAGCTAATTAGATTATTGTGAGAATATTACAAACGTCTGACAAAAGTGAAAAATGTAAATTTCCAATTTCAACCAAACATGCTAGAAATGCTCCAATTGAGCTAATTAGCTTATTGTGAGAATATTGCAATTGTCTGACAAAAGTGAAAAATGTAAATATCCAATTTCAACCAAACATGCTAGAAATGCTCCAATTGAGCTAATTAGCTTATTGTGAGAATATTGCAATTGTCTGACAAAAGTGAAAAATGTAAATTTCCAATTTCAACCAAACATGCTAGAAATGCTCCAATTGAGCTAATTAGCTTATTGTGAGAATATTGCAATTGTCTGACAAAACTGAAAATTTAAATTTTCAATTTCAACCAAACATGCTAGAAATGCTCCAATTGAGCTAATTAGCTTATTGTGAGAATGTTGCAATTGTATGACAAAAGCGAAAAATGTAAATTTCCAATTTCAACCAAACATGCTAGAAATGCTCCAATTGAGCTAATTAGCTTATTGTGAGAATATTACAAAGAACTGACAAAAGTGAAAAATTTAAAATTCCAATTTCAATCAAACATGCTAGAAATGCTCCAATTGCGCAAATAAGCCTACTGTAAGAATTTTACAAACGTCTGACAAAACTGAAAATTTAAATTTTCAATTTCAACCAAACATGCTAGAAATGCTCCAATTGAGCTAATTAGCTTATTGTGAGAATATTGCAATTGTTTGACAAAAGTGAAAAATATAAATTTCCAATTTCAACCAAACATGCTAGAAATGCTCCAATTGAGCTAATTAGCTTATTGTGAGAATATTACAAACGTCTGACAAAACTGAAAAATGTAAATTTCCAATTTCAACCAAACATGCTAGAAATGCTCCATTTGAGCTAATTAGCTTTTTGTGAGAATATTACAAACGTCTGACAAAACTGATAAATGTAAATTTCCAATTTCAACCAAACATGCTAGAAATGCTCCAATTGAGCTAATTAGCTTATTGTGAGAATATTACAAACGTCTGACAAAACTGAAAAATGTAAATTTCCAATTTCAACCAAACATGCTAGAAATGCTCCAATTGAGCTAATTAGCTTATTGTGAGAATATTACAAACGTCTGACAAAACTGAAAAATGTAAATTTCCAATTTCAACCAAACATGCTAGAAATGCTCCAATTGAGCTAATTAGCTTATTGTGAGAATATTGCAATTGTCTGACAAAAGCGAAAAATGTAAATTTCCAATTTCAACCAAACATGCTAGAAATGCTCCAATTGAGCTAATTAGCTTATTGTGAAAATATTACAAACGTCTGACAAAAGTGAAAAATGTAAATTTCCAATTTCAACCAAACATGCTAGAAATGCTCAAATTGCGCATATAAGCCTACTGTAAGAATTTTACAAACGTCTGACAAAACTGAAAAATTTAAATTTCCAATTTCAATCAAACATGCTAGAAATGCTCGAATTGAGCTAATTAGCTTATTGAGAGAATATTGCAATTGTCTGACAAAAGTGAAAAATGTAAATTTCCAATTTCAACAAAACATGCTAGAAATGCTCCAATTGAGCTAATTAGCTTATTGTGAGAATATTACAAATGTCTGACAAAACTGAAAAATGTAAATTTCCAATTTCAAGCAAACATGCTAGAAATGTTCCAATTGAGCTAATTAGATTATTGTGAGAATATTACAAACGTCTGACAAAAGTGAAAAATGTAAATTTCCAATTTCAACCAAACATGCTAGAAATGCTCCAATTGAGCTATTTAGCTTATTGTGAGAATATTGCAATTGTTTGACAAAAGTGAAAAATGTAAATTTCCAATTTCAACCAAACATGCTAGAAATGCTCCAATTGAGCTAATTAGCTTATTGTGAGAATATTGCAATTGTCTGACAAAAGTGAAAAATGTAAATTTCCAATTTCAACCAAACATGCTAGAAATGCTCCAATTGAGCTAATTAGCTTATTGTGAGAATATATCAAGCGGCTGACAAGACTGAAAAATGTAAATTACAAACGTCTGACAAAACTGAAAATTTAAATTTTCAATTTCAACCAAACATGCTAGAAATGCTCCAATTGAGCTAATTAGCTTATTGTGAGAATTTTGCAATTGTATGACAAAAGCGAAAAATGTAAATTTCCAATTTCAACCAAACATGCTAGAAATGCTCCAATTGAGCTAATTAGCTTATTGTGAGAATATTACAAACGTCTGACAAAAGTGAAAAATGTAAATTTCCAATTTCAACCAAACATGCTAGAAATGCTCCAATTGAGCTAATTAGCTTATTGTGAGAATATTACAAACGTCTGACAAAACTGAAAAATGTAAATTGCCAATTTTAACCAAACATGCTAGAAATGCTCCAATTGAGCTAATTAGCTTATTGTGAGAATATTGCAATTGTCTGACAAAAGCGGAAAATGTAAATTTCCAATTTCAACCAAACATGCTAGAAATGCTCCAATTGAGCTAATTTGCTTATTGTGAGAATATTACAAACGTCTGACAAAAGTAAAAATTGTAAATTTTTGATTTCAACCAAACATGCTAGAAATGCTCCAATTGAGCTAATTAGCCTATTGTGAGAATATTACAAACGTCTGACAAAACTGAAAAATGTAAATTTCCAATTTCAACCAAACATGCTAGAAATGCTCCAATTGAGCTAATTAGCTTATTGTGAGAATATTACAAACGTCTGACAAAACTGAAAAATGTAAATTTCCAATTTCAACCAAACATGCTAGAAATGCTCCAATTGAGCTAATTAGCTTATTGTGAGAATATTACAAACGTCTGACAAAACTGAAAAAAGGAAATTTCCAATTTCAACCAAACATGCTAGAAATGCTCCAATTGAGCTAATTAGCTTATTGTGAGAATATTACAAACGTCTGACAAAAGTGAAAAAAGTAATTTTCCAATTTCAACCAAACATGCTAGAAATGCTCCGATTGAGCTAATTAGCTTATTGTGAGAATATTGCAATTGTCTGACAAAAGTGAAAAATGTAAATTTCCAATTTCAACCAAACATGCTAGAAATGCTCCAATTGAGCTAATTAGCTTATTGTGAGAATATTACAAACGTCTGACAAAAGTGGAAAATGTAAATTTACAATTTCAACCAAACATGCTAGAAATGCTCCGATTGAGCTAATTAGCTTATTGTGAGAATATTGCAATTGTCTGACAAAAGTGAAAAATGTAAATTTCCAATTTCAACCAAACATGTTAGAAATGCTCCAATTGAGCTAATTAGCTTATTGTGAGAATATTACAAACGTCTGACAAAAGTGAAAAATGTAAATTTCCAATTTCAACCAAACATGCTAGAAATGTTCCAATTGAGCTAATTAGCTTATTGAGAGAATATTACAAACGTCTGACAAAAGTGAAAAATGTAATTTTCCAATTTCAACCAAACATGCTAGAAATGCTCCAATTGAGCTAATTAGCTTATTGTGAGAATATTGCAATTGTCTGACAAAAGTGAAAAATGTAAATTTCCAATTTCAACCAAACATGCTAGAAATGCTCCAATTGAGCTAATTAGCTTATTGTGAGAATATTGCAATTGTCTGACAAAAGTGAAAAATGTAAAATTCCAATTTCAACCAAACATGCTAGAAATGCTCCAATTGAGCTAATTAGCTTATTGTGAGAATATTACAAACGTCTGACAAAACTGAAAAATGTAAATTTCCAATTTCAACCAAACATGCTAGAAATGCTCCAATTGAGCTAATTAGCTTATTGTGAGAATATTACAAACGTCTGACAAAACTGAAAAATGTAAATTTCCAATTTCAACCAAACATGCTAGAAATGCTCCAATTGAGCTAATTAGCTTATTGTGAGAATATTGCAATTGTCTGACAAAAGTGAAAAATGTAAATTTCCAATTTCAACCAAACATGCTAGAAATGCTCCAATTGAGCTAATTAGCTTATTGTGAGAATATTACAAACGTCTGACAAAACTGAAAAATGTAAATTTCCAATTTCAACCAAACATGCTAGAAATGCTCAATTTGAGCTAATTAGCTTTTTGTGAGAATATTACAAACGTCTGACAAAACTGAAAAATGTAAATTTCCAATTTCAACCAAACATGCTAGAAATGCTCCAATTGAGCTAATTAGCTTATTGTGAGAATATTACAAACGTCTGACAAAACTGAAAAATGTAAATTTCCAATTTCAACCAAACATGCTAGAAATGCTCCAATTGAGCTAATTAGCTTATTGTGAGAATATTGCAATTGTCTGACAAAAGTGAAAAATGTAAATTTCCAATTTCAACCAAACATGCTAGAAATGCTCCAATTGAGCTAATTAGCTTATTGTGAGAATATTACAAACGTCTGACAAAACTGAAAAATGTAAATTTCCAATTTCAACCAAACATGCTAGAAATGCTCCATTTGAGCTAATTAGCTTTTTTGTGAGAATATTACAAACGTCTGACAAAACTGAAAAATGTAAATTTCCAATTTCAACCAAACATGCTAGAAATGCTCCAATTGAGCTAATTAGCTTATTGTGAGAATATTACAAACGTCTGACAAAACTGAAAAATGTAAATTTCCAATTTCAACCAAACATGCTAGAAATGCTCCATTTGAGCTAATTAGCTTATTGTGAGAATATTACAAATGTCTGACAAAACTGATAAATGTAAATTTCCAATTTCAACCAAACATGCTAGAAATGCTCCAATTGAGCTAATTAGCTTATTGTGAGAATATTACAAACGTCTGACAAAACTGAAAAATGTAAATTTCCAATTTCAACCAAACATGCTAGAAATGCTCCAATTGAGCTAATTAGCTTATTGTGAGAATATTACAAACGTCTGACAAAACTGAAAAATGTAAATTTCCAATTTCAACCAAACATGCTAGAAATGCTCCAATTGAGCTAATTAGCTTATTGTGAGAATATTGCAATTGTCTGACAAAAGCGAAAAATGTAAATTTCCAATTTCTACCAAACATGCTAGAAATGCTCCAATTGAGCTAATTAGATTATTGTGAGAATATTACAAACGTCTGACAAAAGTGAAAAATGTAAATTTCCAATTTCAACCAAACATGCTAGAAATGCTCCAATTGAGCTAATTAGCTTATTGTGAGAATATTGCAATTGTCTGACAAAAGTGAAAAATGTAAATTTCCAATTTCAACCAAACATGCTAGAAATGCTCCAATTGAGCTAATTAGCTTATTGTGAGAATATTGCAATTGTCTGACAAAAGTGAAAAATGTAAATTTCCAATTTCAACCAAACATGCTAGAAATGCTCCAATTGAGCTAATTAGCTTATTGTGAGAATATTGCAATTGTCTGACAAAACTGAAAATTTAAATTTTCAATTTCAACCAAACATGCTAGAAATGCTCCAATTGAGCTAATTAGCTTATTGTGAGAATGTTGCAATTGTATGACAAAAGCGAAAAATGTAAATTTCCAATTTCAACCAAACATGCTAGAAATGCTCCAATTGAGCTAATTAGCTTATTGTGAGAATATTACAAAGAACTGACAAAAGTGAAAAATTTAAAATTCCAATTTCAATCAAACATGCTAGAAATGCTCCAATTGAGCTAATTAGCCTATTGTGAGAATATTACAAACGTCTGACAAAACTGAAAAATGTAAATTTCCAATTTCAACCAAACATGCTAGAAATGCTCCAATTGAGCTAATTAGCTTATTGTGAGAATATTACAAACGTCTGACAAAACTGAAAAATGTAAATTTCCAATTTCAACCAAACATGCTAGAAATGCTCCAATTGAGCTAATTAGCTTATTGTGAGAATATTACAAACGTCTGACAAAACTGAAAAAAGGAAATTTCCAATTTCAACCAAACATGCTAGAAATGCTCCAATTGAGCTAATTAGCTTATTGTGAGAATATTACAAACGTCTGACAAAAGTGAAAAAAGTAATTTTCCAATTTCAACCAAACATGCTAGAAATGCTCCGATTGAGCTAATTAGCTAATTGTGAGAATATTGCAATTGTCTGACAAAAGTGAAAAATGTAAATTTCCAATTTCAACCAAACATGCTAGAAATGCTCCAATTGAGCTAATTAGCTTATTGTGAGAATATTACAAACGTCTGACAAAAGTGAAAAATGTAAATTTACAATTTCAACCAAACATGCTAGAAATGCTCCGATTGAGCTAATTAGCTTATTGTGAGAATATTGCAATTGTCTGACAAAAGTGAAAAATGTAAATTTCCAATTTCAACCAAACATGTTAGAAATGCTCCAATTGAGCTAATTAGCTTATTGTGAGAATATTACAAACGTCTGACAAAAGTGAAAAATGTAAATTTCCAATTTCAACCAAACATGCTAGAAATGTTCCAATTGAGCTAATTAGCTTATTGAGAGAATATTACAAACGTCTGACAAAAGTGAAAAATGTAATTTTCCAATTTCAACCAAACATGCTAGAAATGCTCCAATTGAGCTAATTAGCTTATTGTGAGAATATTGCAATTGTCTGACAAAAGTGAAAAATGTAAATTTCCAATTTCAACCAAACATGCTAGAAATGCTCCAATTGAGCTAATTAGCTTATTGTGAGAATATTGCAATTGTCTGACAAAAGTGAAAAATGTAAAATTCCAATTTCAACCAAACATGCTAGAAATGCTCCAATTGAGCTAATTAGCTTATTGTGAGAATATTACAAACGTCTGACAAAACTGAAAAATGTAAATTTCCAATTTCAACCAAACATGCTAGAAATGCTCCAATTGAGCTAATTAGCTTATTGTGAGAATATTACAAACGTCTGACAAAACTGAAAAATGTAAATTTCCAATTTCAACCAAACATGCTAGAAATGCTCCAATTGAGCTAATTAGCTTATTGTGAGAATATTGCAATTGTCTGACAAAAGTGAAAAATGTAAATTTCCAATTTCAACCAAACATGCTAGAAATGCTCCAATTGAGCTAATTAGCTTATTGTGAGAATATTACAAACGTCTGACAAAACTGAAAAATGTAAATTTCCAATTTCAACCAAACATGCTAGAAATGCTCAATTTGAGCTAATTAGCTTTTTGTGAGAATATTACAAACGTCTGACAAAACTGAAAAATGTAAATTTCCAATTTCAACCAAACATGCTAGAAATGCTCCAATTGAGCTAATTAGCTTATTGTGAGAATATTACAAACGTCTGACAAAACTGAAAAATGTAAATTTCCAATTTCAACCAAACATGCTAGAAATGCTCCAATTGAGCTAATTAGCTTATTGTGAGAATATTGCAATTGTCTGACAAAAGTGAAAAATGTAAATTTCCAATTTCAACCAAACATGCTAGAAATGCTCCAATTGAGCTAATTAGCTTATTGTGAGAATATTACAAACGTCTGACAAAACTGAAAAATGTAAATTTCCAATTTCAACCAAACATGCTAGAAATGCTCCAATTGAGCTAATTAGCTTATTGTGAGAATATTACAAACGTCTGACAAAACTGAAAAATGTAAATTTCCAATTTTAACCAAACATGCTAGAAATGCTCCAATTGAGCTAATTAGCTTATTGTGAGAATATTGCAATTGTCTGACAAAAGTGAAAAATGTAAATTTCCAATTTCAACCAAACATGCTAGAAATGCTCCAATTGAGCTAATTAGCTTATTGTGAGAATATTACAAACGTCTGACAAAACTGAAAAATGTAAATTTCCAATTTCAACCAAACATGCTAGAAATGCTCAATTTGAGCTAATTAGCTTTTTGTGAGAATATTACAAACGTCTGACAAAACTGAAAAATGTAAATTTCCAATTTCAACCAAACATGCTAGAAATGCTCCAATTGAGCTAATTAGCTTATTGTGAGAATATTACAAACGTCTGACAAAACTGAAAAATGTAAATTTCCAATTTCAACCAAACATGCTAGAAATGCTCCAATTGAGCTAATTAGCTTATTGTGAGAATATTGCAATTGTCTGACAAAAGTGAAAAATGTAAATTTCCAATTTCAACCAAACATGCTAGAAATGCTCCAATTGAGCTAATTAGCTTATTGTGAGAATATTACAAACGTCTGACAAAACTGAAAAATGTAAATTTCCAATTTCAACCAAACATGCTAGAAATGCTCCATTTGAGCTAATTAGCTTTTTTGTGAGAATATTACAAACGTCTGACAAAACTGAAAAATGTAAATTTCCAATTTCAACCAAACATGCTAGAAATGCTCCAATTGAGCTAATTAGCTTATTGTGAGAATATTACAAACGTCTGACAAAACTGAAAAATGTAAATTTCCAATTTCAACCAAACATGCTAGAAATGCTCCATTTGAGCTAATTAGCTTATTGTGAGAATATTACAAATGTCTGACAAAACTGATAAATGTAAATTTCCAATTTCAACCAAACATGCTAGAAATGCTCCAATTGAGCTAATTAGCTTATTGTGAGAATATTACAAACGTCTGACAAAACTGAAAAATGTAAATTTCCAATTTCAACCAAACATGCTAGAAATGCTCCAATTGAGCTAATTAGCTTATTGTGAGAATATTGCAATTGTCTGACAAAAGTGAAAAATGTAAATTTCCAATTTCAACCAAACATGCTAGAAATGCTCCAATTGAGCTAATTAGCTTATTGTGAGAATATTGCAATTGTCTGACAAAAGCGAAAAATGTAAATTTCCAATTTCTACCAAACATGCTAGAAATGCTCCAATTGAGCTAATTAGATTATTGTGAGAATATTACAAACGTCTGACAAAAGTGAAAAATGTAAATTTCCAATTTCAACCAAACATGCTAGAAATGCTCCAATTGAGCTAATTAGCTTATTGTGAGAATATTGCAATTGTCTGACAAAAGTGAAAAATGTAAATTTCCAATTTCAACCAAACATGCTAGAAATGCTCCAATTGAGCTAATTAGCTTATTGTGAGAATATTGCAATTGTCTGACAAAAGTGAAAAATGTAAATTTCCAATTTCAACCAAACATGCTAGAAATGCTCCAATTGAGCTAATTAGCTTATTGTGAGAATATTGCAATTGTCTGACAAAACTGAAAATTTAAATTTTCAATTTCAACCAAACATGCTAGAAATGCTCCAATTGAGCTAATTAGCTTATTGTGAGAATGTTGCAATTGTATGACAAAAGCGAAAAATGTAAATTTCCAATTTCAACCAAACATGCTAGAAATGCTCCAATTGAGCTAATTAGCTTATTGTGAGAATATTACAAAGAACTGACAAAAGTGAAAAATTTAAAATTCCAATTTCAATCAAACATGCTAGAAATGCTCCAATTGAGCTAATTAGCCTATTGTGAGAATATTACAAACGTCTGACAAAACTGAAAAATGTAAATTTCCAATTTCAACCAAACATGCTAGAAATGCTCCAATTGAGCTAATTAGCTTATTGTGAGAATATTACAAACGTCTGACAAAACTGAAAAATGTAAATTTCCAATTTCAACCAAACATGCTAGAAATGCTCCAATTGAGCTAATTAGCTTATTGTGAGAATATTACAAACGTCTGACAAAACTGAAAAAAGGAAATTTCCAATTTCAACCAAACATGCTAGAAATGCTCCAATTGAGCTAATTAGCTTATTGTGAGAATATTACAAACGTCTGACAAAAGTGAAAAAAGTAATTTTCCAATTTCAACCAAACATGCTAGAAATGCTCCAATTGAGCTAATTAGCTTATTGTGAGAATATTGCAATTGTCTGACAAAAGTGAAAAATGTAAATTTCCAATTTCAACCAAACATGCTAGAAATGCTCCAATTGAGCTAATTAGCTTATTGTGAGAATATTACAAACGTCTGACAAAAGTGAAAAATGTAAATTTACAATTTCAACCAAACATGCTAGAAATGCTCCGATTGAGCTAATTAGCTTATTGTGAGAATATTGCAATTGTCTGACAAAAGTGAAAAATGTAAATTTCCAATTTCAACCAAACATGTTAGAAATGCTCCAATTGAGCTAATTAGCTTATTGTGAGAATATTACAAACGTCTGACAAAAGTGAAAAATGTAAATTTCCAATTTCAACCAAACATGCTAGAAATGTTCCAATTGAGCTAATTAGCTTATTGAGAGAATATTACAAACGTCTGACAAAAGTGAAAAATGTAATTTTCCAATTTCAACCAAACATGCTAGAAATGCTCCAATTGAGCTAATTAGCTTATTGTGAGAATATTGCAATTGTCTGACAAAAGTGAAAAATGTAAATTTCCAATTTCAACCAAACATGCTAGAAATGCTCCAATTGAGCTAATTAGCTTATTGTGAGAATATTGCAATTGTCTGACAAAAGTGAAAAATGTAAAATTCCAATTTCAACCAAACATGCTAGAAATGCTCCAATTGAGCTAATTAGCTTATTGTGAGAATATTACAAACGTCTGACAAAACTGAAAAATGTAAATTTCCAATTTCAACCAAACATGCTAGAAATGCTCCAATTGAGCTAATTAGCTTATTGTGAGAATATTACAAACGTCTGACAAAACTGAAAAATGTAAATTTCCAATTTCAACCAAACATGCTAGAAATGCTCCAATTGAGCTAATTAGCTTATTGTGAGAATATTGCAATTGTCTGACAAAAGTGAAAAATGTAAATTTCCAATTTCAACCAAACATGCTAGAAATGCTCCAATTGAGCTAATTAGCTTATTGTGAGAATATTACAAACGTCTGACAAAACTGAAAAATGTAAATTTCCAATTTCAACCAAACATGCTAGAAATGCTCAATTTGAGCTAATTAGCTTTTTGTGAGAATATTACAAACGTCTGACAAAACTGAAAAATGTAAATTTCCAATTTCAACCAAACATGCTAGAAATGCTCCAATTGAGCTAATTAGCTTATTGTGAGAATATTACAAACGTCTGACAAAACTGAAAAATGTAAATTTCCAATTTCAACCAAACATGCTAGAAATGCTCCAATTGAGCTAATTAGCTTATTGTGAGAATATTGCAATTGTCTGACAAAAGTGAAAAATGTAAATTTCCAATTTCAACCAAACATGCTAGAAATGCTCCAATTGAGCTAATTAGCTTATTGTGAGAATATTACAAACGTCTGACAAAACTGAAAAATGTAAATTTCCAATTTCAACCAAACATGCTAGAAATGCTCCATTTGAGCTAATTAGCTTTTTTGTGAGAATATTACAAACGTCTGACAAAACTGAAAAATGTAAATTTCCAATTTCAACCAAACATGCTAGAAATGCTCCAATTGAGCTAATTAGCTTATTGTGAGAATATTACAAACGTCTGACAAAACTGAAAAATGTAAATTTCCAATTTCAACCAAACATGCTAGAAATGCTCCATTTGAGCTAATTAGCTTATTGTGAGAATATTACAAATGTCTGACAAAACTGATAAATGTAAATTTCCAATTTCAACCAAACATGCTAGAAATGCTCCAATTGAGCTAATTAGCTTATTGTGAGAATATTACAAACGTCTGACAAAACTGAAAAATGTAAATTTCCAATTTCAACCAAACATGCTAGAAATGCTCCAATTGAGCTAATTAGCTTATTGTGAGAATATTACAAACGTCTGACAAAACTGAAAAATGTAAATTTCCAATTTCAACCAAACATGCTAGAAATGCTCCAATTGAGCTAATTAGCTTATTGTGAGAATATTGCAATTGTCTGACAAAAGCGAAAAATGTAAATTTCCAATTTCTACCAAACATGCTAGAAATGCTCCAATTGAGCTAATTAGATTATTGTGAGAATATTACAAACGTCTGACAAAAGTGAAAAATGTAAATTTCCAATTTCAACCAAACATGCTAGAAATGCTCCAATTGAGCTAATTAGCTTATTGTGAGAATATTGCAATTGTCTGACAAAAGTGAAAAATGTAAATTTCCAATTTCAACCAAACATGCTAGAAATGCTCCAATTGAGCTAATTAGCTTATTGTGAGAATATTGCAATTGTCTGACAAAAGTGAAAAATGTAAATTTCCAATTTCAACCAAACATGCTAGAAATGCTCCAATTGAGCTAATTAGCTTATTGTGAGAATATTGCAATTGTCTGACAAAACTGAAATTTTAAATTTTCAATTTCAACCAAACATGCTAGAAATGCTCCAATTGAGCTAATTAGCTTATTGTGAGAATGTTGCAATTGTATGACAAAAGCGAAAAATGTAAATTTCCAATTTCAACCAAACATGCTAGAAATGCTCCAATTGAGCTAATTAGCTTATTGTGAGAATATTGCAATTGTTTGACAAAAGTGAAAAATATAAATTTCCAATTTCAACCAAACATGCTAGAAATGCTCCAATTGAGCTAATTAGCTTATTGTGAGAATATTACAAACGTCTGACAAAACTGAAAAATGTAAATTTCCAATTTCAACCAAACATGCTAGAAATGCTCCATTTGAGCTAATTAGCTTTTTGTGAGAATATTGCAATTGTTTGACAAAAGTGAAAAATATAAATTTCCAATTTCAACCAAACATGCTAGAAATGCTCCAATTGAGCTAATTAGCTTATTGTGAGAATATTACAAACGTCTGACAAAACTGAAAAATGTAAATTTCCAATTTCAACCAAACATGCTAGAAATGCTCCATTTGAGCTAATTAGCTTTTTGTGAGAATATTACAAACGTCTGACAAAACTGATAAATGTAAATTTCCAATTTCAACCAAACATGCTAGAAATGCTCCAATTGAGCTAATTAGCTTATTGTGAGAATATTACAAACGTCTGACAAAACTGAAAAATGTAAATTTCCAATTTCAACCAAACATGCTAGAAATGCTCCAATTGAGCTAATTAGCTTATTGTGAGAATATTACAAACGTCTGACAAAACTGAAAAATGTAAATTTCCAATTTCAACCAAACATGCTAGAAATGCTCCAATTGAGCTAATTAGCTTATTGTGAGAATATTGCAATTGTCTGACAAAAGCGAAAAATGTAAATTTCCAATTTCAACCAAACATGCTAGAAATGCTCCAATTGAGCTAATTAGCTTATTGTGAAAATATTACAAACGTCTGACAAAAGTGAAAAATGTAAATTTCCAATTTCAACCAAACATGCTAGAAATGCTCAAATTGCGCATATAAGCCTACTGTAAGAATTTTACAAACGTCTGACAAAACTGAAAAATTTAAATTTCCAATTTCAATCAAACATGCTAGAAATGCTCGAATTGAGCTAATTAGCTTATTGAGAGAATATTGCAATTGTCTGACAAAAGTGAAAAATGTAAATTTCCAATTTCAACAAAACATGCTAGAAATGCTCCAATTGAGCTAATTAGCTTATTGTGAGAATATTACAAATGTCTGACAAAACTGAAAAATGTAAATTTCCAATTTCAAGCAAACATGCTAGAAATGTTCCAATTGAGCTAATTAGATTATTGTGAGAATATTACAAACGTCTGACAAAAGTGAAAAATGTAAATTTCCAATTTCAACCAAACATGCTAGAAATGCTCCAATTGAGCTAATTAGCTTATTGTGAGAATATTGCAATTGTTTGACAAAAGTGAAAAATGTAAATTTCCAATTTCAACCAAACATGCTAGAAATGCTCCAATTGAGCTAATTAGCTTATTGTGAGAATATTGCAATTGTCTGACAAAAGTGAAAAATGTAAATTTCCAATTTCAACCAAACATGCTAGAAATGCTCCAATTGAGCTAATTAGCTTATTGTGAGAATATATCAAGCGGCTGACAAGACTGAAAAATGTAAATTACAAACGTCTGACAAAACTGAAAATTTAAATTTTCAATTTCAACCAAACATGCTAGAAATGCTCCAATTGAGCTAATTAGCTTATTGTGAGAATTTTGCAATTGTATGACAAAAGCGAAAAATGTAAATTTCCAATTTCAACCAAACATGCTAGAAATGCTCCAATTGAGCTAATTAGCTTATTGTGAGAATATTACAAACGTCTGACAAAAGTGAAAAATGTAAATTTCCAATTTCAACCAAACATGCTAGAAATGCTCCAATTGAGCTAATTAGCTTATTGTGAGAATATTACAAACGTCTGACAAAACTGAAAAATGTAAATTGCCAATTTTAACCAAACATGCTAGAAATGCTCCAATTGAGCTAATTAGCTTATTGTGAGAATATTGCAATTGTCTGACAAAAGCGGAAAATGTAAATTTCCAATTTCAACCAAACATGCTAGAAATGCTCCAATTGAGCTAATTTGCTTATTGTGAGAATATTACAAACGTCTGACAAAAGTAAAAATTGTAAATTTTTGATTTCAACCAAACATGCTAGAAATGCTCCAATTGAGCTAATTAGCCTATTGTGAGAATATTACAAACGTCTGACAAAACTGAAAAATGTAAATTTCCAATTTCAACCAAACATGCTAGAAATGCTCCAATTGAGCTAATTAGCTTATTGTGAGAATATTACAAACGTCTGACAAAACTGAAAAATGTAAATTTCCAATTTCAACCAAACATGCTAGAAATGCTCCAATTGAGCTAATTAGCTTATTGTGAGAATATTGCAATTGTCTGACAAAAGTGAAAAATGTAAATTTCCAATTTCAACCAAACATGCTAGAAATGCTCCAATTGAGCTAATTAGCTTATTGTGAGAATATTACAAACGTCTGACAAAACTGAAAAATGTAAATTTCCAATTTCAACCAAACATGCTAGAAATGCTCAATTTGAGCTAATTAGCTTTTTGTGAGAATATTACAAACGTCTGACAAAACTGAAAAATGTAAATTTCCAATTTCAACCAAACATGCTAGAAATGCTCCAATTGAGCTAATTAGCTTATTGTGAGAATATTACAAACGTCTGACAAAACTGAAAAATGTAAATTTCCAATTTCAACCAAACATGCTAGAAATGCTCCAATTGAGCTAATTAGCTTATTGTGAGAATATTGCAATTGTCTGACAAAAGTGAAAAATGTAAATTTCCAATTTCAACCAAACATGCTAGAAATGCTCCAATTGAGCTAATTAGCTTATTGTGAGAATATTACAAACGTCTGACAAAACTGAAAAATGTAAATTTCCAATTTCAACCAAACATGCTAGAAATGCTCCATTTGAGCTAATTAGCTTTTTTGTGAGAATATTACAAACGTCTGACAAAACTGAAAAATGTAAATTTCCAATTTCAACCAAACATGCTAGAAATGCTCCAATTGAGCTAATTAGCTTATTGTGAGAATATTACAAACGTCTGACAAAACTGAAAAATGTAAATTTCCAATTTCAACCAAACATGCTAGAAATGCTCCATTTGAGCTAATTAGCTTATTGTGAGAATATTACAAATGTCTGACAAAACTGATAAATGTAAATTTCCAATTTCAACCAAACATGCTAGAAATGCTCCAATTGAGCTAATTAGCTTATTGTGAGAATATTACAAACGTCTGACAAAACTGAAAAATGTAAATTTCCAATTTCAACCAAACATGCTAGAAATGCTCCAATTGAGCTAATTAGCTTATTGTGAGAATATTACAAACGTCTGACAAAACTGAAAAATGTAAATTTCCAATTTCAACCAAACATGCTAGAAATGCTCCAATTGAGCTAATTAGCTTATTGTGAGAATATTGCAATTGTCTGACAAAAGCGAAAAATGTAAATTTCCAATTTCTACCAAACATGCTAGAAATGCTCCAATTGAGCTAATTAGATTATTGTGAGAATATTACAAACGTCTGACAAAAGTGAAAAATGTAAATTTCCAATTTCAACCAAACATGCTAGAAATGCTCCAATTGAGCTAATTAGCTTATTGTGAGAATATTGCAATTGTCTGACAAAAGTGAAAAATGTAAATTTCCAATTTCAACCAAACATGCTAGAAATGCTCCAATTGAGCTAATTAGCTTATTGTGAGAATATTGCAATTGTCTGACAAAAGTGAAAAATGTAAATTTCCAATTTCAACCAAACATGCTAGAAATGCTCCAATTGAGCTAATTAGCTTATTGTGAGAATATTGCAATTGTCTGACAAAACTGAAAATTTAAATTTTCAATTTCAACCAAACATGCTAGAAATGCTCCAATTGAGCTAATTAGCTTATTGTGAGAATGTTGCAATTGTATGACAAAAGCGAAAAATGTAAATTTCCAATTTCAACCAAACATGCTAGAAATGCTCCAATTGAGCTAATTAGCTTATTGTGAGAATATTGCAATTGTTTGACAAAAGTGAAAAATATAAATTTCCAATTTCAACCAAACATGCTAGAAATGCTCCAATTGAGCTAATTAGCTTATTGTGAGAATATTACAAACGTCTGACAAAACTGAAAAATGTAAATTTCCAATTTCAACCAAACATGCTAGAAATGCTCCATTTGAGCTAATTAGCTTTTTGTGAGAATATTGCAATTGTTTGACAAAAGTGAAAAATATAAATTTCCAATTTCAACCAAACATGCTAGAAATGCTCCAATTGAGCTAATTAGCTTATTGTGAGAATATTACAAACGTCTGACAAAACTGAAAAATGTAAATTTCCAATTTCAACCAAACATGCTAGAAATGCTCCATTTGAGCTAATTAGCTTTTTGTGAGAATATTACAAACGTCTGACAAAACTGATAAATGTAAATTTCCAATTTCAACCAAACATGCTAGAAATGCTCCAATTGAGCTAATTAGCTTATTGTGAGAATATTACAAACGTCTGACAAAACTGAAAAATGTAAATTTCCAATTTCAACCAAACATGCTAGAAATGCTCCAATTGAGCTAATTAGCTTATTGTGAGAATATTACAAACGTCTGACAAAACTGAAAAATGTAAATTTCCAATTTCAACCAAACATGCTAGAAATGCTCCAATTGAGCTAATTAGCTTATTGTGAGAATATTGCAATTGTCTGACAAAAGCGAAAAATGTAAATTTCCAATTTCAACCAAACATGCTAGAAATGCTCCAATTGAGCTAATTAGCTTATTGTGAAAATATTACAAACGTCTGACAAAAGTGAAAAATGTAAATTTCCAATTTCAACCAAACATGCTAGAAATGCTCAAATTGCGCATATAAGCCTACTGTAAGAATTTTACAAACGTCTGACAAAACTGAAAAATTTAAATTTCCAATTTCAATCAAACATGCTAGAAATGCTCGAATTGAGCTAATTAGCTTATTGAGAGAATATTGCAATTGTCTGACAAAAGTGAAAAATGTAAATTTCCAATTTCAACAAAACATGCTAGAAATGCTCCAATTGAGCTAATTAGCTTATTGTGAGAATATTACAAATGTCTGACAAAACTGAAAAATGTAAATTTCCAATTTCAAGCAAACATGCTAGAAATGTTCCAATTGAGCTAATTAGATTATTGTGAGAATATTACAAACGTCTGACAAAAGTGAAAAATGTAAATTTCCAATTTCAACCAAACATGCTAGAAATGCTCCAATTGAGCTAATTAGCTTATTGTGAGAATATTGCAATTGTTTGACAAAAGTGAAAAATGTAAATTTCCAATTTCAACCAAACATGCTAGAAATGCTCCAATTGAGCTAATTAGCTTATTGTGAGAATATTGCAATTGTCTGACAAAAGTGAAAAATGTAAATTTCCAATTTCAACCAAACATGCTAGAAATGCTCCAATTGAGCTAATTAGCTTATTGTGAGAATATATCAAGCGGCTGACAAGACTGAAAAATGTAAATTACAAACGTCTGACAAAACTGAAAATTTAAATTTTCAATTTCAACCAAACATGCTAGAAATGCTCCAATTGAGCTAATTAGCTTATTGTGAGAATTTTGCAATTGTATGACAAAAGCGAAAAATGTAAATTTCCAATTTCAACCAAACATGCTAGAAATGCTCCAATTGAGCTAATTAGCTTATTGTGAGAATATTACAAACGTCTGACAAAAGTGAAAAATGTAAATTTCCAATTTCAACCAAACATGCTAGAAATGCTCCAATTGAGCTAATTAGCTTATTGTGAGAATATTACAAACGTCTGACAAAACTGAAAAATGTAAATTGCCAATTTTAACCAAACATGCTAGAAATGCTCCAATTGAGCTAATTAGCTTATTGTGAGAATATTGCAATTGTCTGACAAAAGCGGAAAATGTAAATTTCCAATTTCAACCAAACATGCTAGAAATGCTCCAATTGAGCTAATTTGCTTATTGTGAGAATATTACAAACGTCTGACAAAAGTAAAAATTGTAAATTTTTGATTTCAACCAAACATGCTAGAAATGCTCCAATTGAGCTAATTAGCCTATTGTGAGAATATTACAAACGTCTGACAAAACTGAAAAATGTAAATTTCCAATTTCAACCAAACATGCTAGAAATGCTCCAATTGAGCTAATTAGCTTATTGTGAGAATATTACAAACGTCTGACAAAACTGAAAAATGTAAATTTCCAATTTCAACCAAACATGCTAGAAATGCTCCAATTGAGCTAATTAGCTTATTGTGAGAATATTACAAACGTCTGACAAAACTGAAAAAAGGAAATTTCCAATTTCAACCAAACATGCTAGAAATGCTCCAATTGAGCTAATTAGCTTATTGTGAGAATATTACAAACGTCTGACAAAAGTGAAAAAAGTAATTTTCCAATTTCAACCAAACATGCTAGAAATGTTCCGATTGAGCTAATTAGCTTATTGTGAGAATATTGCAATTGTCTGACAAAAGTGAAAAATGTAAATTTCCAATTTCAACCAAACATGCTAGAAATGCTCCAATTGAGCTAATTAGCTTATTGTGAGAATATTACAAACGTCTGACAAAAGTGAAAAATGTAAATTTACAATTTCAACCAAACATGCTAGAAATGCTCCGATTGAGCTAATTAGCTTATTGTGAGAATATTGCAATTGTCTGACAAAAGTGAAAAATGTAAATTTCCAATTTCAACCAAACATGTTAGAAATGCTCCAATTGAGCTAATTAGCTTATTGTGAGAATATTACAAACGTCTGACAAAAGTGAAAAATGTAAATTTCCAATTTCAACCAAACATGCTAGAAATGTTCCAATTGAGCTAATTAGCTTATTGAGAGAATATTACAAACGTCTGACAAAAGTGAAAAATGTAATTTTCCAATTTCAACCAAACATGCTAGAAATGCTCCAATTGAGCTAATTAGCTTATTGTGAGAATATTGCAATTGTCTGACAAAAGTGAAAAATGTAAATTTCCAATTTCAACCAAACATGCTAGAAATGCTCCAATTGAGCTAATTAGCTTATTGTGAGAATATTGCAATTGTCTGACAAAAGTGAAAAATGTAAAATTCCAATTTCAACCAAACATGCTAGAAATGCTCCAATTGAGCTAATTAGCTTATTGTGAGAATATTACAAACGTCTGACAAAACTGAAAAATGTAAATTTCCAATTTCAACCAAACATGCTAGAAATGCTCCAATTGAGCTAATTAGCTTATTGTGAGAATATTACAAACGTCTGACAAAACTGAAAAATGTAAATTTCCAATTTCAACCAAACATGCTAGAAATGCTCCAATTGAGCTAATTAGCTTATTGTGAGAATATTGCAATTGTCTGACAAAAGTGAAAAATGTAAATTTCCAATTTCAACCAAACATGCTAGAAATGCTCCAATTGAGCTAATTAGCTTATTGTGAGAATATTACAAACGTCTGACAAAACTGAAAAATGTAAATTTCCAATTTCAACCAAACATGCTAGAAATGCTCCATTTGAGCTAATTAGCTTTTTGTGAGAATATTACAAACGTCTGACAAAACTGAAAAATGTAAATTTCCAATTTCAACCAAACATGCTAGAAATGCTCCAATTGAGCTAATTAGCTTATTATGAGAATATTACAAACGTCTGACAAAACTGAAAAATGTAAATTTCCAATTTCAACCAAACATGCTAGAAATGCTCCAATTGAGCTAATTAGCTTATTGTGAGAATATTGCAATTGTCTGACAAAAGTGAAAAATGTAAATTTCCAATTTCAACCAAACATGCTAGAAATGCTCCAATTGAGCTAATTAGCTTATTGTGAGAATATTACAAACGTCTGACAAAACTGAAAAATGTAAATTTCCAATTTCAACCAAACATGCTAGAAATGCTCCATTTGAGCTAATTAGCTTTTTGTGAGAATATTACAAACGTCTGACAAAACTGAAAAATGTAAATTTCCAATTTCAACCAAACATGCTAGAAATGCTCCAATTGAGCTAATTAGCTTATTGTGAGAATATTACAAACGTCTGACAAAACTGAAAAATGTAAATTTCCAATTTCAACCAAACATGCTAGAAATGCTCCATTTGAGCTAATTAGCTTTTTGTGAGAATATTACAAACGTCTGACAAAACTGAAAAATGTAAATTTCCAATTTCAACCAAACATGCTAGAAATGCTCCAATTGAGCTAATTAGCTTATTATGAGAATATTACAAACGTCTGACAAAACTGAAAAATGTAAATTTCCAATTTCAACCAAACATGCTAGAAATGCTCCAATTGAGCTAATTAGCTTATTGTGAGAATATTGCAATTGTCTGACAAAACTGAAAAATGTAAATTTCCAATTTCAAGCAAACATGCTAGAAATGTTCCAATTGAGCTAATTAGATTATTGTGAGAATATTACAAACGTCTGACAAAAGTGAAAAATGTAAATTTCCAATTTCAACCAAACATGCTAGAAATGCTCCAATTGAGCTAATTAGCTTATTGTGAGAATATTGCAATTGTTTGACAAAAGTGAAAAATGTAAATTTCCAATTTCAACCAAACATGCTAGAAATGCTCCAATTGAGCTAATTAGCTTATTGTGAGAATATTGCAATTGTCTGACAAAAGTGAAAAATGTAAATTTCCAATTTCAACCAAACATGCTAGAAATGCTCCAATTGAGCTAATTAGCTTATTGTGAGAATATATCAAGCGGCTGACAAGACTGAAAAATGTAAATTACAAACGTCTGACAAAACTGAAAATTTAAATTTTCAATTTCAACCAAACATGCTAGAAATGCTCCAATTGAGCTAATTAGCTTATTGTGAGAATTTTGCAATTGTATGACAAAAGCGAAAAATGTAAATTTCCAATTTCAACCAAACATGCTAGAAATGCTCCAATTGAGCTAATTAGCTTATTGTGAGAATATTACAAACGTCTGACAAAAGTGAAAAATGTAAATTTCCAATTTCAACCAAACATGCTAGAAATGCTCCAATTGAGCTAATTAGCTTATTGTGAGAATATTACAAACGTCTGACAAAACTGAAAAATGTAAATTGCCAATTTTAACCAAACATGCTAGAAATGCTCCAATTGAGCTAATTAGCTTATTGTGAGAATATTGCAATTGTCTGACAAAAGCGGAAAATGTAAATTTCCAATTTCAACCAAACATGCTAGAAATGCTCCAATTGAGCTAATTTGCTTATTGTGAGAATATTACAAACGTCTGACAAAAGTAAAAATTGTAAATTTTTGATTTCAACCAAACATGCTAGAAATGCTCCAATTGAGCTAATTAGCCTATTGTGAGAATATTACAAACGTCTGACAAAACTGAAAAATGTAAATTTCCAATTTCAACCAAACATGCTAGAAATGCTCCAATTGAGCTAATTAGCTTATTGTGAGAATATTACAAACGTCTGACAAAACTGAAAAATGTAAATTTCCAATTTCAACCAAACATGCTAGAAATGCTCCAATTGAGCTAATTAGCTTATTGTGAGAATATTACAAACGTCTGACAAAAGTGAAAAAAGTAATTTTCCAATTTCAACCAAACATGCTAGAAATGCTCCGATTGAGCTAATTAGCTTATTGTGAGAATATTGCAATTGTCTGACAAAAGTGAAAAATGTAAATTTCCAATTTCAACCAAACATGCTAGAAATGCTCCAATTGAGCTAATTAGCTTATTGTGAGAATATTACAAACGTCTGACAAAACTGAAAAATGTAAATTTCCAATTTCAACCAAACATGCTAGAAATGCTCCAATTGAGCTAATTAGCTTATTGTGAGAATATTACAAACGTCTGACAAAACTGAAAAAAGGAAATTTCCAATTTCAACCAAACATGCTAGAAATGCTCCAATTGAACTAATTAGCTTATTGTGAGAATATTACAAACGTCTGACAAAAGTGAAAAAAGTAATTTTCCAATTTCAACCAAACATGCTAGAAATGCTCCGATTGAGCTAATTAGCTTATTGTGAGAATATTGCAATTGTCTGACAAAAGTGAAAAATGTAAATTTCCAATTTCAACCAAACATGCTAGAAATGCTCCAATTGAGCTAATTAGCTTATTGTGAGAATATTACAAACGTCTGACAAAAGTGAAAAATGTAAATTTACAATTTCAACCAAACATGCTAGAAATGCTCCGATTGAGCTAATTAGCTTATTGTGAGAATATTGCAATTGTCTGACAAAAGTGAAAAATGTAAATTTCCAATTTCAACCAAACATGTTAGAAATGCTCCAATTGAGCTAATTAGCTTATTGTGAGAATATTACAAACGTCTGACAAAAGTGAAAAATGTAAATTTCCAATTTCAACCAAACATGCTAGAAATGTTCCAATTGAGCTAATTAGCTTATTGAGAGAATATTACAAACGTCTGACAAAAGTGAAAAATGTAATTTTCCAATTTCAACCAAACATGCTAGAAATGCTCCAATTGAGCTAATTAGCTTATTGTGAGAATATTGCAATTGTCTGACAAAAGTGAAAAATGTAAATTTCCAATTTCAACCAAACATGCTAGAAATGCTCCAATTGAGCTAATTAGCTTATTGTGAGAATATTGCAATTGTCTGACAAAAGTGAAAAATGTAAAATTCCAATTTCAACCAAACATGCTAGAAATGCTCCAATTGAGCTAATTAGCTTATTGTGAGAATATTACAAACGTCTGACAAAACTGAAAAATGTAAATTTCCAATTTCAACCAAACATGCTAGAAATGCTCCAATTGAGCTAATTAGCTTATTGTGAGAATATTACAAACGTCTGACAAAAGTGAAAAATGTAAATTTACAATTTCAACCAAACATGCTAGAAATGCTCCGATTGAGCTAATTAGCTTATTGTGAGAATATTGCAATTGTCTGACAAAAGTGAAAAATGTAAATTTCCAATTTCAACCAAACATGTTAGAAATGCTCCAATTGAGCTAATTAGCTTATTGTGAGAATATTACAAACGTCTGACAAAAGTGAAAAATGTAAATTTCCAATTTCAACCAAACATGCTAGAAATGTTCCAATTGAGCTAATTAGCTTATTGAGAGAATATTACAAACGTCTGACAAAAGTGAAAAATGTAATTTTCCAATTTCAACCAAACATGCTAGAAATGCTCCAATTGAGCTAATTAGCTTATTGTGAGAATATTGCAATTGTCTGACAAAAGTGAAAAATGTAAATTTCCAATTTCAACCAAACATGCTAGAAATGCTCCAATTGAGCTAATTAGCTTATTGTGAGAATATTGCAATTGTCTGACAAAAGTGAAAAATGTAAAATTCCAATTTCAACCAAACATGCTAGAAATGCTCCAATTGAGCTAATTAGCTTATTGTGAGAATATTACAAACGTCTGACAAAACTGAAAAATGTAAATTTCCAATTTCAACCAAACATGCTAGAAATGCTCCAATTGAGCTAATTAGCTTATTGTGAGAATATTACAAACGTCTGACAAAACTGAAAAATGTAAATTTCCAATTTCAACCAAACATGCTAGAAATGCTCCAATTGAGCTAATTAGCTTATTGTGAGAATATTGCAATTGTCTGACAAAAGTGAAAAATGTAAATTTCCAATTTCAACCAAACATGCTAGAAATGCTCCAATTGAGCTAATTAGCTTATTGTGAGAATATTACAAACGTCTGACAAAACTGAAAAATGTAAATTTCCAATTTCAACCAAACATGCTAGAAATGCTCCATTTGAGCTAATTAGCTTTTTGTGAGAATATTACAAACGTCTGACAAAACTGAAAAATGTAAATTTCCAATTTCAACCAAACATGCTAGAAATGCTCCAATTGAGCTAATTAGCTTATTATGAGAATATTACAAACGTCTGACAAAACTGAAAAATGTAAATTTCCAATTTCAACCAAACATGCTAGAAATGCTCCAATTGAGCTAATTAGCTTATTGTGAGAATATTGCAATTGTCTGACAAAAGTGAAAAATGTAAATTTCCAATTTCAACCAAACATGCTAGAAATGCTCCAATTGAGCTAATTAGCTTATTGTGAGAATATTACAAACGTCTGACAAAACTGAAAAATGTAAATTTCCAATTTCAACCAAACATGTTAGAAATGCTCCATTTGAGCTAATTAGCTTTTTGTGAGAATATTACAAACGTCTGACAAAACTGAAAAATGTAAATTTCCAATTTCAACCAAACATGCTAGAAATGCTCCAATTGAGCTAATTAGCTTATTGTGAGAATATTACAAACGTCTGACAAAACTGAAAAATGTAAATTTCCAATTTCAACCAAACATGCTAGAAATGCTCCAATTGAGCTAATTAGCTTATTGTGAGAATATTACAAACGTCTGACAAAACTGAAAAATGTAAATTTCCAATTTCAACAAAACATGTTAGAAATGCTCCAATTGAGCTAATTAGCTTATTGTGAGAATATTGCAATTGTCTGACAAAAGCGAAAAATGTAAATTTCCAATTTCAACCAAACATGCTAGAAATGCTCCAATTGAGCTAATTAGCTTATTGTGAGAATATTACAAACGTCTGACAAAAGTGAAAAATGTAAATTTCCAATTTCAACCAAACATGCTAGAAATGCTCAAATTGCGCATATAAGCCTACTGTAAGAATTATACAAACGTCTGACAAAACTGAAAAATGTAAATTTCCAATTTCAATCAAACATGCTAGAAATGCTCCAATTGAGCTAATTAGCTTATTGAGAGAATATTGCAATTGTCTGACAAAAGTGAAAAATGTAAATTTCCAATTTCAACAAAACATGCTAGAAATGCTCCAATTGAGCTAATTAGCTTATTGTGAGAATATTACAAATGTCTGACAAAACTGAAAAATGTAAATTTCCAATTTCAACCAAACATGCTAGAAATGTTCCAATTGAGCTAATTAGCTTATTGTGAGAATATTACAAACGTCTGACAAAAGTGAAAAATGTAAATTTCCAATTTCAACCAAACATGCTAGAAATGCTCCGATTGAGCTAATTAGCTTATTGTGAGAATATTGCAATTGTCTGACAAAAGTGAAAAATGTAAATTTCCAATTTCAACCAAACATGCTAGAAATGCTCCAATTGAGCTAATTAGCTTATTGTGAGAATATTACAAACGTCTGACAAAAGTGAAAAATGTAAATTTCCAATTTCAACCAAACGTGCTAGAAATGTTCCAATTGAGCTAATTAGCTTATTGTGAGAATATTGCAATTGTCTGACAAAAGTGAAAAATGTAAATTTCGAATTTCAACCAAACATGCTAGAAATGCTCCAATTGAGCTAATTAGCTTATTGTGAGAATATTACAAACGTCTGTCAAAAGTGAAAAATGTAATCTTCCAATTTCAACCAAACATGCTAGAAATGCTCCAATTGAGCTAATTAGCTTATTGTGAGAATATTGCAATTGTCTGACAAAAGTGAAAAATGTAAATTTCGAATTTCAACCAAACATGCTAGAAATGCTCCAATTGAGCTAATTAGCTTATTGTGAGAATATTGCAATTGTCTGACAAAAGTGAAAAATGTAAATTTCCAATTTCAACCAAACATGCTAGAAATGCTCCAATTGAGCTAATTAGCTTATTGTGAGAATATTACAAACGTCTGACAAAACTGAAAAATGTAAATTTCCAAGTTCAACCAAACATGCTAGAAATGCTCCAATTGAGCTAATTAGCTTATTGTGAGAATATTGCAATTGTCTGACAAAAGTGAAAAATGTAAATTTCCAATTTCAACCAAACATGCTAGAAATGCTCCAATTGAGCTAATTAGCTTATTGTGAGAATATTGCAATTGTCTGACAAAAGTGAAAAATGTAAATTTCCAATTTCAACCAAACATGCTAGAAATGCTCCAATTGAGCTAATTAGCTTATTGTGAGAATATTGCAATTGTCTGACAAAAGTGAAAAATGTAAATTTCCAATTTCAACCAAACATGCTAGAAATGCTCCAATTGAGCTAATTAGCTTATTGTGAGAATATATCAAACGGCTGACAAGACTGAAAAATGTAAATTACAAACGTCTGACAAAACTGAAAATTTAAATTTTCAATTTCAACCAAACATGCTAGAAATGCTCCAATTGAGCTAATTAGCTTATTGTGAGAATGTTGCAATTGTATGACAAAAGCGAAAAATGTAAATTTCCAATTTCAACCAAACATGCTAGAAATGCTCCAATTGAGCTAATTAGCTTATTGTGAGAATATTACAAACGTCTGACAAAAGTGAAAAATGTAAAATTCCAATTTCAACCAAACATGCTAGAAATGCTCCAATTGAGCTAATTAGCTTATTGTGAGAATATTACAAACGTCTGACAAAACTGAAAAATGTAAATTGCCAATTTTAACCAAACATGCTAGAAATGCTCCAATTGAGCTAATTAGCTTATTGTGAGAATATTGCGATTGTCTGACAAAGGCGGAAAATGTAAATTTCCAATTTCAACCAAACATGCTAGAAATGCTCCAATTGAGCTAATTAGCTTATTGTGAGAATATTACAAACGTCTGACAAAACTGAAAAATGTAAATTTCCAATTTCAACCAAACATGCTAGAAATGCTCCAATTGAGCTAATTAGCTTATTGTGAGAATATTACAAACGTCTGACAAAACTGAAAAATGTAAATTTCCAATTTCAACCAAACATGCTAGAAATGCTCCAATTGAGCTAATTAGCTTATTGTGAGAATATTACAAACGTCTGACAAAACTGAAAAAAGGAAATTTCCAATTTCAACCAAACATGCTAGAAATGCTCCAATTGAGCTAATTAGCTTATTGTGAGAATATTACAAACAACTGACAAAAGTGAAAAATTTAAAATTCCAATTTCAATCAAACATGCTAGAAATGCTCCAATTGCGCAAATAAGCCTACTGTAAGAATTTTACATACGTCTGACAAAACTGAAAAAAGGAAATTTTCAATTTCAACCAAACATGCTAGAAATGCTCCAATTGAGCTAATTAGCTTATTGTGAGAATATTGCAATTGTTTGACAAAAGTGAAAAATGTAAATTTCCAATTTCAACCAAACATGCTAGAAATGCTCCAATTGAGCTAATTAGCTTATTGTGAGAATATTACAAACGTCTGACAAAACTGAAAAATGTAAATTTCCAATTTCATAGAAATGTTCCAATTGAGCTAATTAGCTTATTGTGAGAATATTACAAACGTCTGACAAAAGTGAAAAATGTAAATTTCCAATTTCAACCAAACATGCTAGAAATGCTCCGATTGAGCTAATTAGCTTATTGTGAGAATATTGCAATTGTCTGACAAAAGTGAAAAATGTAAATTTCCAATTTCAACCAAACATGCTAGAAATGCTCCAATTGAGCTAATTAGCTTATTGTGAGAATATTACAAACGTCTGACAAAACTGAAAAATGTAATTTTCCAATTTCAACCAAACATGCTAGAAATGCTCCAATTGAGCTAATTAGCTTATTGTGAGAATATTGCAATTGTCTGACAAAAGTGAAAAATGTAAATTTCCAATTTCAACCAAACATGCTAGAAATGCTCCAATTGAGCTAATTAGCTTATTGTGAGAATATTGCATATGTCTGACAAAAGTGAAAAATGTAAATTTCCAATTTCAACCAAACATGCTAGAAATGCTCCAATTGAGCTAATTAGCTTATTGTGAGAATATTACAAACGTCTGACAAAACTGAAAAATGTAAATTTCCAATTTCAACCAAACATGCTAGAAATGCTCCAATTGAGCTAATTAGCTTATTGTGAGAATATATCAAACGGCTGACAAAACTGAAAAATGTAAATTACAAACGTCTGACAAAACTGAAAATTTAAATTTTCAATTTCAACCAAACATGCTAGAAATGCTCCAATTGAGCTAATTAGCTTATTGTGAGAATATTACAAACGTCTGACAAAACTGAAAAATGTAAATTTCCAATTTCAACCAAACATGCTAGAAATGCTCCAATTGAGCTAATTAGCTTATTGTGAGAATATTGCAATTGTCTGACAAAAGCGAAAAATGTAAATTTCCAATTTCAACCAAACATGCTAGAAATGCTCCAATTGAGCTAATTAGCTTATTGTGAGAATATTACAAACGTCTGACAAAAGTGAAAAATGTAAATTTCCAATTTCAACCAAACATGCTAGAAATGCTCAAATTGCGCATTAAAGCCTACTGTAAGAATTTTACAAACGTTTGACAAAACTGAAAAATTTAAATTTCCAATTTCAATCAAACATGCTAGAAATGCTCCAATTGAGCTAATTAGCTTATTGAGAGAATATTGCAATTGTCTGACAAAAGTGAAAAATGTAAATTTCCAATTTCAACAAAACATGATAGAAATGCTCCAATTGAGCTAATTAGCTTATTGTGAGAATATTACAAACAACTGACAAAAGTGAAAAATTTAAAATTCCAATTTCAATCAAACATGCTAGAAATGCTCCAATTGCGCAAATAAGCCTACTGTAAGAATTTTACATACGTCTGACAAAACTGAAAAAAGGAAATTTTCAATTTCAACCAAACATGCTAGAAATGTTCCAATTGAGCTAATTAGCTTATTGTGAGAATATTACAAACGTCTGACAAAACTGAAAAATGTAAATTTCCAATTTCAACCAAACATGCTAGAAATGCTCCAATTGAGCTAATTAGCTTATTGTGAGAATATTGCAATTGTCTGACAAAAGCGAAAAATGTAAATTTCCAATTTCAACCAAACATGCTAGAAATGCTCCAATTGAGCTAATTAGCTTATTGTGAGAATATTACAAACGTCTGACAAAAGTGAAAAATGTAAATTTCCAATTTCAACCAAACATGCTAGAAATGCTCCAATTGAGCTAATTAGCTTATTGTGAGAATATTGCAATTGTCTGACAAAAGCGAAAAATGTAAATTTCCAATTTCAACCAAACATGCTAGAAATGCTCCAATTGAGCTAATTAGCTTATTGTGAGAATATTACAAACGTCTGACAAAAGTGAAAAATGTAAATTTCCAATTTCAACCAAACATGCTAGAAATGCTCAAATTGCGCATTAAAGCCTACTGTAAGAATTTTACAAACGTCTGACAAAACTGAAAAATTTAAATTTCCAATTTCAATCAAACATGCTAGAAATGCTCCAATTGAGCTAATTAGCTTATTGAGAGAATATTGCAATTGTCTGACAAAAGTGAAAAATGTAAATTTCCAATTTCAACAAAACATGATAGAAATGCTCCAATTGAGCTAATTAGCTTATTGAGAGAATATTGCAATTGTCTGACAAAAGTGAAAAATGTAAATTTCCAATTTCAACAAAACATGCTAGAAATGCTCCAATTGAGCTAATTAGCTTATTGTGAGAATATTACAAATGTCTGACAAAACTGAAAAATGTAAATTTCCAATTTCAACCAAACATGCTAGAAATGTTCCAATTGAGCTAATTAGCTTATTGTGAGAATATTACAAACGTCTGACAAAAGTGAAAAATGTAAATTTCCAATTTCAACCAAACATGCTAGAAATGCTCCGATTGAGCTAATTAGCTTATTGTGAGAATATTGCAATTGTCTGACAAAAGTGAAAAATGTAAATTTCCAATTTCAACCAAACATGCTAGAAATGCTCCAATTGAGCTAATTAGCTTATTGTGAGAATATTACAAACGTCTGACAAAAGTGAAAAATGTAAATTTCCAATTTCAACCAAACGTGCTAGAAATGTTCCAATTGAGCTAATTAGCTTATTGTGAGAATATTGCAATTGTCTGACAAAAGTGAAAAATGTAAATTTCGAATTTCAACCAAACATGCTAGAAATGCTCCAATTGAGCTAATTAGCTTATTGTGAGAATATTACAAACGTCTGTCAAAAGTGAAAAATGTAATCTTCCAATTTCAACCAAACATGCTAGAAATGCTCCAATTGAGCTAATTAGCTTATTGTGAGAATATTGCAATTGTCTGACAAAAGTGAAAAATGTAAATTTCGAATTTCAACCAAACATGCTAGAAATGCTCCAATTGAGCTAATTAGCTTATTGTGAGAATATTGCAATTGTCTGACAAAAGTGAAAAATGTAAATTTCCAATTTCAACCAAACATGCTAGAAATGCTCCAATTGAGCTAATTAGCTTATTGTGAGAATATTACAAACGTCTGACAAAACTGAAAAATGTAAATTTCCAAGTTCAACCAAACATGCTAGAAATGCTCCAATTGAGCTAATTAGCTTATTGTGAGAATATTGCAATTGTCTGACAAAAGTGAAAAATGTAAATTTCCAATTTCAACCAAACATGCTAGAAATGCTCCAATTGAGCTAATTAGCTTATTGTGAGAATATTGCAATTGTCTGACAAAAGTGAAAAATGTAAATTTCCAATTTCAACCAAACATGCTAGAAATGCTCCAATTGAGCTAATTAGCTTATTGTGAGAATATTGCAATTGTCTGACAAAAGTGAAAAATGTAAATTTCCAATTTCAACCAAACATGCTAGAAATGCTCCAATTGAGCTAATTAGCTTATTGTGAGAATATATCAAACGGCTGACAAGACTGAAAAATGTAAATTACAAACGTCTGACAAAACTGAAAATTTAAATTTTCAATTTCAACCAAACATGCTAGAAATGCTCCAATTGAGCTAATTAGCTTATTGTGAGAATGTTGCAATTGTATGACAAAAGCGAAAAATGTAAATTTCCAATTTCAACCAAACATGCTAGAAATGCTCCAATTGAGCTAATTAGCTTATTGTGAGAATATTACAAACGTCTGACAAAAGTGAAAAATGTAAAATTCCAATTTCAACCAAACATGCTAGAAATGCTCCAATTGAGCTAATTAGCTTATTGTGAGAATATTACAAACGTCTGACAAAACTGAAAAATGTAAATTGCCAATTTTAACCAAACATGCTAGAAATGCTCCAATTGAGCTAATTAGCTTATTGTGAGAATATTGCGATTGTCTGACAAAGGCGGAAAATGTAAATTTCCAATTTCAACCAAACATGCTAGAAATGCTCCAATTGAGCTAATTTGCTTATTGTGAGAATATTACAAACGTCTGACAAAAGTAAAAATTGTAAATTTCTGATTTCAACCAAACATGCTAGAAATGCTCCAATTGAGCTAATTAGCTTATTGTGAGAATATTACAAACGTCTGACAAAACTGAAAAATGTAAATTTCCAATTTCAACCAAACATGCTAGAAATGCTCCAATTGAGCTAATTAGCTTATTGTGAGAATATTACAAACGTCTGACAAAACTGAAAAATGTAAATTTCCAATTTCAACCAAACATGCTAGAAATGCTCCAATTGAGCTAATTAGCTTATTGTGAGAATATTACAAACGTCTGACAAAACTGAAAAAAGGAAATTTCCAATTTCAACCAAACATGCTAGAAATGCTCCAATTGAGCTAATTAGCTTATTGTGAGAATATTACAAACAACTGACAAAAGTGAAAAATTTAAAATTCCAATTTCAATCAAACATGCTAGAAATGCTCCAATTGCGCAAATAAGCCTACTGTAAGAATTTTACATACGTCTGACAAAACTGAAAAAAGGAAATTTTCAATTTCAACCAAACATGCTAGAAATGCTCCAATTGAGCTAATTAGCTTATTGTGAGAATATTGCAATTGTTTGACAAAAGTGAAAAATGTAAATTTCCAATTTCAACCAAACATGCTAGAAATGCTCCAATTGAGCTAATTAGCTTATTGTGAGAATATTACAAACGTCTGACAAAACTGAAAAATGTAAATTTCCAATTTCATAGAAATGTTCCAATTGAGCTAATTAGCTTATTGTGAGAATATTACAAACGTCTGACAAAAGTGAAAAATGTAAATTTCCAATTTCAACCAAACATGCTAGAAATGCTCCGATTGAACTAATTAGCTTATTGTGAGAATATTGCAATTGTCTGACAAAAGTGAAAAATGTAAATTTCCAATTTCAACCAAACATGCTAGAAATGCTCCAATTGAGCTAATTAGCTTATTGTGAGAATATTACAAACGTCTGACAAAACTGAAAAATGTAATTTTCCAATTTCAACCAAACATGCTAGAAATGCTCCAATTGAGCTAATTAGCTTATTGTGAGAATATTGCAATTGTCTGACAAAAGTGAAAAATGTAAATTTCCAATTTCAACCAAACATGCTAGAAATGCTCCAATTGAGCTAATTAGCTTATTGTGAGAATATTGCATATGTCTGACAAAAGTGAAAAATGTAAATTTCCAATTTCAACCAAACATGCTAGAAATGCTCCAATTGAGCTAATTAGCTTATTGTGAGAATATTACAAACGTCTGACAAAACTGAAAAATGTAAATTTCCAATTTCAACCAAACATGCTAGAAATGCTCCAATTGAGCTAATTAGCTTATTGTGAGAATATATCAAACGGCTGACAAAACTGAAAAATGTAAATTACAAACGTCTGACAAAACTGAAAATTTAAATTTTCAATTTCAACCAAACATGCTAGAAATGCTCCAATTGAGCTAATTAGCTTATTGTGAGAATATTACAAACGTCTGACAAAACTGAAAAATGTAAATTTCCAATTTCAACCAAACATGCTAGAAATGCTCCAATTGAGCTAATTAGCTTATTGTGAGAATATTGCAATTGTCTGACAAAAGCGAAAAATGTAAATTTCCAATTTCAACCAAACATGCTAGAAATGCTCCAATTGAGCTAATTAGCTTATTGTGAGAATATTACAAACGTCTGACAAAAGTGAAAAATGTAAATTTCCAATTTCAACCAAACATGCTAGAAATGCTCAAATTGCGCATTAAAGCCTACTGTAAGAATTTTACAAACGTCTGACAAAACTGAAAAATTTAAATTTCCAATTTCAATCAAACATGCTAGAAATGCTCCAATTGAGCTAATTAGCTTATTGAGAGAATATTGCAATTGTCTGACAAAAGTGAAAAATGTAAATTTCCAATTTCAACAAAACATGATAGAAATGCTCCAATTGAGCTAATTAGCTTATTGTGAGAATATTACAAACAACTGACAAAAGTGAAAAATTTAAAATTCCAATTTCAATCAAACATGCTAGAAATGCTCCAATTGCGCAAATAAGCCTACTGTAAGAATTTTACATACGTCTGACAAAACTGAAAAAAGGAAATTTTCAATTTCAACCAAACATGCTAGAAATGCTCCAATTGAGCTAATTAGCTTATTGTGAGAATATTGCAATTGTTTGACAAAAGTGAAAAATGTAAATTTCCAATTTCAACCAAACATGCTAGAAATGCTCCAATTGAGCTAATTAGCTTATTGTGAGAATATTACAAACGTCTGACAAAACTGAAAAATGTAAATTTCCAATTTCATAGAAATGTTCCAATTGAGCTAATTAGCTTATTGTGAGAATATTACAAACGTCTGACAAAAGTGAAAAATGTAAATTTCCAATTTCAACCAAACATGCTAGAAATGCTCCGATTGAGCTAATTAGCTTAATGTGAGAATATTGCAATTGTCTGACAAAAGTGAAAAATGTAAATTTCCAATTTCAACCAAACATGCTAGAAATGCTCCAATTGAGCTAATTAGTGTTGTATAATCGAGCTGGTGGGCCGCGGGGCTACGCTAATGCCCGAGGTCATGGTAGTTACAGGTAGCTACGAGAGGTTGCGGGAAGTACGAGAGGTTACAGGAAGTACGAGAGGTTACAGGAAGTACGAGAGGTTACAGGAAGTACGAGAGGTTACTGGAGTATAAAGGAGTCGGGAGATTGAGAGAGCTTCCTTCTTGACATCAACCGCATGTGAGTACACATCGATTTATATAACATGGCGCAGTTGACGAAGCTCTGATTTTTTTTTCTTGTTTTGTTATCATTAGCGATAATTTTTCGGGTTGCGGGTAAGTTAAACGGTTGTATAGACCCTTTCACGGGCGTGTAGGTGAGGTAACGTGAGGTAGGGTAGTGTTGTGAGGTGTAGTAGCGGTGTTGTTAAGGTGCAATTATTTATTAGGGTAGTGTTGTGAGGTGTAGTAGCGGTGTTGTTAAGGTGCAATTATTTATTAGGGTAGTGTTGTGAGGTGTAGTAGCAGTGTTGTTGAGGTGCAATTATTTATTACATATTCGGAGGTGGGAGTTACACTAATTATACGAGTGGAGTAGAGTGTATTCGTGGCGAGGGAGATATTGTATCGGGTAGAGATGGAGAGTGGGTTTCCGAAGCTGGTGTTTGGAGAGCACGGAGATGGGTCGTGGGAGAGATTCATAGAGGAGATGAATTTATGTATAGAGAGTGCTGTAGAGAGAAGAGGTTACGAAGGTGAAGGTGAAAATAGGCGCCCTATTATGAGAGGTAGAGCTAGGTTAGTGCCACTATTGAGAGCTATTGGGCACAGTGGTAGAGAAGTATTGAGAGGTGCAGGGTTTAACGTAGATGGCGTAAATTCTACTTATGAAGGGGCAGTGGAGGTTTTACAGGGTTATTATGGTAGACAAGAGAGTATGTTCGTAAAGGGGCATAAGTTCCTTACGGCTAGGCAGACACTTGGGGAAAGTGATAGAGAGTTTTTACAACGGGTAGAGAGTTTGAGCAGATATGCAGAGGTGACTAACGATAATGATAGGGTAAGGTTTGCCCTTATTGTGGCGGTTAACGGGTTGAGAAATAGAGAAGTAAGCAGAGAGTTAATGAAGAATGCAAATCTTACTTGGGCGTTATTGCAGGAGGCATTGAGGGCTCGAGAAATGGCCGACAGCTCTGATAGATTTTTGAGAGGTGAGGGTAGAAGTACCGATTTAAAGAGTGAGGTTAAGAGAGAAGTAGCAAAGGTATCAGAGTTTGATAGCCGAGTGCAGTACAGGAGTAATGATAGAGATAGAAGTTATGATTCAGCAGGTAGATCTTCCCCTAGGGGTAGCCCTAGGAGTAGTAGAGAGTATTATGGTAGTGAAGAGCAAGGTGCTAGTAGATATGGGACAAGAGGCAGGGAGTATAACAAGGACGGTGACAGTAGAAAGTATAGAGACAATAGCAGGGAGAGGCATGTCTCTAGATCTAGAGCAAGCAGTAGAGATGGCAGTGGAGGTAGAGTATGCTACAATTGTAAACGTAGTGGGCATGAGATGAGGAGTTGTCCCTCCATTAAATGTTTTTGTTGTGGACAGCGAGGACATGTATCCCGTTATTGTAGGGATAGGAGAGAAGTAGGTTATGACGGGCGGGGTAGTAGCAGGAGGTCAGGAGGTAGTCGAGATAATAGCTACGAGCGGTATGGTAGCAGGGACAGTAGTGGGGAGAGGTATAGGGGCCGAGGAAGCCCCCGCGAGATTAGAGACAAATTTGGCAGGTACAGGGACAACAGTATGGATAGGTTTGAGGGGGAGAAGTATAAGGAGAGGTACCAAGATAGTAGTAAGGGCAGAAGTGTCAGGTTCTCAGGTTCTAGGGATAAGTATGAGGAGGACAGTTGACTAGAAAGGAGAATTGTACAGGTTTTGAAGGTCAATGGGAAGAACGTTGAATTTATGTTTGATACTGGGGCAGAGGTGTCGACTGTAACCGAGGGGACGGCCGAAAGGCTGAACCTACGGCTAGAGGAGCCATCTACGGTTTTGGCGGGAATAGATGGTCGTAAGCTAAGAGTAGTCGGTAAAGCAGGCGTTCAGTTGGAAAGTAAATATAGAGTTATGGAGACAGAGGTATATGTGGTGAAAGGATTGAGAACGAACTTCTTGGGCATAACTGAGTTAAGGCAGCTTAAATTATTTGCTGTTGTAAATGCGTTATGCGAAAGTAAGTCTGAGGCTGTTAAGGAGTGTAGAAGTATTAAGCCGGTTAAGCCGTTTTCGTCAAGAACCATTATTGCTGGGTCAAGTTATGTTTCAGATGACGTCGAGTTGCAAAACCTGACAAATAAGTCTGACAGAGAGAGCGAAGTTAAGAGAGGTCACACAGGTCAAGATTGGTGGACTTGTAAAACCAAGGGAGTGAAGAGTAGCGAATACGTGGAAATTGGTAGCCGACAGGGGACAGCCCAAGGCACCAGAGATGGGCAAGTGTCTATGGGGTGTGATAGAGAACAGAGTCACGATGAGGTAAGGGAAGGTGCTGAGAAAGTAGCTGAACCAGTGTCTGTAATGGAAAAGGTTTGCTCTTTTTTAGCCGAGGTATCCAGCAATGGAATGTTAGACAGAGAAGGTCATGAGAAAAAGGTAGCAGAGATTGAAAGAGAGGAAAGGGAGGTGTGGAGGAAGTCGAAGGAGAAATTGGCTAAGCTGAAAGCCAAACGGGAGGCAGCAGTCATGGAGATGGAAAATGTCAAGGCATTCAGGGCAGTGGTGCAGGAGTTAGCCGAGGTTCAGAGGAGAATTGCTGGTAGCAGACCTGCACTGGTTGCAGGTGAGGTCGAGCTAGATAGGTCTGGGCCTATGTCAACTCCCAGCTCTGTGGTGCCATCCCCTGTGCAGCCGGTTACGGCCCAGGTGGAGACCTCCCACAGGAAGCCTGTCGAGCCTGCCTCTTACTGGGGAGAGCGAGGTAAAGATGGAAGAGACGGACATGAGGTTGAGGAGTCATTACTGACCCAACCAAAAGACTCCGGGCTAGTCAGGGTTGGTGGAAGTAGTGTTGGTAGTGACAGTGGTCACGGTGGTGGTGACAGTGGTCACGGTGGTGGTGACGGAGGTCACGGTGGTGGTGACGGGGGTCACGGTGGGGGTGACGGAGGTCACGGAGGTGGTGAAGGAGGTGGAGGAGATCAGGAGAGTAGTGCGGCCGAGTACGACAGCAGCCCCGGGTTGCTCGAGAGTGATGGTACGCAGGAGGTGTCGATGGAGGAAGACCTGGGTTAAAGCGTAAGGTAAACTTCACCAGCAAGGTGAGTCGGTGAATGAGTTCCAATGTATTTCAGGAAGGTTAGTGGCCCATACAAAAAAGAAAAGAAAAAGGGCATGTTGTATAATCGAGCTGGTGGGCCGCGGGGCTACGCTAATGCCCGAGGTCATGGTAGTTACAGGTAGCTACGAGAGGTTGCGGGAAGTACGAGAGGTTACAGGAAGTACGAGAGGTTACAGGAAGTACGAGAGGTTACAGGAAGTACGAGAGGTTACTGGAGTATAAAGGAGTCGGGAGATTGAGAGAGCTTCCTTCTTGACATCAACCGCATGTGAGTACACATCGATTTATATAACAATTAGCTTATTGTGAGAATATTACAAACGTCTGACAAAACTGAAAAATGTAATTTTCCAATTTCAACCAAACATGCTAGAAATGCTCCAATTGAGCTAATTAGCTTATTGTGAGAATAATGCAATTGTCTGACAAAAGTGAAAAATGTAAATTTCCAATTTCAACCAAACATGCTAGAAATGCTCCAATTGAGCTAATTAGCTTATTGTGAGAATATTGCATATGTCTGACAAAAGTGAAAAATGTAAATTTCCAATTTCAACCAAACATGCTAGAAATGCTCCAATTGAGCTAATTAGCTTATTGTGAGAATATTACAAACGTCTGACAAAACTGAAAAATGTAAATTTCCAATTTCAACCAAACATGCTAGAAATGCTCCAATTGAGCTAATTAGCTTATTGTCAGAATATATCAAACGGCTGACAAAACTGAAAAATGTAAATTACAAACGTCTGACAAAACTGAAAATTTAAATTTTCAATTTCAACCAAACATGCTAGAAATGCTCCAATTGAGCTAATTAGCTTATTGTGAGAATATTACAAACGTCTGACAAAACTGAAAAATGTAAATTTCCAATTTCAACCAAACATGCTAGAAATGCTCCAATTGAGCTAATTAGCTTATTGTGAGAATATTGCAATTGTCTGACAAAAGCGAAAAATGTAAATTTCCAATTTCAACCAAACATGCTAGAAATGCTCCAATTGAGCTAATTAGCTTATTGTGAGAATATTACAAACGTCTGACAAAAGTGAAAAATGTAAATTTCCAATTTCAACCAAACATGCTAGAAATGCTCAAATTGCGCATTAAAGCCTACTGTAAGAATTTTACAAACGTCTGACAAAACTGAAAAATTTAAATTTCCAATTTCAATCAAACATGCTAGAAATGCTCCAATTGAGCTAATTAGCTTATTGAGAGAATATTGCAATTGTCTGACAAAAGTGAAAAATGTAAATTTCCAATTTCAACAAAACATGATAGAAATGCTCCAATTGAGCTAATTAGCTTATTGTGAGAATATTACAAATGTCTGACAAAACTGAAAAATGTAAATTTCCAATTTCAACCAAACATGCTAGAAATGTTTTAATTGAGCTAATTAGCTTATTGTGAGAATATTACAAACGTCTGACAAAAGTGAAAAATGTAAATTTCCAATTTCAACCAAACATGCTAGAAATGCTCCGATTGAGCTAATTAGCTTATTGTGAGAATATTGCAATTGTCTGACAAAAGTGAAAAATGTAAATTTCCAATTTCAACCAAACATGCTAGAAATGCTCCAATTGAGCTAATTAGCTTATTGTGAGAATATTACAAACGTCTGACAAAACAGAAAAATGTAATTTTCCAATTTCAACCAAACATGCTAGAAATGCTCCAATTGAGCTAATTAGCTTATTGTGAGAATATTGCAATTGTCTGACAAAAGTGAAAAATGTAAATTTCCAATTTCAACCAAACATGCTAGAAATGCTCCGATTGAGCTAATTAGCTTATTGTGAGAATATTGCAATTGTCTGACAAAAGTGAAAAATGTAAATTTCCAATTTCAACCAAACATGCTAGAAATGCTCCAATTGAGCTAATTAGCTTATTGTGAGAATATTACAAACGTCTGACAAAACTGAAAAATGTAATTTTCCAATTTCAACCAAACATGCTAGAAATGCTCCAATTGAGCTAATTAGCTTATTGTGAGAATATTACAAACGTCTGACAAAACTGAAAAATGTAAATTTCCAATTTCAACCAAACATGCTAGAAATGCTCCAATTGAGCTAATTAGCTTATTGAGAGAATATTGCAATTGTCTGACAAAAGTGAAAAATGTAAATTTCCAATTTCAACCAAACATGCTAGAAATGCTCCAATTGAGCTAATTAGCTTATTGTGAGAATATTACAAACGTCTGACAAAAGTGAAAAATGTAAATTTCCAATTTCAACCAAACATGCTAGAAATGCTCAAATTGCGCATTAAAGCCTACTGTAAGAATTTTACAAACGTCTGACAAAACTGAAAAATTTAAATTTCCAATTTCAATCAAACATGCTAGAAATGCTCCAATTGAGCTAATTAGCTTATTGAGAGAATATTGCAATTGTCTGACAAAAGTGAAAAATGTAAATTTCCAATTTCAACAAAACATGATAGAAATGCTCCAATTGAGCTAATTAGCTTATTGTGAGAATATTACAAATGTCTGACAAAACTGAAAAATGTAAATTTCCAATTTCAACCAAACATGCTAGAAATGCTCCGATTGAGCTAATTAGCTTATTGTGAGAATATTGCAATTGTCTGACAAAAGTGAAAAATGTAAATTTCCAATTTCAACCAAACATGCTAGAAATGCTCCAATTGAGCTAATTAGCTTATTGTGAGAATATTACAAACGTCTGACAAAACTGAAAAATGTAATTTTCCAATTTCAACCAAACATGCTAGAAATGCTCCAATTGAGCTAATTAGCTTATTGTGAGAATATTGCAATTGTCTGACAAAAGTGAAAAATGTAAATTTCCAATTTCAACTGAACATGCTAGAAATGCTCCAATTGAGCTAATTAGCTTATTGTGAGAATATTGCAATTGTCTGACAAAAGTGAAAAATGTAAATTTCCAATTTCAACCAAACATGCTAGAAATGCTCCAATTGAGCTAATTAGCTTATTGTGAGAATATTGCAATTGTCTGACAAAAGTGAAAAATGTAAATTTCCAATTTCAACCAAACATGCTAGAAATGCTCAAATTGCGCATATAAGCCTACTGTAAGAATTTTACAAACGTCTGACAAAAGTGAAAAATGTAAATTTCCAATTTCAACCAAACATGCTAGAAATGCTCAAATTGCGCATATAAGCCTACTGTAAGAATTTTACAAACGTCTGACGAAACTGAAAAACTTAAATTTCCAATTTCAACCAAACATGCTAGAAATGCTCCAATTGAGCTAATTAGCTTATTGTGAGAATATTACAAACGTCTGACAAAACTGAAAAATGTAAATTTCCAATTTCAACCAAACATGCTAGAAATGCTCCAATTGAGCTAATTAGCTTATTGTGAGAATATTACAAACGTCTGACAAAACTGAAAAATGTAAATTTCCAATTTCAACCAAACATGCTAGAAATGCTCCAATTGAGCTAATTAGCTTATTGTGAGAATATATCAAACGGCTGACAAAACTGAAAAATGTAAATTACAAACGTCTGACAAAACTGAAAATTTAAATTTTCAATTTCAACCAAACATGCTAGAAATGCTCCAATTGAGCTAATTAGCTTATTGTGAGAATATTACAAACGTCTGACAAAACTGAAAAATGTAAATTTCCAATTTCAACCAAACATGCTAGAAATGCTCCAATTGAGCTAATTAGCTTATTGTGAGAATATTGCAATTGTCTGACAAAAGCGAAAAATGTAAATTTCCAATTTCAACCAAACATGCTAGAAATGCTCCAATTGAGCTAATTAGCTTATTGTGAGAATATTACAAACGTCTGACAAAAGTGAAAAATGTAAATTTCCAATTTCAACCAAACATGCTAGAAATGCTCAAATTGCGCATTAAAGCCTACTGTAAGAATTTTACAAACGTCTGACAAAACTGAAAAATTTAAATTTCCAATTTCAATCAAACATGCTAGAAATGCTCCAATTGAGCTAATTAGCTTATTGAGAGAATATTGCAATTGTCTGACAAAAGTGAAAAATGTAAATTTCCAATTTCAACAAAACATGATAGAAATGCTCCAATTGAGCTAATTAGCTTATTGTGAGAATATTACAAATGTCTGACAAAACTGAAAAATGTAAATTTCCAATTTCAACCAAACATGCTAGAAATGTTTTAATTGAGCTAATTAGCTTATTGTGAGAATATTACAAACGTCTGACAAAAGTGAAAAATGTAAATTTCCAATTTCAACCAAACATGCTAGAAATGCTCCGATTGAGCTAATTAGCTTATTGTGAGAATATTGCAATTGTCTGACAAAAGTGAAAAATGTAAATTTCCAATTTCAACCAAACATGCTAGAAATGCTCCAATTGAGCTAATTAGCTTATTGTGAGAATATTACAAACGTCTGACAAAACTGAAAAATGTAATTTTCCAATTTCAACCAAACATGCTAGAAATGCTCCAATTGAGCTAATTAGCTTATTGTGAGAATATTGCAATTGTCTGACAAAAGTGAAAAATGTAAATTTCCAATTTCAACCAAACATGCTAGAAATGCTCCGATTGAGCTAATTAGCTTATTGTGAGAATATTGCAATTGTCTGACAAAAGTGAAAAATGTAAATTTCCAATTTCAACCAAACATGCTAGAAATGCTCCAATTGAGCTAATTAGCTTATTGTGAGAATATTACAAACGTCTGACAAAACTGAAAAATGTAATTTTCCAATTTCAACCAAACATGCTAGAAATGCTCCAATTGAGCTAATTAGCTTATTGTGAGAATATTACAAACGTCTGACAAAACTGAAAAATGTAAATTTCCAATTTCAACCAAACATGCTAGAAATGCTCCAATTGAGCTAATTAGCTTATTGTGAGAATATTGCAATTGTCTGACAAAAGCGAAAAATGTAAATTTCCAATTTCAACCAAACATGCTAGAAATGCTCCAATTGAGCTAATTAGCTTATTGTGAGAATATTACAAACGTCTGACAAAAGTGAAAAATGTAAATTTCCAATTTCAACCAAACATGCTAGAAATGCTCAAATTGCGCATTAAAGCCTACTGTAAGAATTTTACAAACGTCTGACAAAACTGAAAAATTTAAATTTCCAATTTCAATCAAACATGCGAGAAATGCTCCAATTGAGCTAATTAGCTTATTGAGAGAATATTGCAATTGTCTGACAAAAGTGAAAAATGTAAATTTCCAATTTCAACAAAACATGATAGAAATGCTCCAATTGAGCTAATTAGCTTATTGTGAGAATATTACAAATGTCTGACAAAACTGAAAAATGTAAATTTCCAATTTCAACCAAACATGCTAGAAATGTTTTAATTGAGCTAATTAGCTTATTGTGAGAATATTACAAACGTCTGACAAAAGTGAAAAATGTAAATTTCCAATTTCAACCAAACATGCTAGAAATGCTCCGATTGAGCTAATTAGCTTATTGTGAGAATATTGCAATTGTCTGACAAAAGTGAAAAATGTAAATTTCCAATTTCAACCAAACATGCTAGAAATGCTCCAATTGAGCTAATTAGCTTATTGTGAGAATATTACAAACGTCTGACAAAACTGAAAAATGTAATTTTCCAATTTCAACCAAACATGCTAGAAATGCTCCAATTGAGCTAATTAGCTTATTGTGAGAATATTGCAATTGTCTGACAAAAGTGAAAAATGTAAATTTCCAATTTCAACTGAACATGCTAGAAATGCTCCAATTGAGCTAATTAGCTTATTGTGAGAATATTGCAATTGTCTGACAAAAGTGAAAAATGTAAATTTCCAATTTCAACCAAACATGCTAGAAATGCTCCAATTGAGCTAATTAGCTTATTGTGAGAATATTGCAATTGTCTGACAAAAGTGAAAAATGTAAATTTCCAATTTCAACCAAACATGCTAGAAATGCTCAAATTGCGCATATAAGCCTACTGTAAGAATTTTACAAACGTCTGACAAAAGTGAAAAATGTAAATTTCCAATTTCAACCAAACATGCTAGAAATGCTCAAATTGCGCATATAAGCCTACTGTAAGAATTTTACAAACGTCTGACGAAACTGAAAAACTTAAATTTCCAATTTCAACCAAACATGCTAGAAATGCTCCAATTGAGCTAATTAGCTTATTGTGAGAATATTACAAACGTCTGACAAAACTGAAAAATGTAAATTTCCAATTTCAACCAAACATGCTAGAAATGCTCCAATTGAGCTAATTAGCTTATTGTGAGAATATTGCAATTGTCTGACAAAAGTGAAAAATGTAAAATTCCAATTTCAACCAAACATGCTAGAAATGCTCCAATTGAGCTAATTAGCTTATTGTGAGAATATTACAAACGTCTGACCAAACTGAAAAATGTAAATTTCCAATTTCAACAAAACATGCTAGAAATGCTCCAATTGAGCTAATTAGCTTATTGTGAGAATATTACAAATATCTGACAAAACTGAAAAATGTAAATTTCCAATTTCAACCAAACATGCTAGAAATGTTCCAATTGAGCTAATTTGCTTATTGTGAGAATATTACAAACGTCTGACAAAAGTGAAAAATGTAAATTTCCAATTTCAACCAAACATGCTAGAAATGCTCCGATTGAGCTAATTAGCTTATTGTGAGAATATTGCAATTGTCTGACAAAAGTGAAAAATGTAAATTTCCAATTTCAACCAAACATGCTAGAAATGCTCCAATTGAGCTAATTAGCTTATTGTGAGAATATTACAAACGTCTGACAAAACTGAAAAATGTAATTTTCCAATTTCAACCAAACATGCTAGAAATGCTCCAATTGAGCTAATTAGCTTATTGTGAGAATATTGCAATTGTCTGACAAAAGTGAAAAATGTAAATTTCCAATTTCAACCAAACATGCTAGAAATGCTCCAATTGAGCTAATTAGCTTATTGTGAGAATATTGCAATTGTCTGACAAAAGTGAAAAATGTAAATTTCCAATTTCAACCAAACATGCTAGAAATGCTCCAATTGAGCTAATTAGCTTATTGTGAGAATATTGCAATTGTCTGACAAAAGTGAAAAATGTAAATTTCCAATTTCAACCAAACATGCTAGAAATGCTCAAATTGCGCTTATAAGCCTACTGTAAGAATTTTACAAACGTCTGACAAAACTGAAAAATGTAAATTTCCAATTTCAACCAAACATGCTAGAAATGCTCAAATTGCGCATATAAGCCTTTTGTAAGAATTTTACAAACGTCTGACGAAACTGAAAAACTTAAATTTCCAATTTCAACCAAACATGCTAGAAATGCTCCAATTGAGCTAATTAGCTTATTGTGAGAATATTACAAACGTCTGACAAAACTGAAAAATGTAAATTTCTAATTTCAACCAAACATGCTAGAAATGCTCCAATTGAGCTAATTAGCTTATTGTGAGAATATTACAAACGTCTGACAAAACTGAAAAATGTAATTTTCCAATTTCAACCAAACATGCTAGAAATGCTCCAATTGAGCTAATTAGCTTATTGTGAGAATATTGCAATTGTCTGACAAAAGTGAAAAATGTAAATTTCCAATTTCAACCAAACATGCTAGAAATGCTCCAATTGAGCTAATTAGCTTATTGTGAGAATATTGCAATTGTCTGACAAAAGTGAAAAATGTAAATTTCCAATTTCAACCAAACATGCTAGAAATGCTCCAATTGAGCTAATTAGCTTATTGTGAGAATATTACAAACGTCTGACAAAACTGAAAAATGTAAATTTCCAATTTCAACCAAACATGCTAGAAATGCTCAAATTGCGCATTAAAGCCTACTGTAAGAATTTTACAAACGTCTGACAAAACTGAAAAATTTAAATTTCCAATTTCAATCAAACATGCTAGAAATGCTCCAATTGAGCTAATTAGCTTATTGAGAGAATATTGCAATTGTCTGACAAAAGTGAAAAATGTAAATTTCCAATTTCAACAAAACATGATAGAAATGCTCCAATTGAGCTAATTAGCTTATTGTGAGAATATTGCAATTGTCTGACAAAAGTGAAAAATGTAAATTTCCAATTTCAACCAAACATGCTAGAAATGCTCCAATTGAGCTAATTAGCTTATTGTGAGAATATTACAAACGTCTGACAAAACTGAAAAATGTAATTTTCCAATTTCAACCAAACATGCTAGAAATGCTCCAATTGAGCTAATTAGCTTATTGTGAGAATATTGCAATTGTCTGACAAAAGTGAAAAATGTAAATTTCCAATTTCAACCAAACATGCTAGAAATGCTCCAATTGAGCTAATTAGCTTATTGTGAGAATATTGCAATTGTCTGACAAAAGTGAAAAATGTAAATTTCCAATTTCAACCAAACATGCTAGAAATGCTCCAATTGAGCTAATTAGCTTATTGTGAGAATATTGCAATTGTCTGACAAAAGTGAAAAATGTAAATTTCCAATTTCAACCAAACATGCTAGAAATGCTCAAATTGCGCTTATAAGCCTACTGTAAGAATTTTACAAACGTCTGACAAAACTGAAAAATGTAAATTTCCAATTTCAACCAAACATGCTAGAAATGCTCAAATTGCGCATATAAGCCTTTTGTAAGAATTTTACAATCGTCTGACGAAACTGAAAAACTTAAATTTCCAATTTCAACCAAACATGCTAGAAATGCTCCAATTGAGCTAATTAGCTTATTGTGAGAATATTACAAACGTCTGACAAAACTGAAAAATGTAAATTTCTAATTTCAACCAAACATGCTAGAAATGCTCCAATTGAGCTAATTAGCTTATTGTGAGAATATTACAAACGTCTGACAAAACTGAAAAATGTAATTTTCCAATTTCAACCAAACATGCTAGAAATGCTCCAATTGAGCTAATTAGCTTATTGTGAGAATATTGCAATCGTCTGACAAAAGTGAAAAATGTAAATTTCCAATTTCAACCAAACATGCTAGAAATGCTCCAATTGAGCTAATTAGCTTATTGTGAGAATATTGCAATTGTCTGACAAAAGTGAAAAATGTAAATTTCCAATTTCAACCAAACATGCTAGAAATGCTCCAATGGAGCTAATTAGCTTATTGTGAGAATATTGCAATTGTCTGACAAAAGTGAAAAATGTAAATTTCCAATTTCAACCAAACATGCTAGAAATGCTCCAATTGAGCTAATTAGCTTATTGTGAGAATATTGCAATTGTCTGACAAAAGTGAAAAATGTAAATTTCCAATTTCAACCAAACATGCTAGAAATGCTCCAATTGAGCTAATTAGCTTATTGTGAGAATATTACAAACGTCTGACAAAACTGAAAAATGTAAATTTCCAATTTCAACCAAACATGCTAGAAATGCTCAAATTGCGCATTAAAGCCTACTGTAAGAATTTTACAAACGTCTGACAAAACTGAAAAATTTAAATTTCCAATTTCAATCAAACATGCTAGAAATGCTCCAATTGAGCTAATTAGCTTATTGAGAGAATATTGCAATTGTCTGACAAAAGTGAAAAATGTAAATTTCCAATTTCAACAAAACATGATAGAAATGCTCCAATTGAGCTAATTAGCTTATTGTGAGAATATTACAAATGTCTGACAAAACTGAAAAATGTAAATTTCCAATTTCAACCAAACATGCTAGAAATGCTCCAATTGAGCTAATTAGCTTATTGTGAGAATATTACGAACGTCTGACAAAACTGAAAAATGTAATTTTCCAATTTCAACCAAACATGCTAGAAATGCTCCAATTGAGCTAATTAGCTTATTGTGAGAATATTGCAATTGTCTGACAAAAGTGAAAAATGTAAATTTCCAATTTCAACCAAACATGCTAGAAATGCTCCAATTGAGCTAATTAGCTTATTGTGAGAATATTGCAATTGTCTGACAAAAGTGAAAAATGTAAATTTCCAATTTCAACCAAACATGCTAGAAATGCTCCAATTGAGCTAATTAGCTTATTGTGAGAATATTGCAATTGTCTGACAAAAGTGAAAAATGTAAATTTCCAATTTCAACCAAACATGCTAGAAATGCTCAAATTGCGCTTATAAGCCTACTGTAACAATTTTACAAACGTCTGACAAAACTGAAAAATGTAAATTTCCAATTTCAACCAAACATGCTAGAAATGCTCAAATTGCGCATATAAGCCTTTTGTAAGAATTTTACAAACGTCTGACGAAACTGAAAAACTTAAATTTCCAATTTCAACCAAACATGCTAGAAATGCTCCAATTGAGCTAATTAGCTTATTGTGAGAATATTACAAACGTCTGACAAAACTGAAAAATGTAAATTTCTAATTTCAACCAAACATGCTAGAAATGCTCCAATTGAGCTAATTAGCTTATTGTGAGAATATTACAAACGTCTGACAAAACTGAAAAATGTAATTTTCCAATTTCAACCAAACATGCTAGAAATGCTCCAATTGAGCTAATTAGCTTATTGTGAGAATATTGCAATTGTCTGACAAAAGTGAAAAATGTAAATTTCCAATTTCAACCAAACATGCTAGAAATGCTCCAATTGAGCTAATTAGCTTATTGTGAGAATATTGCAATTGTCTGACAAAAGTGAAAAATGTAAATTTCCAATTTCAACCAAACATGCTAGAAATGCTCCAATTGAGCTAATTAGCTTATTGTGAGAATATTACAAACGTCTGACAAAACTGAAAAATGTAAATTTCCAATTTCAACCAAACATGCTAGAAATGCTCAAATTGCGCATTAAAGCCTACTGTAAGAATTTTACAAACGTCTGACAAAACTGAAAAATTTAAATTTCCAATTTCAATCAAACATGCTAGAAATGCTCCAATTGAGCTAATTAGCTTAATGAGAGAATATTGCAATTGTCTGACAAAAGTGAAAAATGTAAATTTCCAATTTCAACAAAACATGATAGAAATGCTCCAATTGAGCTAATTAGCTTATTGTGAGAATATTGCAATTGTCTGACAAAAGTGAAAAATGTAAATTTCCAATTTCAACCAAACATGCTAGAAATGCTCCAATTGAGCTAATTAGCTTATTGTGAGAATATTACAAACGTCTGACAAAACTGAAAAATTTAATTTTCCAATTTCAACCAAACATGCTAGAAATGCTCCAATTGAGCTAATTAGCTTATTGTGAGAATATTGCAATTGTCTGACAAAAGTGAAAAATGTAAATTTCCAATTTCAACCAAACATGCTAGAAATGCTCCAATTGAGCTAATTAGCTTATTGTGAGAATATTGCAATTGTCTGACAAAAGTGAAAAATGTAAATTTCCAATTTCAACCAAACATGCTAGAAATGCTCCAATTGAGCTAATTAGCTTATTGTGAGAATATTGCAATTGTCTGACAAAAGTGAAAAATGTAAATTTCCAATTTCAACCAAACATGCTAGAAATGCTCAAATTGCGCTTATAAGCCTACTGTAAGAATTTTACAAACGTCTGACAAAACTGAAAAATGTAAATTTCCAATTTCAACCAAAAATGCTAGAAATGCTCAAATTGCGCATATAAGCCTTTTGTAAGAATTTTACAATCGTCTGACGAAACTGAAAAACTTAAATTTCCAATTTCAACCAAACATGCTAGAAATGCTCCAATTGAGCTAATTAGCTTATTGTGAGAATATTACAAACGTCTGACAAAACTGAAAAATGTAAATTTCTAATTTCAACCAAACATGCTAGAAATGCTCCAATTGAGCTAATTAGCTTATTGTGAGAATATTACAAACGTCTGACAAAACTGAAAAATGTAATTTTCCAATTTCAACCAAACATGCTAGAAATGCTCCAATTGAGCTAATTAGCTTATTGTGAGAATATTGCAATTGTCTGACAAAAGTGAAAAATGTAAATTTCCAATTTCAACCAAACATGCTAGAAATGCTCCAATTGAGCTAATTAGCTTATTGTGAGAATATTGCAATTGTCTGACAAAAGTGAAAAATGTAAATTTCCAATTTCAACCAAACATGCTAGAAATGCTCCAATTGAGCTAATTAGCTTATTGTGAGAATATTGCAATTGTCTGACAAAAGTGAAAAATGTAAATTTCCAATTTCAACCAAACATGCTAGAAATGCTCCAATTGAGCTAATTAGCTTATTGTGAGAATATTGCAATTGTCTGACAAAAGTGAAAAATGTAAATTTCCAATTTCAACCAAACATGCTAGAAATGCTCCAATTGAGCTAATTAGCTTATTGTGAGAATATTACAAACGTCTGACAAAACTGAAAAATGTAAATTTCCAATTTCAACCAAACATGCTAGAAATGCTCAAATTGCGCATTAAAGCCTACTGTAAGAATTTTACAAACGTCTGACAAAACTGAAAAATTTAAATTTCCAATTTCAATCAAACATGCTAGAAATGCTCCAATTGAGCTAATTAGCTTATTGAGAGAATATTGCAATTGTCTGACAAAAGTGAAAAATGTAAATTTCCAATTTCAACAAAACATGATAGAAATGCTCCAATTGAGCTAATTAGCTTATTGTGAGAATATTACAAACGTCTGACAAAACTGAAAAATGTAAATTTCCAATTTCAACCAAACATGCTAGAAATGCTCAAATTGCGCATTAAAGCCTACTGTAAGAATTTTACAAACGTCTGACAAAACTGAAAAATTTAAATTTCCAATTTCAATCAAACATGCTAGAAATGCTCCAATTGAGCTAATTAGCTTAATGAGAGAATATTGCAATTGTCTGACAAAAGTGAAAAATGTAAATTTCCAATTTCAACAAAACATGATAGAAATGCTCCAATTGAGCTAATTAGCTTATTGTGAGAATATTGCAATTGTCTGACAAAAGTGAAAAATGTAAATTTCCAATTTCAACCAAACATGCTAGAAATGCTCCAATTGAGCTAATTAGCTTATTGTGAGAATATTACAAACGTCTGACAAAACTGAAAAATGTAATTTTCCAATTTCAACCAAACATGCTAGAAATGCTCCAATTGAGCTAATTAGCTTATTGTGAGAATATTGCAATTGTCTGACAAAAGTGAAAAATGTAAATTTCCAATTTCAACCAAACATGCTAGAAATGCTCCAATTGAGCTAATTAGCTTATTGTGAGAATATTGCAATTGTCTGACAAAAGTGAAAAATGTAAATTTCCAATTTCAACCAAACATGCTAGAAATGCTCAAATTGCGCTTATAAGCCTACTGTAAGAATTTTACAAACGTCTGACAAAACTGAAAAATGTAAATTTCCAATTTCAACCAAAAATGCTAGAAATGCTCAAATTGCGCATATAAGCCTTTTGTAAGAATTTTACAATCGTCTGACGAAACTGAAAAACTTAAATTTCCAATTTCAACCAAACATGCTAGAAATGCTCCAATTGAGCTAATTAGCTTATTGTGAGAATATTACAAACGTCTGACAAAACTGAAAAATGTAAATTTCTAATTTCAACCAAACATGCTAGAAATGCTCCAATTGAGCTAATTAGCTTATTGTGAGAATATTACAAACGTCTGACAAAACTGAAAAATGTAATTTTCCAATTTCAACCAAACATGCTAGAAATGCTCCAATTGAGCTAATTAGCTTATTGTGAGAATATTGCAATTGTCTGACAAAAGTGGAAAATGTAAATTTCCAATTTCAACCAAACATGCTAGAAATGCTCCAATTGAGCTAATTAGCTTATTGTGAGAATATTGCAATTGTCTGACAAAAGTGAAAAATGTAAATTTCCAATTTCAACCAAACATGCTAGAAATGCTCCAATTGAGCTAATTAGCTTATTGTGAGAATATTGCAATTGTCTGACAAAAGTGAAAAATGTAAATTTCCAATTTCAACCAAACATGCTAGAAATGCTCCAATTGAGCTAATTAGCTTATTGTGAGAATATTGCAATTGTCTGACAAAAGTGAAAAATGTAAATTTCCAATTTCAACCAAACATGCTAGAAATGCTCCAATTGAGCTAATTAGCTTATTGTGAGAATATTACAAACGTCTGACAAAACTGAAAAATGTAAATTTCCAATTTCAACCAAACATGCTAGAAATGCTCAAATTGCGCATTAAAGCCTACTGTAAGAATTTTACAAACGTCTGACAAAACTGAAAAATTTAAATTTCCAATTTCAATCAAACATGCTAGAAATGCTCCAATTGAGCTAATTAGCTTATTGAGAGAATATTGCAATTGTCTGACAAAAGTGAAAAATGTAAATTTCCAATTTCAACAAAACATGATAGAAATGCTCCAATTGAGCTAATTAGCTTATTGTGAGAATATTACAAATGTCTGACAAAACTGAAAAATGTAAATTTCCAATTTCAACCAAACATGCTAGAAATGTTTTAATTGAGCTAATTAGCTTATTGTGAGAATATTACAAACGTCTGACAAAAGTGAAAAATGTAAATTTCCAATTTCAACCAAACATGCTAGAAATGCTCCGATTGAGCTAATTAGCTTATTGTGAGAATATTGCAATTGTCTGACAAAAGTGAAAAATGTAAATTTCCAATTTCAACCAAACATGCTAGAAATGCTCCAATTGAGCTAATTAGCTTATTGTGAGAATATTACAAACGTCTGACAAAACTGAAAAATGTAATTTTCCAATTTCAACCAAACATGCTAGAAATGCTCCAATTGAGCTAATTAGCTTATTGTGAGAATATTGCAATTGTCTGACAAAAGTGAAAAATGTAAATTTCCAATTTCAACTGAACATGCTAGAAATGCTCCAATTGAGCTAATTAGCTTATTGTGAGAATATTGCAATTGTCTGACAAAAGTGAAAAATGTAAATTTCCAATTTCAACCAAACATGCTAGAAATGCTCCAATTGAGCTAATTAGCTTATTGTGAGAATATTGCAATTGTCTGACAAAAGTGAAAAATGTAAATTTCCAATTTCAACCAAACATGCTAGAAATGCTCAAATTGCGCATATAAGCCTACTGTAAGAATTTTACAAACGTCTGACAAAACTGAAAAATGTAAATTTCCAATTTCAACCAAACACGCTAGAAATGCTCAAATTGCGCATATAAGCCTTTTGTAAGAATTTTACAAACGTCTGACGAAACTGAAAAACTTAAATTTCCAATTTCAACCAAACATGCTAGAAATGCTCCAATTGAGCTAATTAGCTTATTGTGAGAATATTACAAACGTCTGACAAAACTGAAAAATGTAAATTTCCAATTTCAACCAAACATGCTAGAAATGCTCCAATTGAGCTAATTAGCTTATTGTGAGAATATTGCAATTGTCTGACAAAAGTGAAAAATGTAAAATTCCAATTTCAACCAAACATGCTAGAAATGCTCCAATTGAGCTAATTAGCTTATTGTGAGAATATTACAAACGTCTGACCAAACTGAAAAATGTAAATTTCCAATTTCAACAAAACATGCTAGAAATGCTCCAATTGAGCTAATTAGCTTATTGTGAGAATATTACAAATATCTGACAAAACTGAAAAATGTAAATTTCCAATTTCAACCAAACATGCTAGAAATGTTCCAATTGAGCTAATTTGCTTATTGTGAGAATATTACAAACGTCTGACAAAAGTGAAAAATGTAAATTTCCAATTTCAACCAAACATGCTAGAAATGCTCCGATTGAGCTAATTAGCTTATTGTGAGAATATTGCAATTGTCTGACAAAAGTGAAAAATGTAAATTTCCAATTTCAACCAAACATGCTAAAAATGCTCCAATTGAGCTAATTAGCTTATTGTGAGAATATTACAAACGTCTGACAAAACTGAAAAATGTAATTTTCCAATTTCAACCGAACATGCTAGAAATGCTCCAATTGAGCTAATTAGCTTATTGTGAGAATATTGCAATTGTCTGACAAAAGTGAAAAATGTAAATTTCCAATTTCAACCAAACATGCTAGAAATGCTCCAATTGAGCTAATTAGCTTATTGTGAGAATATTGCAATTGTCTGACAAAAGTGAAAAATGTAAATTTCCAATTTCAACCAAACATGCTAGAAATGCTCCAATTGAGCTAATTAGCTTATTGTGAGAATATTGCAATTGTCTGACAAAAGTGAAAAATGTAAATTTCCAATTTCAACCAAACATGCTAGAAATGCTCAAATTGCGCTTATAAGCCTACTGTAAGAATTTTACAAACGTCTGACAAAACTGAAAAATGTAAATTTCCAATTTCAACCAAACATGCTAGAAATGCTCAAATTGCGCATAGAAGCCTTTTGTAAGAATTTTACAAACGTCTGACGAAACTGAAAAACTTAAATTTCCAATTTCAACCAAACATGCTAGAAATGCTCCAATTGAGCTAATTAGCTTATTGTGAGAATATTACAAACGTCTGACAAAACTGAAAAATGTAAATTTCTAATTTCAACCAAACATGCTAGAAATGCTCCAATTGAGCTAATTAGCTTATTGTGAGAATATTGCAATTGTCTGACAAAAGTGAAAAATGTAAAATTCCAATTTCAACCAAACATGCTAGAAATGCTCCAATTGAGCTAATTAGCTTATTGTGAGAATATTACAAACGTCTGACCAAACTGAAAAATGTAAATTTCCAATTTCAACAAAACATGCTAGAAATGCTCCAATTGAGCTAATTAGCTTATTGTGAGAATATTACAAATGTCTGACAAAACTGAAAAATGTAAATTTCCAATTTCAACCAAACATGCTAGAAATGTTTTAATTGAGCTAATTAGCTTATTGTGAGAATATTACAAACGTCTGACAAAAGTGAAAAATGTAAATTTCCAATTTCAACCAAACATGCTAGAAATGCTCCGATTGAGCTAATTAGCTTATTGTGAGAATATTGCAATTGTCTGACAAAAGTGAAAAATGTAATTTTCCAATTTCAACCAAACATGCTAGAAATGCTCCAATTGAGCTAATTAGCTTATTGTGAGAATATTGCAATTGTCTGACAAAAGTGAAAAATGTAAATTTCCAATTTCAACCGAACATGCTAGAAATGCTCCAATTAAGCTAATTAGCTTATTGTGAGAATATTACAAACGTCTGACAAAAGTGAAAAATGTAAATTTCCAATTTCAACCAAACATGCTAGAAATGCTCAAATTGCGCATATAAGCCTACTGTAAGAATTATACAAACGTCTGACAAAACTGAAAAATGTAAATTTCCAATTTCAATCAAACATGCTAGAAATGCTCCAATTGAGCTAATTAGCTTATTGAGAGAATATTGCAATTGTCTGACAAAAGTGAAAAATGTAAATTTCCAATTTCAACAAAACATGCTAGAAATGCTCCAATTGAGCTAATTAGCTTATTGTGAGAATATTACAAATGTCTGACAAAACTGAAAAATGTAAATTTCCAATTTCAACCAAACATGCTAGAAATGTTCCAATTGAGCTAATTAGCTTATTGTGAGAATATTACAAACGTCTGACAAAAGTGAAAAATGTAAATTTCCAATTTCAACCAAACATGCTAGAAATGCTCCGATTGAGCTAATTAGCTTATTGTGAGAATATTGCAATTGTCTGACAAAAGTGAAAAATGTAAATTTCCAATTTCAACCAAACATGCTAGAAATGCTCCAATTGAGCTAATTAGCTTATTGTGAGAATATTACAAACGTCTGACAAAAGTGAAAAATGTAAATTTCCAATTTCAACCAAACATGCTAGAAATGCTCAAATTGCGCTTATAAGCCTACTGTAAGAATTTTACAAACGTCTGACAAAACTGAAAAATGTAAATTTCCAATTTCAACCAAACATGCTAGAAATGCTCAAATTGCGCATATAAGCCTTTTGTAAGAATTTTACAAACGTCTGACGAAACTGAAAAACTTAAATTTCCAATTTCAACCAAACATGCTAGAAATGCTCCAGTTGAGCTAATTAGCTTATTGTGAGAATATTACAAACGTCTGACAAAACTGAAAAATGTAAATTTCTAATTTCAACCAAACATGCTAGAAATGCTCCAATTGAGCTAATTAGCTTATTGTGAGAATATTGCAATTGTCTGACAAAAGTGAAAAATGTAAAATTCCAATTTCAACCAAACATGCTAGAAATGCTCCAATTGAGCTAATTAGCTTATTGTGAGAATATTACAAACGTCTGACCAAACTGAAAAATGTAAATTTCCAATTTCAACAAAACATGCTAGAAATGCTCCAATTGAGCTAATTAGCTTATTGTGAGAATATTACAAATGTCTGACAAAACTGAAAAATGTAAATTTCCAATTTCAACCGAACATGCTAGAAATGCTCCAATTAAGCTAATTAGCTTATTGTGAGAATATTACAAACGTCTGACAAAAGTGAAAAATGTAAATTTCCAATTTCAACCAAACATGCTAGAAATGCTCAAATTGCGCATATAAGCCTACTGTAAGAATTATACAAACGTCTGACAAAACTGAAAAATGTAAATTTCCAATTTCAATCAAACATGCTAGAAATGCTCCAATTGAGCTAATTAGCTTATTGAGAGAATATTGCAATTGTCTGACAAAAGTGAAAAATGTAAATTTCCAATTTCAACAAAACATGCTAGAAATGCTCCAATTGAGCTAATTAGCTTATTGTGAGAATATTACAAATGTCTGACAAAACTGAAAAATGTAACTTTCCAATTTCAACCAAACATGCTAGAAATGTTCCAATTGAGCTAATTAGCTTATTGTGAGAATATTACAAACGTCTGACAAAAGTGAAAAATGTAAATTTCCAATTTCAACCAAACATGCTAGAAATGCTCCGATTGAGCTAATTAGCTTATTGTGAAAATATTGCAATTGTCTGACAAAAGTGAAAAATGTAAATTTCCAATTTCAACCAAACATGCTAGAAATGCTCCAATTGAGCTAATTAGCTTATTGTGAGAATATTACAAACGTCTGACAAAAGTGAAAAATGTAAATTTCCAATTTCAACCAAACATGCTAGAAATGTTCCAATTGAGCTAATTAGCTTATTGAGAGAATATTACAAACGTCTGTCAAAAGTGAAAAATGTAATCTTCCAATTTCAACCAAACATGCTAGAAATGCTCCAATTGAGCTAATTAGCTTATTGTGAGAATATTGCAATTGTCTGACAAAAGTGAAAAATGTAAATTTCGAATTTCAACCAAACATGCTAGAAATGCTCCAATTGAGCTAATTAGCTTATTGTGAGAATATTGCAATTGTCTGACAAAAGTGAAAAATGTAAATTTCCAATTTCAACCAAACATGCTAGAAATGCTCCAATTGAGCTAATTAGCTTATTGTGAGAATATTACAAACGTCTGACAAAACTGAAAAATGTAAATTTCCAAGTTCAACCAAACATGCTAGAAATGCTCCAATTGAGCTAATTAGCTTATTGTGAGAATATTGCAATTGTCTGACAAAAGTGAAAAATGTAAATTTCCAATTTCAACCAAACATGCTAGAAATGCTCCAATTGAGCTAATTAGCTTATTGTGAGAATATTGCAATTGTCTGACAAAAGTGAAAAATGTAAATTTCCAATTTCAACCAAACATGCTAGAAATGCTCCAATTGAGCTAATTAGCTTATTGTGAGAATATTGCAATTGTCTGACAAAAGTGAAAAATGTAAATTTCCAATTTCAACCAAACATGCTAGAAATGCTCCAATTGAGCTAATTAGCTTATTGTGAGAATATATCAAACGGCTGACAAGACTGAAAAATGTAAATTACAAACGTCTGACAAAACTGAAAAATGTAAATTTCCAATTTCAACCAAACATGCTAGAAATGCTCCAATTGAGCTAATTAGCTTATTGTGAGAATATTACAAACGTCTGACAAAAGTGAAAAATGTAAATTTCCAATTTCAACAAAACATGCTAGAAATGCTCCAATTGAGCTAATTAGCTTATTGTGAGAATATTGCAATTGTCTGACAAAAGTGAAAAATGTAAATTTCCAATTTCAACCAAACATGCTAGAAATGCTCCAATTGAGCTAATTAGCTTATTGTGAGAATATTGCAATTGTCTGACAAAAGTGAAAAATGTAAATTTCCAATTTCAACCAAACATGCTAGAAATGCTCCAATTGAGCTAATTAGCTTATTGTGAGAATATTGCAATTGTCTGACAAAAGTGAAAAATGTAAATTTCCAATTTCAACCAAACATGCTAGAAATGCTCCAATTGAGCTAATTAGCTTATTGTAAGAATATTGCAATTGTCTGACAAAAGTGAAAAATGTAAATTTCCAATTTCAACCAAACATGCTAGAAATGCTCCAATTGAGCTAATTAGCTTATTGTGAGAATATTGCAATTGTCTGACAAAAGTGAAAAATGTAAATTTCAAATTTCAACCAAACATGCTAGAAATGCTCCAATTGAGCTAATTAGCTTATTGTGAGAATATTGCAATTGTCTGACAAAAGTGAAAAATGTAAATTTCCAATTTCAACCAAACATGCTAGAAATGCTCCAATTGAGCTAATTAGCTTATTGTGAGAATATTGCAATTGTCTGACAAAAGTGAAAAATGTAAATTTCCAATTTCAACCAAACATGCTAGAAATGCTCCAATTGAGCTAATTAGCTTATTGTGAGAATGTTGCAATTGTATGACAAAAGCGAAAAATGTAAATTTCCAATTTCAACCAAACATGCTAGAAATGCTCCAATTGAGCTAATTAGCTTATTGTGAGAATATTACAAACGTCTGACAAAAGTGAAAAATGTAAATTTCCAATTTCAACCAAACATGCTAGAAATGCTCCAATTGAGCTAATTAGCTTATTGTGAGAATATTACAAACGTCTGACAAAACTGAAAAATGTAAATTGCCAATTTTAACCAAACATGCTAGAAATGCTCCAATTGAGCTAATTAGCTTATTGTGAGAATATTGCGATTGTCTGACAAAGGCGGAAAATGTAAATTTCCAATTTCAACCAAACATGCTAGAAATGCTCCAATTGAGCTAATTTGCTTATTGTGAGAATATTACAAACGTCTGACAAAAGTAAAAATTGTAAATTTATGATTTCAACCAAACATGCTAGAAATGCTCCAATTGAGCTAATTAGCTTATTGTGAGAATATTGCGATTGTCTGACAAAGGCGGAAAATGTAAATTTCCAATTTCAACCAAACATGCTAGAAATGCTCCAATTGAGCTAATTAGCTTATTGTGAGAATATTACAAACAACTGACAAAAGTGAAAAATTTAAAATTCCAATTTCAATCAAACATGCTAGAAATGCTCAAATTGCGCAAATAAGCCTACTGTAAGAATTTTACATACGTCTGACAAAACTGAAAATTTAAATTTTCAATTTCAACCAAACATGCTAGAAATGCTCCAATTGAGCTAATTAGCTTATTGTGAGAATATTGCAATTGTTTGACAAAAGTGAAAAATGTAAATTTCCAATTTCAACCAAACATGCTAGAAATGCTCCAATTGAGCTAATTAGCTTATTGTGAGAATATTACAAACGTCTGACAAAACTGAAAAATGTAAATTTCCAATTTCATAGAAATGTTCCAATTGAGCTAATTAGCTTATTGTGAGAATATTACAAACGTCTGACAAAAGTGACAAATGTAAATTTCCAATTTCAACCAAACATGCTAGAAATGCTCCGATTGAGCTAATTAGCTTATTGTGAGAATATTGCAATTGTCTGACAAAAGTGAAAAATGTAAATTTCCAATTTCAACCAAACATGCTAGAAATGCTCCAATTGAGCTAATTAGCTTATTGTGAGAATATTACAAACGTCTGACAAAACTGAAAAATGTAATTTTCCAATTTCAACCAAACATGCTAGAAATGCTCCAATTGAGCTAATTAGCTTATTGTGAGAATATTGCAATTGTCTGACAAAAGTGAAAAATATAAATTTCCAATTTCAACCAAACATGCTAGAAATGCTCCAATTGAGCTAATTAGCTTATTGTGAGAATATTGCAATTGTCTGACAAAAGTGAAAAATGTAAATTTCCAATTTCAACCAAACATGCTAGAAATGCTCCAATTGAGCTAATTAGCTTATTGTGAGAATATTACAAACGTCTGACAAAACTGAAAAATGTAAATTTCCAATTTCAACCAAACATGCTAGAAATGCTCCAATTGAGCTAATTAGCTTATTGTGAGAATATATCAAACGGCTGACAAAACTGAAAAATGTAAATTACAAACGTCTGACAAAACTGAAAATTTAAATTTTCAATTTCATCCAAACATGCTAGAAATGCTCCAATTGAGCTAATTAGCTTATTGTGAGAATATTACAAACGTCTGACAAAACTGAAAAATGTAAATTTCCAATTTCAACCAAACATGCTAGAAATGCTCCAATTGAGCTAATTAGCTTATTGTGAGAATATTACAAACGTCTGACAAAACTGAAAAATGTAAATTTCCAATTTCAACCAAACATGCTAGAAATGCTCCAATTGAGCTAATTAGCTTATTGTGAGAATATTGCAATTGTCTGACAAAAGTGAAAAATGTAAATTTCCAATTTCAACCAAACATGCTAGAAATGCTCAAATTGCGCATATAAGCCTACTGTAAGAATTATACAAACGTCTGACAAAACTGAAAAATGTAAATTTCCAATTTCAATCAAACATGCTAGAAATGCTCCAATTGAGCTAATTAGCTTATTGAGAGAATATTGCAATTGTCTGACAAAAGTGAAAAATGTAAATTTCCAATTTCAACAAAACATGCTAGAAATGCTCCAATTGAGCTAATTAGCTTATTGTGAGAATATTACAAATGTCTGACAAAACTGAAAAATGTAAATTTCCAATTTCAACCAAACATGCTAGAAATGTTCCAATTGAGCTAATTAGCTTATTGTGAGAATATTACAAACGTCTGACAAAAGTGAAAAATGTAAATTTCCAATTTCAACCAAACATGCTAGAAATGCTCCGATTGAGCTAATTAGCTTATTGTGAGAATATTGCAATTGTCTGACAAAAGTGAAAAATGTAAATTTCCAATTTCAACCAAACATGCTAGAAATGCTCCAATTGAGCTAATTAGCTTATTGTGAGAATATTACAAACGTCTGACAAAAGTGAAAAATGTAAATTTCCAATTTCAACCAAACATGCTAGAAATGCTCAAATTGCGCTTATAAGCCTACTGTAAGAATTTTACAAACGTCTGACAAAACTGAAAAATGTAAATTTCCAATTTCAACCAAACATGCTAGAAATGCTCAAATTGCGCATATAAGCCTTTTGTAAGAATTTTACAAACGTCTGACGAAACTGAAAAACTTAAATTTCCAATTTCAACCAAACATGCTAGAAATGCTCCAATTGAGCTAATTAGCTTATTGTGAGAATATTACAAACGTCTGACAAAACTGAAAAATGTAAATTTCTAATTTCAACCAAACATGCTAGAAATGCTCCAATTGAGCTAATTAGCTTATTGTGAGAATATTGCAATTGTCTGACAAAAGTGAAAAATGTAAAATTCCAATTTCAACCAAACATGCTAGAAATGCTCCAATTGAGCTAATTAGCTTATTGTGAGAATATTACAAACGTCTGACCAAACTGAAAAATGTAAATTTCCAATTTCAACAAAACATGCTAGAAATGCTCCAATTGAGCTAATTAGCTTATTGTGAGAATATTACAAATGTCTGACAAAACTGAAAAATGTAAATTTCCAATTTCAACCGAACATGCTAGAAATGCTCCAATTAAGCTAATTAGCTTATTGTGAGAATATTACAAACGTCTGACAAAAGTGAAAAATGTAAATTTCCAATTTCAACCAAACATGCTAGAAATGCTCAAATTGCGCATATAAGCCTACTGTAAGAATTATACAAACGTCTGACAAAACTGAAAAATGTAAATTTCCAATTTCAATCAAACATGCTAGAAATGCTCCAATTGAGCTAATTAGCTTATTGAGAGAATATTGCAATTGTCTGACAAAAGTGAAAAATGTAAATTTCCAATTTCAACAAAACATGCTAGAAATGCTCCAATTGAGCTAATTAGCTTATTGTGAGAATATTACAAATGTCTGACAAAACTGAAAAATGTAACTTTCCAATTTCAACCAAACATGCTAGAAATGTTCCAATTGAGCTAATTAGCTTATTGTGAGAATATTACAAACGTCTGACAAAAGTGAAAAATGTAAATTTCCAATTTCAACCAAACATGCTAGAAATGCTCCGATTGAGCTAATTAGCTTATTGTGAAAATATTGCAATTGTCTGACAAAAGTGAAAAATGTAAATTTCCAATTTCAACCAAACATGCTAGAAATGCTCCAATTGAGCTAATTAGCTTATTGTGAGAATATTACAAACGTCTGACAAAAGTGAAAAATGTAAATTTCCAATTTCAACCAAACATGCTAGAAATGTTCCAATTGAGCTAATTAGCTTATTGAGAGAATATTACAAACGTCTGTCAAAAGTGAAAAATGTAATCTTCCAATTTCAACCAAACATGCTAGAAATGCTCCAATTGAGCTAATTAGCTTATTGTGAGAATATTGCAATTGTCTGACAAAAGTGAAAAATGTAAATTTCGAATTTCAACCAAACATGCTAGAAATGCTCCAATTGAGCTAATTAGCTTATTGTGAGAATATTGCAATTGTCTGACAAAAGTGAAAAATGTAAATTTCCAATTTCAACCAAACATGCTAGAAATGCTCCAATTGAGCTAATTAGCTTATTGTGAGAATATTACAAACGTCTGACAAAACTGAAAAATGTAAATTTCCAAGTTCAACCAAACATGCTAGAAATGCTCCAATTGAGCTAATTAGCTTATTGTGAGAATATTGCAATTGTCTGACAAAAGTGAAAAATGTAAATTTCCAATTTCAACCAAACATGCTAGAAATGCTCCAATTGAGCTAATTAGCTTATTGTGAGAATATTGCAATTGTCTGACAAAAGTGAAAAATGTAAATTTCCAATTTCAACCAAACATGCTAGAAATGCTCCAATTGAGCTAATTAGCTTATTGTGAGAATATTGCAATTGTCTGACAAAAGTGAAAAATGTAAATTTCCAATTTCAACCAAACATGCTAGAAATGCTCCAATTGAGCTAATTAGCTTATTGTGAGAATATATCAAACGGCTGACAAGACTGAAAAATGTAAATTACAAACGTCTGACAAAACTGAAAAATGTAAATTTCCAATTTCAACCAAACATGCTAGAAATGCTCCAATTGAGCTAATTAGCTTATTGTGAGAATATTACAAACGTCTGACAAAAGTGAAAAATGTAAATTTCCAATTTCAACAAAACATGCTAGAAATGCTCCAATTGAGCTAATTAGCTTATTGTGAGAATATTGCAATTGTCTGACAAAAGTGAAAAATGTAAATTTCCAATTTCAACCAAACATGCTAGAAATGCTCCAATTGAGCTAATTAGCTTATTGTGAGAATATTGCAATTGTCTGACAAAAGTGAAAAATGTAAATTTCCAATTTCAACCAAACATGCTAGAAATGCTCCAATTGAGCTAATTAGCTTATTGTGAGAATATTGCAATTGTCTGACAAAAGTGAAAAATGTAAATTTCCAATTTCAACCAAACATGCTAGAAATGCTCCAATTGAGCTAATTAGCTTATTGTAAGAATATTGCAATTGTCTGACAAAAGTGAAAAATGTAAATTTCCAATTTCAACCAAACATGCTAGAAATGCTCCAATTGAGCTAATTAGCTTATTGTGAGAATATTGCAATTGTCTGACAAAAGTGAAAAATGTAAATTTCAAATTTCAACCAAACATGCTAGAAATGCTCCAATTGAGCTAATTAGCTTATTGTGAGAATATTGCAATTGTCTGACAAAAGTGAAAAATGTAAATTTCCAATTTCAACCAAACATGCTAGAAATGCTCCAATTGAGCTAATTAGCTTATTGTGAGAATATTGCAATTGTCTGACAAAAGTGAAAAATGTAAATTTCCAATTTCAACCAAACATGCTAGAAATGCTCCAATTGAGCTAATTAGCTTATTGTGAGAATGTTGCAATTGTATGACAAAAGCGAAAAATGTAAATTTCCAATTTCAACCAAACATGCTAGAAATGCTCCAATTGAGCTAATTAGCTTATTGTGAGAATATTACAAACGTCTGACAAAAGTGAAAAATGTAAATTTCCAATTTCAACCAAACATGCTAGAAATGCTCCAATTGAGCTAATTAGCTTATTGTGAGAATATTACAAACGTCTGACAAAACTGAAAAATGTAAATTGCCAATTTTAACCAAACATGCTAGAAATGCTCCAATTGAGCTAATTAGCTTATTGTGAGAATATTGCGATTGTCTGACAAAGGCGGAAAATGTAAATTTCCAATTTCAACCAAACATGCTAGAAATGCTCCAATTGAGCTAATTTGCTTATTGTGAGAATATTACAAACGTCTGACAAAAGTAAAAATTGTAAATTTATGATTTCAACCAAACATGCTAGAAATGCTCCAATTGAGCTAATTAGCTTATTGTGAGAATATTGCGATTGTCTGACAAAGGCGGAAAATGTAAATTTCCAATTTCAACCAAACATGCTAGAAATGCTCCAATTGAGCTAATTAGCTTATTGTGAGAATATTACAAACAACTGACAAAAGTGAAAAATTTAAAATTCCAATTTCAATCAAACATGCTAGAAATGCTCAAATTGCGCAAATAAGCCTACTGTAAGAATTTTACATACGTCTGACAAAACTGAAAATTTAAATTTTCAATTTCAACCAAACATGCTAGAAATGCTCCAATTGAGCTAATTAGCTTATTGTGAGAATATTGCAATTGTTTGACAAAAGTGAAAAATGTAAATTTCCAATTTCAACCAAACATGCTAGAAATGCTCCAATTGAGCTAATTAGCTTATTGTGAGAATATTACAAACGTCTGACAAAACTGAAAAATGTAAATTTCCAATTTCATAGAAATGTTCCAATTGAGCTAATTAGCTTATTGTGAGAATATTACAAACGTCTGACAAAAGTGACAAATGTAAATTTCCAATTTCAACCAAACATGCTAGAAATGCTCCGATTGAGCTAATTAGCTTATTGTGAGAATATTGCAATTGTCTGACAAAAGTGAAAAATGTAAATTTCCAATTTCAACCAAACATGCTAGAAATGCTCCAATTGAGCTAATTAGCTTATTGTGAGAATATTACAAACGTCTGACAAAACTGAAAAATGTAATTTTCCAATTTCAACCAAACATGCTAGAAATGCTCCAATTGAGCTAATTAGCTTATTGTGAGAATATTGCAATTGTCTGACAAAAGTGAAAAATATAAATTTCCAATTTCAACCAAACATGCTAGAAATGCTCCAATTGAGCTAATTAGCTTATTGTGAGAATATTGCAATTGTCTGACAAAAGTGAAAAATGTAAATTTCCAATTTCAACCAAACATGCTAGAAATGCTCCAATTGAGCTAATTAGCTTATTGTGAGAATATTACAAACGTCTGACAAAAGTGAAAAATGTAAATTTCCAATTTCAACCAAACATGCTAGAAATGCTCCAATTGAGCTAATTAGCTTATTGTGAGAATATATCAAACGGCTGACAAAACTGAAAAATGTAAATTACAAACGTCTGACAAAACTGAAAATTTAAATTTTCAATTTCATCCAAACATGCTAGAAATGCTCCAATTGAGCTAATTAGCTTATTGTGAGAATATTACAAACGTCTGACAAAACTGAAAAATGTAAATTTCCAATTTCAACCAAACATGCTAGAAATGCTCCAATTGAGCTAATTAGCTTATTGTGAGAATATTGCAATTGTCTGACAAAAGCGAAAAATGTAAATTTCCAATTTCAACCAAACATGCTAGAAATGCTCCAATTGAGCTAATTAGCTTATTGTGAGAATATTACAAACGTCTGACAAAAGTGAAAAATGTAAATTTCCAATTTCAACCAAACATGCTAGAAATGCTCAAATTGCGCATTAAAGCCTACTGTAAGAATTTTACAAACGTCTGACAAAACTGAAAAATTTAAATTTCCAATTTCAATCAAACATGCTAGAAATGCTCCAATTGAGCTAATTAGCTTATTGAGAGAATATTGCAATTGTCTGACAAAAGTGAAAAATGTAAATTTCCAATTTCAACAAAACATGATAGAAATGCTCCAATTGAGCTAATTAGCTTATTGTGAGAATATTACAAATGTCTGACAAAACTGAAAAATGTAAATTTCCAATTTCAACCAAACATGCTAGAAATGTTTTAATTGAGCTAATTAGCTTATTGTGAGAATATTACAAACGTCTGACAAAAGTGAAAAATGTAAATTTCCAATTTCAACCAAACATGCTAGAAATGCTCCGATTGAGCTAATTGGCTTATTGTGAGAATATTGCAATTGTCTGACAAAAGTGAAAAATGTAAATTTCCAATTTCAACCAAATATGCTAGAAATGCTCAAATTGCGCATATAAGCCTTTTGTAAGAATTTTACAAACGTCTGACGAAACTGAAAAACTTAAATTTCCAATTTCAACCAAACATGCTAGAAATGCTCCAATTGAGCTAATTAGCTTATTGTGAGAATATTACAAACGTCTGACAAAACTGAAAAATGTAAATTTCCAATTTCAACCAAACATGCTAGAAATGCTCCAATTGAGCTAATTAGCTTATTGTGAGAATATTGCAATTGTCTGACAAAAGTGAAAAATGTAAATTTCCAATTTCAACCAAACATGCTAGAAATGCTCCAATTGAGCTAATTAGCTTATTGTGAGAATATTACAAACGTCTGACCAAACTGAAAAATGTAAATTTCCAATTTCAACAAAACATGCTAGAAATGCTCCAATTGAGCTAATTAGCTTATTGTGAGAATATTGCAATTGTCTGACAAAAGTGAAAAATGTAAATTTCCAATTTCAACCAAACATGCTAGAAATGCTCCAATTGAGCTAATTAGCTTATTGTGAGAATATTACAAACGTCTGACAAAAGTGAAAAATGTAAATTTCCAATTTCAACCAAACATGCTAGAAATGCTCAAATTGCGCTTATAAGCCTACTGTAAGAATTTTACAAACGTCTGACAAAACTGAAAAATGTAAATTTCCAATTTCAACCAAACATGCTAGAAATGCTCAAATTGCGCATATAAGCCTTTTGTAAGAATTTTACAAACGTCTGACGAAACTGAAAAACTTAAATTTCCAATTTCAACCAAACATGCTAGAAATGCTCCAATTGAGCTAATTAGCTTATTGTGAGAATATTACAAACGTCTGACAAAACTGAAAAATGTAAATTTCTAATTTCAACCAAACATGCTAGAAATGCTCCAATTGAGCTAATTAGCTTATTGTGAGAATATTGCAATTGTCTGACAAAAGTGAAAAATGTAAAATTCCAATTTCAACCAAACATGCTAGAAATGCTCCAATTGAGCTAATTAGCTTATTGTGAGAATATTACAAACGTCTGACCAAACTGAAAAATGTAAATTTCCAATTTCAACAAAACATGCTAGAAATGCTCCAATTGAGCTAATTAGCTTATTGTGAGAATATTACAAATGTCTGACAAAACTGAAAAATGTAAATTTCCAATTTCAACCGAACATGCTAGAAATGCTCCAATTAAGCTAATTAGCTTATTGTGAGAATATTACAAACGTCTGACAAAAGTGAAAAATGTAAATTTCCAATTTCAACCAAACATGCTAGAAATGCTCAAATTGCGCATATAAGCCTACTGTAAGAATTATACAAACGTCTGACAAAACTGAAAAATGTAAATTTCCAATTTCAATCAAACATGCTAGAAATGCTCCAATTGAGCTAATTAGCTTATTGAGAGAATATTGCAATTGTCTGACAAAAGTGAAAAATGTAAATTTCCAATTTCAACAAAACATGCTAGAAATGCTCCAATTGAGCTAATTAGCTTATTGTGAGAATATTACAAATGTCTGACAAAACTGAAAAATGTAACTTTCCAATTTCAACCAAACATGCTAGAAATGTTCCAATTGAGCTAATTAGCTTATTGTGAGAATATTACAAACGTCTGACAAAAGTGAAAAATGTAAATTTCCAATTTCAACCAAACATGCTAGAAATGCTCCGATTGAGCTAATTAGCTTATTGTGAAAATATTGCAATTGTCTGACAAAAGTGAAAAATGTAAATTTCCAATTTCAACCAAACATGCTAGAAATGCTCCAATTGAGCTAATTAGCTTATTGTGAGAATATTACAAACGTCTGACAAAAGTGAAAAATGTAAATTTCCAATTTCAACCAAACATGCTAGAAATGTTCCAATTGAGCTAATTAGCTTATTGAGAGAATATTACAAACGTCTGTCAAAAGTGAAAAATGTAATCTTCCAATTTCAACCAAACATGCTAGAAATGCTCCAATTGAGCTAATTAGCTTATTGTGAGAATATTGCAATTGTCTGACAAAAGTGAAAAATGTAAATTTCGAATTTCAACCAAACATGCTAGAAATGCTCCAATTGAGCTAATTAGCTTATTGTGAGAATATTGCAATTGTCTGACAAAAGTGAAAAATGTAAATTTCCAATTTCAACCAAACATGCTAGAAATGCTCCAATTGAGCTAATTAGCTTATTGTGAGAATATTACAAACGTCTGACAAAACTGAAAAATGTAAATTTCCAAGTTCAACCAAACATGCTAGAAATGCTCCAATTGAGCTAATTAGCTTATTGTGAGAATATTGCAATTGTCTGACAAAAGTGAAAAATGTAAATTTCCAATTTCAACCAAACATGCTAGAAATGCTCCAATTGAGCTAATTAGCTTATTGTGAGAATATTGCAATTGTCTGACAAAAGTGAAAAATGTAAATTTCCAATTTCAACCAAACATGCTAGAAATGCTCCAATTGAGCTAATTAGCTTATTGTGAGAATATTGCAATTGTCTGACAAAAGTGAAAAATGTAAATTTCCAATTTCAACCAAACATGCTAGAAATGCTCCAATTGAGCTAATTAGCTTATTGTGAGAATATATCAAACGGCTGACAAGACTGAAAAATGTAAATTACAAACGTCTGACAAAACTGAAAAATGTAAATTTCCAATTTCAACCAAACATGCTAGAAATGCTCCAATTGAGCTAATTAGCTTATTGTGAGAATATTACAAACGTCTGACAAAAGTGAAAAATGTAAATTTCCAATTTCAACAAAACATGCTAGAAATGCTCCAATTGAGCTAATTAGCTTATTGTGAGAATATTGCAATTGTCTGACAAAAGTGAAAAATGTAAATTTCCAATTTCAACCAAACATGCTAGAAATGCTCCAATTGAGCTAATTAGCTTATTGTGAGAATATTGCAATTGTCTGACAAAAGTGAAAAATGTAAATTTCCAATTTCAACCAAACATGCTAGAAATGCTCCAATTGAGCTAATTAGCTTATTGTGAGAATATTGCAATTGTCTGACAAAAGTGAAAAATGTAAATTTCCAATTTCAACCAAACATGCTAGAAATGCTCCAATTGAGCTAATTAGCTTATTGTAAGAATATTGCAATTGTCTGACAAAAGTGAAAAATGTAAATTTCCAATTTCAACCAAACATGCTAGAAATGCTCCAATTGAGCTAATTAGCTTATTGTGAGAATATTGCAATTGTCTGACAAAAGTGAAAAATGTAAATTTCAAATTTCAACCAAACATGCTAGAAATGCTCCAATTGAGCTAATTAGCTTATTGTGAGAATATTGCAATTGTCTGACAAAAGTGAAAAATGTAAATTTCCAATTTCAACCAAACATGCTAGAAATGCTCCAATTGAGCTAATTAGCTTATTGTGAGAATATTGCAATTGTCTGACAAAAGTGAAAAATGTAAATTTCCAATTTCAACCAAACATGCTAGAAATGCTCCAATTGAGCTAATTAGCTTATTGTGAGAATGTTGCAATTGTATGACAAAAGCGAAAAATGTAAATTTCCAATTTCAACCAAACATGCTAGAAATGCTCCAATTGAGCTAATTAGCTTATTGTGAGAATATTACAAACGTCTGACAAAAGTGAAAAATGTAAATTTCCAATTTCAACCAAACATGCTAGAAATGCTCCAATTGAGCTAATTAGCTTATTGTGAGAATATTACAAACGTCTGACAAAACTGAAAAATGTAAATTGCCAATTTTAACCAAACATGCTAGAAATGCTCCAATTGAGCTAATTAGCTTATTGTGAGAATATTGCGATTGTCTGACAAAGGCGGAAAATGTAAATTTCCAATTTCAACCAAACATGCTAGAAATGCTCCAATTGAGCTAATTTGCTTATTGTGAGAATATTACAAACGTCTGACAAAAGTAAAAATTGTAAATTTATGATTTCAACCAAACATGCTAGAAATGCTCCAATTGAGCTAATTAGCTTATTGTGAGAATATTGCGATTGTCTGACAAAGGCGGAAAATGTAAATTTCCAATTTCAACCAAACATGCTAGAAATGCTCCAATTGAGCTAATTAGCTTATTGTGAGAATATTACAAACAACTGACAAAAGTGAAAAATTTAAAATTCCAATTTCAATCAAACATGCTAGAAATGCTCAAATTGCGCAAATAAGCCTACTGTAAGAATTTTACATACGTCTGACAAAACTGAAAATTTAAATTTTCAATTTCAACCAAACATGCTAGAAATGCTCCAATTGAGCTAATTAGCTTATTGTGAGAATATTGCAATTGTTTGACAAAAGTGAAAAATGTAAATTTCCAATTTCAACCAAACATGCTAGAAATGCTCCAATTGAGCTAATTAGCTTATTGTGAGAATATTACAAACGTCTGACAAAACTGAAAAATGTAAATTTCCAATTTCATAGAAATGTTCCAATTGAGCTAATTAGCTTATTGTGAGAATATTACAAACGTCTGACAAAAGTGACAAATGTAAATTTCCAATTTCAACCAAACATGCTAGAAATGCTCCGATTGAGCTAATTAGCTTATTGTGAGAATATTGCAATTGTCTGACAAAAGTGAAAAATGTAAATTTCCAATTTCAACCAAACATGCTAGAAATGCTCCAATTGAGCTAATTAGCTTATTGTGAGAATATTACAAACGTCTGACAAAACTGAAAAATGTAATTTTCCAATTTCAACCAAACATGCTAGAAATGCTCCAATTGAGCTAATTAGCTTATTGTGAGAATATTGCAATTGTCTGACAAAAGTGAAAAATATAAATTTCCAATTTCAACCAAACATGCTAGAAATGCTCCAATTGAGCTAATTAGCTTATTGTGAGAATATTGCAATTGTCTGACAAAAGTGAAAAATGTAAATTTCCAATTTCAACCAAACATGCTAGAAATGCTCCAATTGAGCTAATTAGCTTATTGTGAGAATATTACAAACGTCTGACAAAAGTGAAAAATGTAAATTTCCAATTTCAACCAAACATGCTAGAAATGCTCCAATTGAGCTAATTAGCTTATTGTGAGAATATATCAAACGGCTGACAAAACTGAAAAATGTAAATTACAAACGTCTGACAAAACTGAAAATTTAAATTTTCAATTTCATCCAAACATGCTAGAAATGCTCCAATTGAGCTAATTAGCTTATTGTGAGAATATTACAAACGTCTGACAAAACTGAAAAATGTAAATTTCCAATTTCAACCAAACATGCTAGAAATGCTCCAATTGAGCTAATTAGCTTATTGTGAGAATATT